>NC_086283.1:8697096-8997419 GCF_021018805.1 Prinia subflava | reverse complement strand
GTACATGGCCCTCCGAAAAGCCAGGATGGAATTCCTGCCCATGCCCGATCCCCACAAACCAAGAACAATCCTCTAGGGAGGCTTCTGGGTTTGGAGTGGGATGGGTTGTCTGGTGCAATGTGGCTTATATTATGACACCACCTCTTTGCAGTAAATTCTCCCCGGAACTGCTTTATAAGGTGGTACTCGTCAGTGTTACGGGGTATTGGGATGATAGAGAAATGGATGCAGTATGTGGCAGGGGAGGAACCCAATAGTTCTAACTCCTGGGGTTCATGAGCTACCCTGGGCAAACCCTGCACCCATTCCGCTAAGGGGTTCATGGCGAACACACCTTGCTTCTGATGATCTTTGTCTGGTTGTGGGGTGTGTGCCTCTGGAATTTCGTTAGACTTGTATTTGTCCAAGCCTGCTGGAAATTCTCCAGCCTGCAAAGGAATTCCTACCAGACAGGTAGACATAGGGTTCTTAGCTGCTGCAGTGGACAAACATATGTTTTCCTGCTGAAGCGTCTGTGCCAGGGTTACCCAGACGTTCTGACGTGGTTGAGGGATGATCCATGCAGCTGCCAGACTGTTCAGCATTAGCAGGATGACAACTTGGATGGGGTTCATCATAGGGTTGAGTGGGAGGTAGGTTTTCTCTGGAAGGGAAAAATAAACATTTTTAAAACATGTTAAAAGGTTCCTGTTTCTGCCAGAAGGAATCCACCTCTAAGGAGGTTCTTTCTCTTCCATCCGGCGGCGTCTTCTCTTCGAAGCATCAGTCACTTGCTTCTCGTCCCCTTCTGCTGGAGCTGGATTTTTGGGGACAAAAGGTTTCACCCACTTCTGGGGAATCCACCGAGGGCCTGAGGGAGTAGCCACACATGCATAGCCACGACCCCAGGTCACCAGCTCATAGGGACCTCTGGTTTCCCAAGTTTCAGGATCCCTAATCAAAACCGGTGGACGCTGAGACAATTTAAACTGATCACCACTATTAAAATGATGTACCACAGGTGGACTCATGTTTTCAAATGAACAGTTCAGAAAATTGATGGTGAACATGGCTTTGCAGAGCTTCTGCTGTGGTGTCATCCACGAAACCGAGGAGTTCTGCCTAGCCAGAACCTGTTTGAGCGTCTGGTGTGCACGCTCGATCACAGCTTGACCTGTGGGGGAGTGAGGGATGCCAGTTTTATGCTCCACTCCCCACTGCTGGACAAATTCTAGGAACTCCTTGGACACATACCCTGGGCCGTTATCAGTTTTGATTGTTTTTGGAATTCCCAACACTGCAAAGGCTTGCACTAGGTGCTGCTTCGCATGTATGGATTTTTCTCCTGCGTGGGCAGAGGCATACACTGCACCTGAATATGTGTCAATGCTCACATGAACATATTTGAGGCGACCAAAACTAGGAATGTGTGTGATGTCTGTTTGCCATACCTCACAGCTGCCCAGGCCTCTGGGGTTAACCCCCATGCCTATCGATGGCATGACCTGGAGCTGGCAGTTCGGACAGGTACCTACAATGGCTCGAGCCTGGCTCCGTGTTAGCTGGAATTGTCGGATCAGGGCTGGCACATTTTGATGGTAATGTTGGTGACTCAGTTTTGCCTGCTGGAAGACATCAGGGAGTTGTGCCTTTTCAACTGGTGCAGCAAGGGAGTCTGCCTGGCGATTCCCCTCTGCGATCTCACCTGGCAAATCAGTGTGTGACCTCACATGCATCACGTAAAACGGGTGCTGTCGATGAGAAACCAAATAGATTAGCTTTGAAAGCAACCTGAAGAGATGTTCATTCTCTATTTCTTTGAGCACAGCCTGCTCCGCTCTGGACACTACTCCCACCACATAGGCAGAGTCAGTTACCAAATTGATTGGTTCTGAGAACTTCTCAAAAGCTCTTACCACTGCGGCCAGTTCAGCCACTTGGGGGGATCCCTCCACAAACTCAACATCAGCTTCCCAATGCTGAGTCCGTGGGTTCCTCCAAGTCATGACGGACTTGTTCGAAGCCCCCGATGCGTCTGTGAAGACTGTGAGAGCTTTGAGTGGTCTCCGACTCCTTTTCTCATGAGGAATGAGGTGGAATTCCTCATTGAACAACTTGTGGGACGGGGCATGGACTGCTATTTGTCCCCTGTAGCTGTCCAGAGATAGTTGGAGACTGGCATTGCTCTGCAGCAAATGCTCAAACATCTCTTTGGTCAATCTCTCAGGAGAGTTCTTTCCCTCCTCTGAAAGTCTGACCGGGAGGTGAATGCATGCAAAGTCACAACCTGCCAATTCACACAATCTTACCCTGGCCTTCCGAATCAGCTGCGCTATCAGCTCCTGTGGCTCTGTGATGGTCTTGGATCTTTGGTGGGAGAGGAAAACCCACTCTATTATCAACAGTGAATCTCTCTCTTCCTCGATCCATTGAAAGATCAAACCATGCAGGTGTGGCAGTTTTCCTAGAACAATGAACTGGAAAGGCACCTTTGGCTCACACCGGTGAGCCTGTCTCTCTGACAAGGCTTTTTGTACCTTTTCGATTGCTGTCTTCGCCTCTGGGGTCAGCTCCCTGGGAGACGTCAGCTCCTTCTCCCCCTTCAATAAATTGAAGAGGGGTTCTAGATCTTGATTTGTGAGGCCTAGCCAGGGTCTTACCCAATTCAAAGACCCACACAGGGAGTGGAGATCTGCTAGAGTTTTTGGATTGCAACCAATTTCTAAGCTCTGTGGAACAACAGTCCTTGCACTGATTTGCAAGCCCAGGTATTTCCAAGGTGGCATCCTTTGAACCTTGTCCTCCTGTAATTGAAATCCAGCAGAGGTTAAAACTTTAACCACTAGGTCAAGCGTGTGTTGGAGTATAGAGTCATTGGGGCCACACACTAGCACATCATCCATGTAGTGAAGGATGATGGCTTCTTTTCTCTGTGCGCGTATTGGAGACAGTAATGAGGCTACATATTGTTGGCATATGAAAGGACTCGATTTGAGACCCTGGGGAAGGACCCTCCAGTGATAACGTTTCATTGGGGCCTGTCTATTGACAGTGGGAACTGAGAAGGCAAACCTAGGGGCATCTTCAGGGTGCAATGGAATTTGGAAAAAACAGTCCTTGATGTCTAAGACAGCCAATTTCCAATCTCGGGGGAGCATTGTTGGAGTGGGCATCCCTGGTTGGAGGGGTCCCATGTCTTCTACTATTTTATTAATTTCTCTTAGATCATGGAGCAACCTCCACTTGTCCTTTCCCGGTTTCTTTATCACAAAGATCGGGAAATTCCAGGGGCTTGTTGTCTCCACAATATGTCCCTGAGCCAATTGCTCTTCCACGAGCTTTTCCAGCGCCTTGAGCTTTTCTTTACTCAAAGGCCACTGTGCTACCCATCTGGGGGTGTTTTCCAACCACTTATGGGTAGGGCGCTCCACAGTGGCTACTTGCAAAAATCCTGGGGTGTTTTAGGAATGACCAATTGGACTCCCCACTGAGACATGGTGTCCCTCCCCCACAGTGGGGCGTTATAATCTGCTACGAAAGGACGGACATTCGCCACCTTTCCATCAGGTCCCTCAATTTGCACCACGTTTTTCGAAATCCTTGCCATTGAGATTCCTCCTATGCCCTGAAGTTTGCCTGCCACCGGCTCTAATTCCCAGTTCGAAGGCCACATGCTTTGTGGCAGTACGGTAACCTGAGCTCCCGTGTCGAGCACTCCTGCCACTAGGAGGCGCTCTGACCCACAAGTAATGTTGCACATCATAGAGGGTTTAGGTTCCCCCACCACCTCTGTCCAGTAGACCTCTGGTGATTTACCGTCTGCTGTGATTTCTGCTGGAACCGGTATGGCTTGGGCAAGAATTTGCCCCGCTACCAGATAAAAGGGTGGGTGTGTACAACGAGCCAACAACATGAGGCCTATTATTTTTCCTTTTATGGTCATGGGAGCTATCTCAATTTCCAAGGGTGTGTGTGCCGTGTCCCCAATAACAAAATACTCACTGTCCAATCCCATGTGGTAAACCGTCAGGTCCTGTGAGATGTTAGACAGGTCAACTGTTATAACCATCCACTCAGTAGATCTGAAATGGAAACCTTTGGTAGTTACAAGTCTAAAACGGCCAAGTGGCTGCCAAACCTTGTTAGTTGAGCATTTAACATTTACATTTTTCTGCACCTCCACACCCCGTGACCTGCCCTCCCCCCTCTTTTTCTTTAAGAGAGAAGCTTTTGCCAATGTGAGTCCCGCTATATTTATATCTTTGCGCGTTGTAGCATCAACAGCGGGCACGCGCTGTAAATTCAGTTTTTTTGTTTGTGGGATTTCTTCTGCTTCTGCGTCTGGGGGCAGGATCTGGTGAAGTGTCCTGGTTTCCTGCAGCGGAGGCAGATGATGCGCTGCAGCTGGTCTGGTGGCATCTGTTGCCTGCTGGGGTGTGGTCCAGCAGGGGCTGTATGCTGTGGGTGTGTTGTTCCAGGATGTCTTTCAGATGTGCAGAACATTTCTGCCCGTCTGGAACAAGCTTCTATCATCTGGGACAGAGTAGGTGGAGGGTCCAAGGGTAGAGTGAGGATAATTCTACGACAGGTCTCATTAGCATTTCTTTGAGCCATCTCTTTGATCAGCTCTGCCTGCACCACGGGATCTGGTATTTGGTGTTCCACCTGTGTCCTCAGACGATCAACAAACTGTAAGAAATTCTCCGTAGCAAATTGTTTAATATTGACATAACTTCCTTTCCCTTCCCTGGATGGTAGCTGATAAAACATTTTCTCTGCAACATTGCTAATCCTAAGTAAAATTGGTTTGGATAATACTCGGGTTTGTTTTTCGGGGCAAGCCCAGGCACCTTCACCACACAGATGTTCAAATGTAATATCATTATTTTCAGTGTCCTTAGCCATATTAGGGTTTTGCTGAAGCTCCTGTAAAAGTGTTCTTAAAGCTCTTTTCCACATATTGTCCCACAGATCATACTCTGAGGGAGATAACAGACATCTGAATAAGTCTTTAATATCATTAGGGACCATTTCATTAGAATCAAATGTGGCTCTAAACATCCCTTTAAAGATGGGGGTGTCCCTGCCAAACTCACGTTGTACTTTGCATAGCTCTTTCTTGTCTTGGTAGGAGAGTGGCTGGTATTGCCTAGAACCTTGCCTCCTACCTACATATGTAACCGGAGCGACAGAGAAAATGTGTTCGTCTGCATTTGCCAAGGGTCTGGAAACTGCTGCCAGTCCCCCCGTGTCTGGGGACACCGGGGTTACAGCGTTTGCAGTCCCTTGGGGGTGGGGAAGGAAAGGCATGCTCTGTCCGTGCTGGCTGGGCAACCCAGGCTGTCCCCCTCCCCCCGCCGTGTGGCAATCATACCCCCCGCCGTGGCCGTGCAGGGTGGGGGGGGCGGCCCTCTCCCTGCTGCCGGGGAGGCATGGGGAGGAGGGGCCGGCCCCCTCTGAGCCGCCGCAACAGCCGGGAGGGAGGCAGGGGGAGGAGGGGTGGGGTGGGGCTGCCGGAGACCAGCAGGGGTTGGCACAGGGGTATGGGGTGGGGGCGGGGGCAGGGGGAGGGGGTAGGGGGGAGAAGGGGTTGTGGGGGGATGGTCGGGGCACATGGCAGCCGCCATTATTATCTGCCACGTGGAGAGGGTCTCCCAGGGGCTCTGCAGCCTCGCAGAAGTCCCGGGCCGCCCCTGCCCCCCCGCCGAGATCATGGGGAGAGAAACTGGCTTTGTTAAAAGGATCCCGGGACAAAGGTAAACCCGGGTATAAAGGTGGATCAGAGGGGGGATTACATGGGGTAAGTTTTTGCTCCTGGCTGGGTTTGCTTAACTCTACAAGATGTTTACGAGCTTGCAAAAATATTGGGATAAATACAGAAGCGGCGTGATCATTATTTTGGACTTTATTTGTGATCACAGTACCCACGTGATCCCAAAAGGGAACTGTATCTATCTGCAGCAATTCAGCTTCAGTAAATTCATGTTCTAACCAGTGAACGAAACGTTTTTGCAGCCTTTTGGAAATTTTAACGTTAATTAAAAGGTCCTGGAGTTGTTTTAATATACTCTTTTGAGGAGCTGATAGCTGTATGCCCATGATTCGATATTATTGAAAGCTATTAGCTCAAAATCCAGCCTCCAGCTGCTACAGTCAGCTGTATGTAACTCCTGTGTCTCCTATAACCAGAGAGAACAGGCGGGGAAAACTCGGGGGCTGTGGTCGCGTATTCGCGCCGTTTCTCCAGCCCCGGTGGCACCGGGGGGTCCCCGCAGCCTTGCTTGGCCGATGGGATACGTGCCCGGGCCGGGGTTTCCCCGAAAAGCAGGGCTCCTTGTGCGGAGCCGCCCCACGGGTCCGCGGGCTGCGGCAATCAGAAACGAAAGAAAAAAAAAAGAAAAAAAATCCCCGCCGCAGGGTCCTAAAATCCACCCGCTGCTACTAGCAAAGGTAAAATTACGCCCCCCCAGTTTGCGGTACCGATCAAACGGAGGTCTTTACCTGGTCCGTGGTATCATATGCTGAGTCAGAAGCAACTGAAGGTCCTGTCTTTTAGCTCACTCGTGGCTGGGCAACCACAAGCTACGAGCTTATCCCTACCCACCTATAGCAACAACATGTGGCCAAAGTGGCTAGGGTAATTGAACTTCCCAAAAAGCTTATAAGACCCTGAAAGGTCTCCAGCTCCGCATGGGTTTCTATATTTACACCCACTTGGGCGTCAACTGATACAAACCTATTTCCCTCAAAGGGTCTCAGCTGGCTCAGCCCTTCTCAGGCCTAGGAGGATTATATCAAGAAAGACAGGAAAAGGATTCAAAAGAGGCTCTCACCCTTTTTGCTGCTTTATTCCAGGTTGGTGTCCCAGGAGAGAGAGAGAGCTCCCGGGGGACAGGGGTCCTTTTTCTCAGGATTTCTGAGGGAGGGGCGAGCTGGCACACAGCCAATGGGGTCAGAAGGGGAAGGAAGGGTCAGACTACATGACAGGAGTTCCAGGGGTCCCTGAGGGAGAAGAAACCATTTCCCCAGGGGGATGTAACAGACACCAATTTTTTGTTAAATGGTTTGGAAAGACAGGTATCTGTCAGGGAAAACTGAAGTTTCCCTTGGAATGGAGAATGTAAAAACCCCCTCCCTCCAAATTATTGCAATTTTGCAATTAGGAGCTTTCAGGCAAAAATATGGGAATAGGAAAAACAGTTCATTACTAGGAATATTTAAAAAAAAGAAAAATACAAATACAGTAGAACAAAACAAACAAACAAACAAACAAACAAAAACAAAAAACAACCCAAACAAACAAACAAACAAAAAAACCCTAGTAAGCAAACAAACAAAAGTCCTGGAAAACCCTGACAGAGTCAGAGATACGACCTGACACCCTGTTGTCAGGGTGTTGGAAGCCCAAATAAGTCTTCCTGGAGTAACAGATGTTGTTCTGTGGAATAGAGATGGTCCTGGTGAGATGGGTCTAGTCTTCCTCCAAGAATTCAGTAGAAAACCGGCTGAATTAGTGTTTGGGATTGCAGGTTTTATGCTGGTGAAAAGGCTTTGGCTCCTCCCACTGACTGGAGCATCTCACAATGGAATGAGGTAATGTTGTCAGTCATGTGAGAGGCCTTAAATGGCCCATTCACAGGTGATGTCCCTTGGAGGAGGATGGCTGGGGGAGTAGGATGGCTGGAGCAGGAGAGAAGAGCAATAGCTCCCAATGGATTTCAACAGATGAAAATAGAATACACATTTTTGATTACATTTTTCAACCCAAGACATTATCCACCCCTTATTCTATTATCATCTGTACCATATCCAAATCAATAAACTATATATATATATAGATACATACACAATGAAACCTTATACACAATTCTCACTTAAGATTATGTTTCCCTGTGGCACACAACAGATTTCTCCATCTTTCTGCATTACCCACCAAGTATAACTGGGTCCTTGAGCAAAAACAATCCCACAGATGGGTCTGCCTCTGCCTGCTCACAATCTGGCTGTACTCAGGAATGTGCGTTCTCCAAAAGCCTATGGCACCCAGGAAAGCTTGCGTTTCTTTCTTGCTGGTCGGTGGAGACATCGCAGTGATCTTATTGATGACCTCAATGGGAATCTGACGCCTCCCACCTTCCCGCTTTACTCCCAGGAACTGGATCTCCTTGGCAGGTCCCTTGACTTTGCTCTTTTTGATGGCAAAACCAGCTTCCAGGAGAATCTGGATGATCTTCTCTTCTTTCTCAAACACTTCCCTTGCCGTGTTCCCCCACACAATGATGTCATCAATGTACTGTAGGTGTTCCAGAGTCTCACCCTTTTCCAGTGCAGCCTGGATCAGTCCATGGCAGATGGTGGGACTGTGCTGCCAACCCTGGGGCAGTCGGTTCCAGGTGTACTGCACGCCCCTCCAGGTGAAAGCAAACTGAGGCCTGCATTCTGCAGCCAGAGGAATGGAGAAAAACACATTAGCGATGTTGATTGTGGCGTACCACTTCGCTGCTTTGGACTCCAGCTCGTACTGGAGTTCCAGCATGTCTGGCACAGCGGCGCTCAGCAGTGGAGTCACTTCATTCAAAGCACGGTAATCCACGGTCAATCTCCATTCTCCTTCAGATTTACGCACAGGCCAGATGGGACTGTTGAAGGGTGAGTGGGTTTTGCTGACCACCCCTTGGCTCTCTAACTCTTGAATCAACTTGTGGATGGGGATCACAGCATCTCGATTCGTTCGATACTGCCGGCGATGCACTGTCGAGGTGGCAACAGGTACTCGTTGCTCTTCTACCTTCAGGAGTCCTACTGCAGATGGGTTCTCTGACAGGGAGGTCATTCTTCCCCTGTACGCAGCACTGGTGAGTGCTGTGTCCATTTCTGGGCCTCAGTCTGGGGAGGACGTTGAGATGCTTGAGCACATCCAGAGGTGGCAATGAGGCTGGTGAGGGGCTTGGAACACAAATCCTGTGAGGAACGGCTGAGGGAGCTGGGGTTGTTTAGCCTGGAGAAAAGGAAACTCAGAGATGACCTTATCACTCTACAACTTCCTGAAAGGTGGCTGTAGCCAGGTGGGGGTTGGTGTCTTTCTCCAGGCAGCAGCTGACAGAACGAGAGGACACAGCCTCAAGCTGTGCCAAGGGAAATACAGGTTGGATATTGGGAAAAGCTTTTTCATGGAAAGAGTAATAAAGTACTGGAATAGTCTGCCCAGGGAGGTGGTTGAGTCATCATCCCTCGATGTGTTTAAAAGAATATTGCAAGTGGCACTCTGTGCTGTGGTTTAGTTGAGGTGTTAGGGCATGAGTTGGGCTTGATGACCTTAAAGGTCTCTTCCAACCTAGTGATTCTGTGAATTATTAAACTTGGAAAAAAGCTCATGGTTTATGGGCTCTTAATATTGCTTGAGGAATAGTATGCTTTATTTTGAATGAAATAGCATAGCTGTGATGAATGCCTATCAATTCTTGTCATGCAAAGAACATTCTACTTTTTTGGATGAACTTAAAAGCATGTGATATAGACAATATCCTAGGAAAACTAATTTCTTTTTAGTCCTGTGTAACAGCACAAGTGTCCTTTATTCTTTGGCAGAATTATGGCACAGTGCTTTGTTGCAGTTCATAAGCTTATTTTTCATCAAATCCGTCTGTATTGCTACAGTGAGAAAACCTTGTGGCATTATGTCCCTAGGACTTTCAAAACAAAAAACAAAGCTGGTAAAATTCAGGTTAACTCTGGTGGTCCTTCCTAAAATGATGTGAAATATTATTGTACATGTCCTAGTTTCTTAATATAATATGATCTTCATTTACAAAAATTAACTGCGCTAAAGTGAGCTGAACACTAAGTGGTGACTCATCTGATAGAAATGGCACACTCAGTGGTTCAAATGATAGACTGTAAATTCTGTGCTAAAATTTCTTGTCCTCTTGTGTGTGTGTTTTCTCAAATCTCTTAGCATGAACTGTTGTGTGTTTGCAAAGCTTCTGGTTTTTTTTGAAATGGAAAGAATGAAAAGGTTTTACTGGAGTGGGAATAAAGGGCTGTGATCGGCTATATTTTCATTGATAATCAGACTGAATTTCCTGAAATGAAAACTTTGCTGAAACAGTGATTGCCTCAGTATACTTTTGGTTTAAGAGAAAAATTCAACTGTTTACTATTATGAGGTTAAGTTTTATTTGAACAGAAGATTCACTAATTTTTAATAGCTTAGATGTAAGATTACTTCCAGAATCATCAAGAAAAAATTAGTATTCTCTTTTTATATGATACTCTGCAATTAAATTTAGGTGAAATCTAGAATGAAGTATGTGTACAGAAAATTAATGAATATTAGTGTCAAACACAACATGTATTTAAAAATCAGTCCAGTAGTGAGAAGGTTGAAAAAGTTGAGGGTGAAAATATTTTTGTTAGCTGTAGGCAGCATTTGATTAGGGTATATCTCACTTTCCAGTTAGTGGATAAAAAACCCATTTCTACCCATGTAGGGAAGTTTTCACACAGACAAACAAAAATCTGCTGTTAATCAGAGAAGGAGCAGAGGTTTAGAGGGATCAATATTCTGATCTGGCATTCCACACTTCCACCTCCTTATTGCTGTGTACTGGAGCAGAGTTTGTGACATTCCAATCCTCTGAAACACTGCAAAAATAAGTCTCTACAATCGGGTGTTTCAAACAAAGACTGGGTGTATGGGGAAAGGAGGGAGAATTGTTTCTCTGATGGAGTCCAAATCTCTAAAGATATCTCAAGTGTCCATTAAAGATCCATGGGGAGATTGGAATAAAATCCCTAAAGACCCAATTGATTTTTCAAGGACAGTCCACTCTGGTCAGACAACCAAGAGATCTGCCTGAATGTTGTGGGTATGTTCTGTCTGTAGCTTTCCAATCTACTCAGCAGTAGTAGCCAGTAGAGAATATGCTCTGTATTCCATGAGTTGTATATTTCATTAAAAATTCCTAGTGATCAGAAAGCACACTTAAGCTGCCGAAAGCTGAGCTGTTAGAGGAAATGATTCTTTCTGTTCCTTGTCAGACCCTTTCCTCCCTCCCTTGCCAAGGTAACTGCGTGTGAATGCCCGCTGTGAGTGACCCAGGAGGTCGGTCCTGCTGAGTACAGAGGAGTGGATTCCTCAGTGGGGAGTGAACTGTGCACTGATTTGAAAAAGGGTGGAGCACAGGGAAGAGCTGAATATGTAAGAGGGAAAATGAAGACTGTCTAGTTTCTTTAAGCTTAGGAATAAATATCACCCCAAGCATTTTCCTTTACCACTGGTCTCAGGATGATAACTCCATGAAATGACAATCATGGAAGGTGAACAAGCAGCACTGCTGTTAGATGGTTACCTGCCATTCATAAATGTTTGTTCTGTCTGTGCTGAAAAGTTACAATTTACCCTGCATGGCAGATAAAGACACTATCCGGCCCTGAAGGTGCTGCAGGCCCAGTGTTTGCTTAATCAAAAAACTTCTATTTGAGCAAACAATTAATAGTTACACCCTAGGGATACTTCCAACAAATGGACATGGGGTGCTAGTGAAATTGTGCCTAATTTCTTCTGAGCTTACCATTTTAACTAAGGATCCTGTGCTGCGATACAGATAGGACCTCCTCACTCCATGTGTCTGGGATACAAAGACCATTAAGGACCACAGGAATGAGAGAAGAGCAAAAGGCCAGGAATTTTCTGTCTGGAAAGGGAAAACAGAAGGGAAAGGTGATAAGAATGCATGGAAGAGATGAAGAGGGAATAATTAATTACTTTATGGTTTGTCATTCAAGTATTAGTTTTGCTTCCAAGGAATCAGGATTATAAAATGAAATTACAAAGTGATTGACTAAAAAAAGCAGGGAAATTTCTTTTTGCCTTATATAGTGAAACTGGAGAGCTCTGCTGCAACGTGTTGTAAATACCAATATTTATGTGGATGCAGAAAAACAAGTAGAAAGCTTTGTAGATGAAAAAGAGCTGTTGACCTGATGTCAAGAGCTGATAAATGATAAAGATATTACCTCAAACCCCAGAATTTATGAATGAAGTTCACTAGATGATCTTTCAGGTCCCTTCCAACCAAAGTCTTTCCATGACTGTATGAATTTCTTGCACTACAAGTGATTTATGTGACCAGATGACTATATGGAGAAGGATAAATACCTTTGTTTCCTTACGATCTTTCTTAGGCATTTGCTGTTGCCTGCTGTCAGAATAGCTGAATGTTGGGTGAGGCTATCACTGTGCAAGTGGCCTTCCCTTGGCCTTCCCAAGGCCTTCCCTTGATACAGATTTCTTGTGGTAACTCAGATCTCTAGACTGTAACAAATGTAATGAGAATATTCACTGTAGTTTCCATGATCTTTGACATGGTTGTTGCTGTAGTTCTGTCCTGGCACGTCCGTGTCTGCAGGCCCTTAGATCATGCATGTGGGATCTTGGGAGAGCATTAAGAGGAGATGTGAACTTTACAAGATGGGAGTGAAAACAAAATTATGGGACTACTAGTGCATGAAGTAATCTCTGCACTTACTGACATTTTACAAGGTCAGTAAGCTTGCTGCTGCTTAAACAGAAAGCTCAGCTGTTGTTTTTCCTCTGGTTTGAATTCATTCACGTGTCAAGATTCTAAAAAGCTGCCAGTAAAATTTCTGCCTGAAGTCTCTAAGGTTAGCATCTTCCGGTTTTACATAGACAAATATTTTGATGAACTTTTAATTCAATGTATTTATTAGACATGCAATGTCCTCAGTTACAAAGTAATAAACCACATACTGACACCTACCAGCTTTCCAGCTAATTATTGGATAAATCTGGTTTTGATTTCTGCTGAACTGATTGTTACTTTTCTTCCTGTTAGAAAAATTGCTTAGCACCTATACCTTAGCAGTGCTGTTGATACTCTAGGTGTTACATTTCTTCTAAACTTGACTAAGTTGCAATGCTGAGAGCACTTGCTAGCTTTGAATTAAGAAGTTTTTCCTCCTGTTTCTATTTCTGTGCAAAGGAACAGGAAATTGTTTAATTTCAAACTGCCTTGCATATTTTTACATCAAGTAAAGATACATTTCTTGAACCAACATGGTGGAGGGAATTAGATAACTCAGATGAACACTTGTCACACAAATTTTGGTCGTCTTATGATTTCTAAATAGCTTATCTTGCCCCTCTCCTTTTTCTGTTACCTGCTGTAAAATGTACGCCACACTCCATTTCTGAGAGTTATGTGCAATCATGCCTGCAGGATGAAACCCGTCTGCAGGATTGGGTTGCTACAAAAGTAGATGGTACAGTGAAAAATGGAAGAGAAACCGAGATCTCTGCATTTAATTTCCACTAATGCCAGAGGCCATTTGGGTTTTGCATGTACAGAGCATTTCATGAAACCATTTTTCAGATATATGTAATTTGTCCCCCTTTTTCATTTATATTGTAGATACAAATTTTATAATTTCCTCAGGAAATCAATGTTAAAATTGAGATTAAATTATGTCAATTTTTTTTCCTTTAATATAATACACTGTTTTTAAGAAGAGTTCAGTTATTCACCACTATTCATCTGCATTAGAAAATGAAAAAGTACTGAGGGCGAGAAAGCTGTCTAACTAAAGTGACATTTATATTTTGTCCCAGGAGAATGTCCTGGCTATCTTGGATCTATAGACGTAAACAGTTCTTTAAATGCTGCACACATTTCAACAACACAGTTGACCTTGGTATTAGGCATGAAGAAAAACATACTGTAATATGAATAAATAATAATAAAATCACTTATCAGTTCTCTTTTCTGCACACACCTTTTATTTTTTTCTTAAGGTTGAAGCTGCTGTTGCAAATACACTCTATTTACCTGCTTATATGTATTCATGTATGAATAACTGTGGAGTTATTGCTAAAAGTAAGAGAACTCGTTTTAAATACTTTTCCCTAATGTGCTGCCAGTCTCTAGCATCTGCACTTCAAAAAACAAAGTTTAAGGGTGTATTGAACAAAGTTTCACGTGGTCTGATCAACACTGTACTCTCTTCTCTTGCCAGCTGGCAGGGGTAGTCTAAAGTGATTTCTAACAATGCCCATGTACCTTCCAAACATTTCAGATAAATGGAATTGTAACGTTATTTCAGTGTATGGGTCTCCAGTAGGTATCGCTTACCTTAAAATTAGATCCATTGCAGAGTTATTTGAAGGACGAAATATCCTGTCTGCTTGATATTCTGAACTATTTTTAAAGCAATTTTTTATATCAATGAAGATCTTGAGAACTGAAGTTTGGCTGGTGTTTGGATTGAATCCATTCTGCTCTTGCATTCAGTTTTACATTCCTAAAATAGTCAAGAAGATTTGAATGAAATTCTGAATGCTGTAAATGCTTTCAACTCGACACAATGACAAGTTTACAAGACTCCCTGCAGGGTTTGAGCTAATTTTAGATGTAATTACAATGGTGTATTTAACTGATTGTGTCTAATTAACACCAGAAATAATGGCTGGAGCTTTTATAATACTGAATCCATGTAAGCTCCTTTATTATTTTGGTGTAAATCTAAACCAGTTTAATTCATCTGCAGTATCTCTAGATCAACTGGATACTAAAAAGAAGTCATCTCTTCACTGCACATACTATTATATGAACCATTGTTCCATAAAGCATGAAACAAGCACAATTGCATTATAATCTATGGAAAAGTAACTTTTATTTTAACAACTTACAGGATGATGTCCTGTTTTCTACATCCTGTGGGGGGAATTAATTTCAAATGTTTATAGCATTTTTATTTCCTAAAAGGAAAAAATAAAAATACTGTGAAATATTTCTGCTGTTGAAATATTTGCTAGAATTACAGAATGGTTTGGGTTGGAAGGGTTCTGGAAGATTGTCCAGTTCCAACCTTGCCTTTATCCAATTCAAACAGAAATAATATGTGTCTAGTTCCTAAACAGAAGTAAACTTTTAGTCATGAATTTAGTTACTAAAACTGAATTTCATAGTAAGTTCATGAATTGTTTCTGCGCAGTCCCTGCAATTGAAAATATCGTGTGCAAACACAACCGTGCTCATGCTGAAAAGGGGCTTACCTTCTTATACTTTTGAGAGGTAAAATGTTTATGCAAACATTGCAGCACACATTGACATGAAAATACTTTGCTAATCATGCATAAACACTCTGGTCAGTCCTTTCCAGCTGCTTGAAAACTGTAGGAGACAAACTGTACACAATGCCATATTAAGACTTTTTGTCCTCATCAGCTCTGCAGTGCAATTCACCCATGCAACAGCAAATAGATAATCTAGGGAGGGGCATAAGGGAGTTTAGCAGGAAAGCAAAATTGGAGATATTTGATAGTGGCTGGTTTTGTTTCTTCTGGTGGTTTCTTCATGCTTTTCCTTTATGCCTGGTTGGAAAATGGGGCAGAGTACGGAATGACTGACAAGATCTGTGTGGTGAGAGTAAAAGAATTGATATGACCAGAGGCTTAAGCTGCATTCAGCTGGTTCTTAACACTTTAATAGAGTGATATCTTGAGTACTGTCAGTGATTCAGGTGCTAAACTTTATATTAATGCTTTCCTTACTTTTTCTCTGTGACCTATTAAGCATAAGTCATGTGGTGCCAGGTGTCAATACCAATAGCCAATTTTCCATCAAAAATTAAACAATCACAGAGCTAGCTGGTAGCAGAAGTGTCTCTCAAGAATGCTTGCTTAATGCAGGTCATGTAGCACAGGAGAGGGGAAGTACCTTACTCATGTGGAATCTTACATATGCATGGGTAAAAACCAAAATTGCCTGTTACAAAATAAGATGTAAAGAGATCGTCTGCTTATTTATGTAGCTGTGGCCAGCAAAGATAATCTCATTTGATTTCAGGTACCTGAAAGGTGGATTTCTACATCCGAATTGGTCGTCTAAGCTCTCTGTGCAGCCAAATGAGAGTTAGCACTTCCAGGCTGTGGTGCTTCAATGATGCTGAATCATCCTCAAGAGGATCCTGTTGCTCCAGTCTGATTCCAGAGAATTTCAATGAGCATCTTTGGAAATAGCAACATTCACGCAGGGACTGGACTCAAATACATAGTACTGTTTGTATTCCTGTAGAAGGGATTCCCTTCTACAGAAGGGAATCTTCTACCTCATTGCTCAAGTTTGTTGTATTGTCCTAGTCTTGCAAGAACTCAGTCATGTGCATAATACTTATTTAGGTAATACCAAAGGGTTTTTTTTGATTGTGGAACTTTAAATGTTGAATGGAGAGATATACAGTAGCAAGACCTATTAGCAAGATTATGCATTCTGGGTAATATAAGAAGGTCTAGAATGTGAGAACAATTCTTCACTGAAAAAGTATAATACCTTCCCTTTTTAAAATAATAACTCAAGTGATTTATATACCATGTACATGATTTAATTTTAAAAATTTTTTAAAGTAATAAAACACATACCTCATTCAGAGATAATTCAGACTATATTCTTGCATTATTTTTGAAAGCAATATTATTTCAGTTGTTCTAATGATGAATGTAAATGAGAGGGCCAAAACTACAGGTGATTTGTTTTAATTAGTTGATTGTGCTATTAATCATTCTTATCACCTGCTTTGCCATTTCATGTATTATTTATATAAACATTCATAAATACTTGTGGACTGTTTTCATGTTGGCTATTTAATTTTCTAGAAATTGTTTGCTTTTGTCTTTCATTTTGCATCTGTAGCTGTAAACATGAAAGCTGCTCATAAGAAAAGGGAAGATTAATTTTCTGTGTGATGTAGCTTTAATTTGCAGCTACTTCCTTCTTTCCGCCTTCCCTTGTGTTGGTCCATTCTGCCATGTATAATGTAATCTTTTTACTATTCTTTACCCTGGGAGAATTTTTTTAACATGTCATACAATTTCCAAACTAGGTTTTGCTGCTTGTGCTGATTTTTAAACACCTATAGCTACCACAGCAATAAATCTTTACTGTGGTTTACATGAGGAACTAAACCGCATGGCCACATCCTTACTCAGGAGTATCTGTTATTCCCATGAAAACTTACTTCCACCTAAGCAGCAGATTTATTGATGTCCAATGAAGGGAGGAGTTTGGTTTTGTTGTTTTAGACGGTTTAGGAAATAATTAATTTCAGTGTAAGGCTGTCTAGAAAGGAGGGCTTCTGCTCAGCTGACATTACCTCAGAGAGAGAGCCCATTCTAAAAACTTTCCGTGGAAAGATCTAAAAGACACTGTAAATGACTTATTTGCAAATGCCTTATTTGTGTTCCCTCCTGGTTTGTTTTGCTTTACTTTAAAATATTCAGACCTTGAAGAAATTCTTTTTCTTGTCTGTAGTTCTTTTATCTTCTTCTATGACTTTTGTAATAATAATTGTGAATTAGAAAAGGCAGAAAGAAAAATATTGAAATATAATGTGCTGTTTTGTGTTTCCTCAGGTCTTACTTTTCTTAATCTAGGAAGAAAAACACTGGATTTAAACCAAATAGTTATGTAAAGACAGAACTAATTAATCCTGTGTAGTTTTTGCCACACTGATCTTTTAAATTTGTATGGATATGTTTCCAAATATAAACATTAGTATTTGCATTTATAATTTAACTTGTCAGTCTCTGGGATAGGACTGTGAAATTGTGTACGTGGGTGTAGATGTAAAGAAACACTAAGTAGTTTTTCCGAATGTAAACATTAATATTTAGCACTAGGACATACTTTGGAAGATTAGAAATTTTTAAGCATCTAGTCTAACCCCCTGTGCAATCCAATAAACTTTAAATTACAAGGGAAGTGCCCAGTGCTTTGTCTAGTTGAGTTTTGAATGCAGTTTCTCTGGGCTGTAATCCAGAGTCTGACCATCAACAAAATGAATTTTGTTTTTCCATTTATGTAGGCAGAATTTTCCTTGCTTAAACTTTTGAATATATTTTCTTGTCCTTTTCTTGTGAAGATACATAATGTGCCAATCTTATCTGTTATCAATAATGTTGTCTCAGAATATAAATTTAGTTGTCAAATCCAGTTTCATTCCTCACCACATGTGGTAAAACAGCTTTGAGAAGTACTACTTACAAAACAGTGGATAATACCTAATGACTCCAGTATTTTTTATTTATATGTGGAGTTCTGTATTTTCAATGCTTATTTAATTGAAATTTGGTTAACATTATCAGTCAACTTTTTAAATCAATGTTATACATTCCCCACTATATTTTCTTCCTTTAATGTCTAAAGTAAATGTCCTTTTAAATATATACTCTAGTAGATTTCTGATATGTAATGACTAAGGTGTTGTAAGGTAGTTTTTCTCACTCTTATATGGTTTTATTTAGGGGTTATATTAAATTGTCCATTGCAAACACAAGAGGAGGGCAAACACAGAAATTCTTGTTTTTCGTGTGTGTGAAAGCAGACCCCAACTACACAACTGTGTGAACTGTTCTGAAAAAAAGTAAGGTTACACTCAGCTCAGGATTTTCCTGTTTATTTTTTGGTACAAATTCTCTGAGGTCAAATCCTCCCCTGCAATTTTTCCTAGAGAAGTTTAATTTGCAAGTGGCAAGAGATGAGGCTGCTCTGCATCTTGTCTCTGCACTACCCCCATTCAATTAAAAAACCCCTAAATATACCCTAAATGTCTCAGACAGACAAGTCCAAACTGATACCCAAGTCTCCTAACTATTCAAGAACAGCTGTAATCTTTTCAGTCCTTGTGATACACTAGCCACATGAGTGTATTTTACCATAGTGTGGCTGCCTGAGTTGAAATTGCTTTCACTTGTTCTCCTTGAGCTGAAAATTACTTATTCAACAAGTATGTTAGTGAGAGCAGGCTGTACCATTCCTAAAGAAAAAAAGGCTTTTACCATACTTGCAAGGAATAGAAGAAGTAGCTTTACAGTTCCTCCTCTAGAGGTAACTTGTGTTTTTTACATAAAGTTGCATAAGGATAATAATATAGAAATGTCAAAATAGAGTTCTGCTTAACATCTTTAACCTCAGAAATACTGATAACCAGTGAAACTTATAACAATTGCTCCCCCAAGTATGAGAGCTTAAATTTCTGGGGAATGGGAGCATTTTTCTATAAAGTTGCTAAATATAAATGGGAATAAAGTGGTGATAAAACAGGTTTTTATCCCATAACAACACGAAATATTGCCAATTAGTAATCATAACCATCGTCACATTTTGATGATGAAAAAATAAGATTGTGTACTTTTTAGTTGCTCTTTGACATCCACCAAAAGAGCTTAATTTTAACCTCTTCCTTAGTGAGAAAAAAATAAAATAGGTTTTTACTTGATTGTATGGGATTAAATCACTATGGTTTATGTAACTATGAAGGAAAATGGACCACTAACCTACAGGAGTTTTGAAAAGCTGTCCTTGTTGCTGACTGGACTGCTGGTGGTGTCCCAATTAAATATGTATTGTGTTCTTTGGTAGCTGCTTAAGCTTCTTTTATGTCTTGGCCCCCCATTATGGATAACAGTATATTCACCCACTTTTTCAGTGTGTTTTCCAATAGTACCTGCAGGTCCCAAGCACAGGACACAGTAAAAAGGGTCACCTGTTTGACTGGGAAGCTGAAATGGATTCTACTCCCACTAAACCTGGTGAATGTTTGTGGCCAACTTAGAGGGAACAGAGAGCTTGAGTGAGAATTTACCAGTCTAAATAAAGAGCACAAGAGGGGAGGGAGCTTTTCTCAGGGGTCTGGAGTTTTTTCCTTGTTTTGCTATAACCTGTTGTGGAACACTTCTGTTTCTTGCTTCATTTGCAGTCACCTGGAGCCTTTACTTCAAATATAAGCTAAACCTCATGCTCCGATTTTATTATTTCAGTTCATATCTCTTATAAATAAAGATAACAGTCAGCATTGTTAGAACCTATAGAATTTGTAAGTGTCATTGTTAGGATTATTACACTATTAGTAGAAGAGCTCTCAAAACTAACTCTTGAAATTTCTCAATTGCTGAATTCCTAACTCTAGTATTTTTTCATTCAGAAGATATCAGTAATAGTAGTGTAATAATAGTAACATCAGTGTATATGCAAATCAATTAAGTACTTATCAGCCAGGCAAGGCCTGTCATTGCTCCCTGGTAATCTTCACCTGAATGGTCTCCTCTGCCATCCCTTCTATTTGCAATTCCATTCACTAAATTAGTGTGTTGCACCTTGTTGTTTCCTGGAGACAACCTCTGCCTGTCTTTCTCAGGAAAAGCTTCCTCCTCCTGACAAATGAGAGTTACAAGTTGCTCCCCAGCCTCTGGGCAGTGGAAGGAGGAGGAGATGGCCAGAGGGACAGTAACAGAGTGGAATAAAGTGTTGCAGGAGCACTGGGCAAGAGGCAAATAAGACTAACCTGCAGGCTCCACTCAGAGCCATGTTGCATTTGGGCTGTGCACAGAGCTGAGAGCAGCTGGTGTGGAACAGATCTGACAACAGCAATAAAATTTCCATCTTTCTTGGGTGGATGCTGGAAGGACAGATTCATGCATGAGCCTAGACATTCATTTCCTTCACAGCTGAAACATGTTAAAACTAACTGTCCCTTCTCCTGCCAGTGGGAGTGGATCTAGAATATGATGAGCAGGTCTGCCCTCCCGGACAGAAAGCTAGCTCTGACAACAAACAGCTCTGACAACAAGCAGTTACAAAAGGTGAGTAAATCCATCTTTACCATGCTGTGACTATAAAGCAGGTGCAAACTGCTTCACCAAGTAGTCAGATATATAGCTGTGCTCATACTTGTGAGAAAAATGGGACAAACTATGTGTAGATTTGACTTTCTCTTTACAGAAAATAAGTATGTAATATTCCCATTTCTTTGGATAAAGATTTATGTAGGGATTGCAGCTCATTATCATTATAATCATGATATTAAAATATTTGAAGACAATATTTCCCCTCTGTGACAGTTACTGCATGATCTGATGGAAAAGATTCCTACATCAACAGTGAAATGACAAAAAGAACAAAAGCATTTGACTTTCTATTAGACTGCCCCAAAGCAGTAAAATATTTGAAGGATTTGCTGTCTATTTATAGTGCCATTTATACTCACTAGTTCAGTAAGAAATGTAGCTGTCTCCAAGCAGTGCGCAAGATAAATGACAATGGACTTTCAGCCTGCAACATCTCTTAGTGCCACCATCAGTACATAATAACAAATCAAAAACAAAAAGAAGAGAAACAGACTTTGAAAACTGCACAATGGTGATGAGTTGAAGGGAACCTACTTTTAATTTCAGAAAAGGGCAAAATGAATTTTTACTGGTTTCTAAATGAGGAGTGATAGTTGATCTTATGACATTTAATTCCCATTTATTCAAAACCTAAATCATACATAATACATAGAATAATTTTGAAATGATAAGTGATCAGTTAGGATTTCCATTATGTCTGAGGAAAAACAAATTGGCAAAAATTTGAATGATTGGAATATGCTCACGTGTGGTGTGTTGGTCTGCAATCAGAACATGGCCTTCTGACACCCAGAGCTTTTCTTGTCATGTGGCCAGAACATCTGGAAGCACAGAGATGTCATTTTAAAATGATACTGTTAATTAATAAGTTGCTTTTACAAGAAATTAAAAATTCTTGGGAACCACTGATTGTATGTAGAAGCAAATAGAGAACAAATAGTAGGTGGAAGATAACTTTTACACACTGTTTTCAGTGCAGTATTAGAGCATCCTTAGGCTGTCATTTTTGTCCCCCATGTACTTGGTGTGGCTGTCCATCACTGTGAAAGTCTACAACAAATAAAACAGTCACCATGTTGTTCTGTATTTGTCAGCTACTGGTATAAAATGAGTGAATGTGGAAGGGTAAATTGGAATTATAGGTAGAAAAACACTGAATTTTGCTCTCATTTTTTCTTTGTATCTAACATCATGTAAACGTCTATTTTCTTCTCTTTTAAGGGGAAATATATGGCTAAAAATTAGCATATCAAATTGCTGTATCAAGAGTAAGGTTAGGCTCCTCTGCTGAAGAAGTAGCTCAAACACAAAGTAGAACATGCTGAGTGTTGAGATCTTGTTTGTCCCAATCCAGATTTAATTTGCTGTCTGAGAGACAGGCAGCCATACAGAGCTCTTGTCAGTTCATTTATCTCAGCATTTCTCTCACTGGTGGTGACTCCTCAACTGCCAAAGTGTCCCCAGCTCTTCAAAACCAAATCAGCATATGTCCTGAGGATGCTGGCGCTATGGGAGTACAAACTGGAGTTATTGCTGTAGGGTAGTGTGTTGCTGATAAATTTTGAAGTGCCAAATGATTGTGTGAGATTAATAAAAATCAGGATATCTTTGACAATTAGCACAAGCATCTCCCTGTGAGCTGTTTCCATGGTGACCCTTTATACTGGCACCCTGGGGGTGTGAGAGGATGGAGGGGAGTGGAAGTAACAGTTAAACCTGGGGAGCAAGCAAACAATACTTGAGAAGGATATCAGTAAAGACCTGTCTTGTTTTTGAAAGTAATCCAAAACTAAGTGACTTGCTTTGATCCAGTGGCAGTGTGGAGAAGGGCAGAGAGGCATAGTACAAGATAGGAACTGCTGTTTTGCTGGAAGTTTCTCTTTAACAAAGGCCCTCTTATATCATGTGAAACAGAAGCACAGAAAATCTAGACACATCTGGATAGGAATGTGCTGGAGAAGAGAGGAGACTGACTTTGTTTTATTTTTGGTTTTGTTCTTTTTATTTGTGCAAGGATCATATAGTAATTAACAGAAATGCTTACATGTAATTTATCAATGACAAGTTGCCTTTGTTATAAATGTTTAAATAATTCCAAATTACTAAATGATTTTATTAATTTTCAAGAACTGACAAACAAAATTTAGGTTCAGCCAACAATTGGAAGTTCAGTGTCGAGTCCCGGGATTGGCACTGGGTGAACCTTAGCTATGACCTCTAGTGCACTGTAACTCCCCCGTTCATCCAGTGCCAATCCTGGGACTCGACACTGAACTTTGGATTGTTGGCTGACCCTAAATATTGTTTGTCAATTCTTCAAAATTAATTTGGAATCATTTATTAATTTGGAATTGGCTAAACATTTATAACAATTTTGGTGCCCAACGTGAGGCCAGTTTTTGGGGTCTGTGGTCCCCCTTTTTCCATCCAGGAGGCACCCCACTGATTCAGCGGCTTGGCGGAATGGGGAGAATTCACAAGACCAACTGGCCACCGAACTAATCAAATCTAAGCCACAATCAAAGGGGTTAGGATAAAAGCTAGCTTGGGGGGCTCTCAGGAACTCAGAGAAGACCCAGGGAAGGGATCTTCGGGAAACCGCGGTAAATTTTCACTTGTAAAATTCTATGTGCACGAAGAATCCACACAAGAAAAGAGGAACTGTGAGTGCTGTGTGGTTGAGTGGGGAGAGACCAGGTGTGAATGAGACGTGATATTATCACAAGTGGGGACCCTGGGTCGCAGTTCCATTGTTCTGTGAGGAACGTGGTAGGCTGAAGGAGAAGTGAGTGCTGTCTGTTCATGTGAAACGCCGAACCTTGGTGGGTTGGGTAAATCGGTCCCTGGAGGCTAAAAGGGAAGGGAATGTCCTTAGGAGTTCAGGACTGATAAACCTTTTAGCCTGAGACCAGGTAAGGTCCAGGAAACACTAGGAAATTGAGAGCCCATAGCCAGACAAAACCCCAATGGTCGGTCCCCTGCTGGGCTAGTAATCCGGCAATACCAAGTTGCGACTTGGGAAAATAGGATACTGAATAAAATATAGTTTCATTCAAGACAGGAATGAACCCTCTTCACAGCAGAATAGGTGAAATGGGGTTCTACCAAAGTAAGGTTCAGGAAAATCCCTTGGGAGAAACCACTAATGAGGGCATTCCTGAGATCCCATGGGGAAGTCCACTGGGATGGTTGCTGGAGTGTTGGCAGGAGTGTCCTGCAAGGAAGAGAAAATCTGAGGAAAAGATGACACATTTTTGCATGGAGGTCTGGGGAGGGAAGGAAATAAGGAAGCATGTAACTTGGTCTGTGTTCTGTACATTTGAGCAATGGACTTGTCAGGCTTCATGTGCATATGTGAAGAACAAAGAAAAGAGGGAGTACAAGGAGTATGAGTATGCCCAGATATGGGAGAGCACAAACATTAGGCTGTACCCGATGGAAACTACCCAGGGGGACACATGGGATCCCTTAGATAACTTCCCTCCACCATACTCAATACTCACACCCTCACCTGCAAAAACCCCAGTCCCTCTCCCGGTGTGGAATTGCATTTTATTGAAATGGTTTGCTCTGTCTCACGCCTGGAAAGTGTATGGTTTATCCCAAGTCTGTAACCTCCCCTGCAATATCGTGTATCTCTAATCCCATTGGCCCGAGAATCAATCCGCGCCCACTTCCAATCTCCCTGTTAAGGGTGCAGAAGGAGGGGGCTTTCCCTCTTGCTCCGCAGGCCTCTGGAGGCTCTGCCGCTCTCCCCTTCCCTCTCTCCTTCCCTCTCTCCCCCTCCTTCCCCCTCTCCCTGAGTAACCATGCTGCCTTCCTAGAGTCTGACTCCAATTAAATCCTCATCTAAACAGCACCTCACCAGCCATCTGAAGTCTCCTTGCCTGTCTGCATGCAAATACCAGTGAACATAGGGCCTGGGGGGGCCCCCCGGGGAAACCCCCCGAGGACCCCCCCAAATCTGCACTGCAACACCCCTGCATCTGCAGGAGACCCACCCCGATCCTTGCAGGCAGCAAAGGCTCCTCCAATGGCAGCCTCGGTGCCGCTGCTTGAGAGTCAGATTCCACAAGTGGAATTCCAAACTCTGCTAATGCCCCCTCCACAGCCCGGAACTCTCCCACCCTCAGAAGAACCGCCTCCCGAGAGGGACTTGGCCTCTCTTCCCAGCCCCAGCCCACGCACATGCACTGACTCATCTAAACCAGCTGCCACATCCCCAGTCAGGAGGTCACGGCAAAAAGGGAAGAAAGCTAGTGAGGAAGAAAGCGAGAATGAGGAAGACTGGCACAACAACCTACTTCCCTTAAGGGAAGTGCCAACTGCCCCCGGCATTATTGTGTACGTGAACGTGCCCGTTAATACTGCAGATGTAAGAGCTTTTAAGAAAGAAATGGGAAGAATGATGAACGATCCCTTGGGAGTCGCGGATAGGCTTGATGAATTCCTGGGCACAAGTGTCTATACCTATGATGATATAACGGCAATCTTATGATCATTATTCAACCATGAGGAAAGGGAGTTGATCAGACAGGCTGGGATAAGGGAATGGGAGTGCCAAAATCCCCAGGCCTCACCAGGAAGTATAAAATGGCCCAGTCAAAACCGAGATTGGAGTGCCCAGACTGAGGATAATCCACGAAATATGAGTGATTTAAGAAACATTGTGATACAAGGTATAAGCGAAGCAGTACCGAGAGGCCAGAACATTAGTAAAGCATTCAATGAATGTCAGGGAAGGGATGAAACACCTTTGGAGGGGTTGGGCAGATTAAGAAAAAGACTGAATTTGTGAACGGGGGAGTTACAGTGCGCTAGAGGTCATAGCTAAGGTTCACCCAGTGCCAATCCCAGGACTCGACACTGAACTTCTGAGTGTTGGCTGAACCTAAATTTTGTTTGTCAATTCTTGAAAATTAATAAAATCATTTATTAATTTGGAATTGGCTAAACGTTTATAACACCTTTGTATACCTAGACGAAATTATGATCACAGGAAATCATATATGGTAGGTCTCAGAGCTGTGTCGTAGACTTCTTCAGGCTCAAAGTATATTTCATCATGCAAAGGATGGTGCAAAAAGTGTGGGGGGAAAGTGTTACTGTTCTTTAAATGTCACTGCATACTTGTTTCACTTCTTTCATAACCTGTGGAGTGTTCTTTGAGGTGTTAGCTTGCAGTGCCACATTTTGGTAGGTGCTTCTGCTGGTAACTTAATGACAATAAACTTCAGGAAATGTTTTAAAAAGTACCTGTTGTCTCAGCATGGATAAAGAAAAGCTGGGAAGGTAGAACCTGCATAAGGTCACTGTTTCAATGCAAAAGCAAGAATGGATGGGGAAGAAGAATCATACACATCTGAATTTGTGTTACTCACGTTTCACTCATTAATACCAACCGATTAGCAAGTTTCTAGGCTTCTTGGCAGAAAATACCAGTCATGACCTCACCCTGCACTTTCAGGTTCTGTTCACAGTGTCCCACAGGGTGCTGAGGTATCGCAGGTCCTTGTGGTGGTCAGCTCCTAGTGCCTCCTCAGCAGCCCAAAATAAAACTGTGAAGCATTGCTCCTGCCAAGCTGTTAACTGCTGCTGCTACCTCTGCTCTGTAAACAAACATAAATACAGACTACATAGAGCTACTAAGCAACCATCACTGGGCAGTCCAGTGTCTGCCTGATATGTACACTGTTCACTCACTGTGGGCATTGCATTGTTTCTGATCAGGCTGCTTGACACTTAAAATGCATGATAAAGCCTCTTTAAAGTTAAATCTTGTTTTTCTTTGTACTCGTTTTAACTTTCTAATCATGCAAGTATGGTTATATTAACTGTGATTAGTGCAAGTAGTTCCTTGCTGGCTCTTGACTGAGATCAGATGGCAATTAATCATACTGAGAGAAAGATAGGTGGGCTGGAGAGCATCCAGCCCTGCCTTTGGGGTCAGCTGCAGCAGTGCTGCTCTGTAATTTCTAGTGAGCTAAATGAGCATGTCAAATGAAAGATGCTGCTGCTGCTAATGGTTTTCTGTCTGAGAGCTTGCCTTCAGAGCACTTCACAGACACTAATTAAAAAACCACTGGAAAAGGCTTTGCCTACCCATTGATCTATATGTTGTGTCTGCTTTTTATGAATAAAAAAAATCATTGCAGAAGAACTATCTTCCTGCAGAGGAAATCAGCACAGAACTGAGATTATCGACCAGGACTTTGTTCCCTGTATTGTGCTCAGATGTCTTGTTATACAGGGATGATCCAGTGAAAATGCAGTTATGAATACCAAGACACAATCCTTTTAAAAATAAGTAAATAAAAATGCACCATCTATTTCCAGAAGCAACTTTCCTAAGTGAGAATGCTTGCTTAGTTCCCCAACTTTATTCTCCTTTCAAGTCCCGGCAACTAGTGGGGGGAAAAAAAAAACCAAGTAAGACAAGTTCTTTGCAGTTGGTCTCCACCAAGTCTTTTTGCCTGATAACTATTTTTAAAGTCTGAACTCTGAACTCAAACATGTGTATCAAACGATTCATTATTTTACTAAATGCAAGTCTCAAGTTGGCTCTTTATTTCACAAACTCCTTCTGAATCTTATAATGGACTGGGTTGTGGAAGTAAAAGTGGTTGATTTTTAAAAAAATTTCAAATAACATAATGCCTCTCTCTAGCTCCTTTGTAATCAACATTGCCTGTCATTTTCCTCTGGTATAAGAAGTGACTTTATGGTTAAATTTTGTCAAGATGTCAGGTATTTCTTTCTGTACTATTGTTTCAACCTATTAGTATTGTAATAAGTGTTGAACATTGTGTCTTCCACTGTGTAATCACCTCTTGCATAGCCCAGTGCCTTTGGCATTAATTTAATGAATAAGATGGAGTAGAAATTTTTCAAAATTCTGTGGCGAATTTAACAGTCTGTGTATGTGAGTGATTCCTGTTTTGGAGCCTTCATGTTCAAGTGTAATTCTCACTTCTGCTGAAATGATCTTTGTAGAGGATTTTGGAGTCACTTCAAGAGAAGGTATATCAGAAAAAAAATAATTGGAGGTTTCATTGTGCAGCCTAACTAATGTTCTAATTAATGGGATACGGGTTTTGTATCAGTTATAATCATGTATTACTGCAGAAACTTTTTTTCTTTACTCTTTGTGTAAACAACTTAATCCTGATGACTTGACACTGCCAGTGTCACAGGTGTACAAGTGACCTTAGCAAGGCATGCCACAGATTAAATGGTGTCTGAATTTATAGAGTTTACTGTGCATGTAACAGACACACAATACAATCTGATGCCCAATGGCACCACCAGACAGAAACCATGTTTTGAACAATCCTAAACTGTTGTGCAAACATGGGTACCTGGTCTGGTGGAAAAGGTGAAGAAGTCTGCATGTTTGAAAAAGGGGATGGGAGATCTTAACTGAATGAGGAAAGGAAAACTGGATATACAGAGAGAGAAATGAAAAGCCATTATTAGAAAAAGAGAGGGAAGAAGAGGATAAAAGTGTGAACAGACAATAACTATGAATATATAGAAAGAGTGTGGGAGAGCACAGAGGATGGAACAAACTGCTTAGAAAAGGAGGGAGACTATTATTTACCTACTACTGACTCTGGCTTTATAAGGGTTTTTTTGTTGTTGTTCACATAGGTAAACTACAAGAAAGCTGTGAGAATATAATTATATATATATATATATATATGTATATATATATTTATATGTATGTGTGTGTGTGTGTGGATAAGTGTCCCAAAATAAAAGATGATTAAATGTACAAAATCACATTCTCAGAAGTTAGGAAATGGTAATGATCCTTGAGCTTAATCAACCCCACTTGTGTATGGTCTTAAATTACAATTATATATGACTGATTATTCAAAAGTAATCAGATAGCCTCCGGATTTTATTTAATTAAACAGCATTAAACACTTTTTATTCTATTCTATTAGTAAGGGCTTAAATATTCTCACTTGACCTGGCAATCTAAAGGTAAAACTAAAGTAGCTCTATTTTCAAGGTATTTAGAAATAATTTCAGATGCCAGTATGTCTTTAGAGAGAGCACACTACTCCCTCTGACACTTGACTGCATTTCTTCTTATTAAAGTGTCATTCCAGGATATTAGGTAATTTCCTCACCAGCAGAAGATAAAAAAATCAGAACTGTTCTCTTGAACTTCTCTTTTGCTACCTTTCAGGAAAAGAATAAAAACCCAAACACTACGTTCTTTTCAAGTAATCATCAACTCTGTCACAAATATCTATTGTCAGCCTTTCTGGCATGGCTGTGTGCGAGGCTGACTTCCCAGAACAGCAACAATCCACTAACAGAAGTTTGTATTGCAAAAAGAAGCCAGATGTTCAGGTGACTTAATGGGGATGGGAGGCAAACTGTTTTTCAATTGTCATGGCCTGCAACATCCTCTTGCAATTCCATTTATTCCTGTCAAAAATTTTTCTTCCTTCCCCTCTCTGATTGGTAATAAAACACATTGGTCTGTGGTATCCTCTTCCTGCAACCCAGGTTTTTTCAAAACTTCTGTGTTCAGTAGGTTTTAATCATTGCTGTGGGTGGTACTTTCATGGAGAAGTTATTGAAGGAAGTCATGTTGATGTGCCAGGAGATGAAATAAATGAAATTTTTAATGGCTGATGCTATAGCTGAAGAAAACAGGAGTCCATTCTAATGCTGGAACTTTGACTTATAGGTAGAAATTACATGGATCCATAGCAGAGAAAACCAGCTGATTATGTGTTGTGTGCAACTAAAGCACAATGAATAAGCAACAGGCCCAGCAGAGTTGATTGAAATGATTTTACTGTTTGGTGACATTTAATTTAATGATGAAATTGTGGACTTCAGTGTTTTGGAAATGCAGCTGCAGCAGCTGATGATTTTCACAGCTACTGTAGAAGTTTTAGCTGGCAAGAACAGTCTTTTATGTATTGCTGTTGCAGTTGAACTTCAGGTTGCCAAAGTAACTTGTTAGTTATGTTTGGATAAAGCCTGTTTTGAAATGACCCAATGCAATTTAGGAAGATTATTTATTTAAGTAACAGAAGGAAAACTGAAAAGGTGTTAAGATTGGGGTTGTGTAATAGGAACAGTTATATAGTTGCTTTAGATTTGTTAATATGAAGTGTCGTACAGTGATTTCATTAATCTGCAGTTCTTGTACATAGCACTATGAGACCAGGTATTAGAGGCCTGCAAGAAGGTTCTCGGCTTAGATTAAAGATCCTGATATTAGAAGTGTTGTCCTTTTGTAATAAATATGGAATGTTTATTCGTGTTCTTATGGATCATGGTATGTTAAAAATCATAAACAACCACTGTAAATATGTTATATGAAAATGTAACCTTAGTTCCAGCCAGCCTTGGAATTTACTAATCCCGAGGCAGGCACCACCCTAGATTTACCATTTAAGAAAAGACAATGAAATGTGGAGAACCTGGGCACAGTCATTGGCATCAGAATGGAGGACACATTAAGATAAACAATCACTCCTTCCTCCTGTGGACAGCAAAGCCATCAGGGCACAATCATCGCCTGGATCTCTAGAGAAGAACGCCCTTCCAATCACAAACCTTGGTTTCCATTCACCCATGGGAAGCCCGAAATAGGCACTGGTCCTTACCGGAGGAAACTCCTTTCAGCAGACCAGTGATGACGATGAATTCGAATAACCAGTCCTGGGAACAAAGAGACTGTGGGGAAATCTTGTGCCAGGGGCAAAATAAAGTGTATAAAACCTGAGCCCCAAACGAGGCAAATTTGTGAACTTTGGGGGGGCTGCAGTGTGCTGGAGGCTGCGTCCCTGTTCACCCTTTGACGATCCCAGGTTTACTGTCAGTGTAACTCCGCTGGGGGTTTTTACTGAAATTCTGTAACTGGATTTTTCAATAAACCAAATCATATTTTCAATTGGAATATTGGATTGGCATTTATAACAATTTTCTTTATAACATTTGTGTAACATGTGAAAAGGTGCTTATATATCATAAAGCTTTTCTGTCCAAGCCACTGTTCTCCTTCGGCTTCTTCTGGTCTGTGTTTATGTAGCCCACCAAGCACAACAGGATGGAGCTCAAGTGCTGTATTTTAGAAAAAGACATACTGTGCACAGGATGACTTTTGCAGTGCACTAAGGTGCAGTTTTACATGGTTATGGTGGTTGAAAACTGAGTTAAGCAGAGGGTCCATAGGTCCTTTTGAACCTCCAAACCCTGTGAAAGGGCTTTGTGTGGCTCTGGGCTGACGTGTAGGTGTGTTTTCTGAGCACCACTAGTTCTCAGCATCACTATACTTTCAGCTGGGAGAGAGGGGAGCTCATTGCTGACCCTGTAATAAGCAAAGGCTTGGAAAACTCCAACACTTATTAATTCCCCACAGCCATCTGAAAACTTTTGATATGTTTACTTCCTTCTGCAGGTAAGTCTTGCAAAGCAAGACTGCAAGACAAATTCCCTGGAGGAAAATCCCTCCCTGCAGGTAGCTATTACGAACTTCAAGTTGCTGCCTCGTTGCGTGCAGATGGCTGGTCTCTGCTCAGCTGTGGTGCCAGCAGCTGTCGTCACACCACACTGTGCTTTCCTCCCAGCCCCTGGGAAACCACTGTTTGGCTGGCAGCCCCACAGGTGGCACAGCAAGAGAGAAAGGGAGTTGTATGCACTGTTACCAGCTCAGGAAACCTTTCAAACCTCTGTATTTATGCATGCCTGTTACAGCAGCTTGTTCTCACTTGTGTTGTTGTGGTGCCACCTTGCCTCTTTCCAATAGCTTTTGTCAGATTTAAGGAAGGGTGTTGCTATGAGTTTTTCCTGGTTTGGCTGAGCGTTCATATTAAAGGAGAAGTCCGTACTTTCTCACGCTCTTTTAATGTAAACATCAGCTATGTTCTATAAACATAGCCATTGTTTTTACATTCCTTGCCGGGACAAACAAGACTGTGTGACAGTCCCCTTAACCAATGTAGTGTGGAGGTGGGAATTCCTTCCTCCAATCCACAGGCCTAATAGAAAAAGTATAAAAGTAAGTTTTTGTAAATAAACAAAAATTTTTTTGCCCTGCTGTTCTGTTGCACCCAGATCTGTGTTCCCAGTCTGTTTTCTGGCTAGGCCTCCATGGTGATAGAAGGGGAGCTGTGAGTCTGGATGATTCCTGCAGTAACCAGGCATGGAAACAGCTTGGTGGATCTTACCCACACTCAGCAGCACCTGCTGCCAGAGCTGTCCCCTCCTTTTAACAGTGTGCCTCAGCTGGCTTTAGGGCCCGTGGGGAGGAAGGATGGAACCTGCTTGGAGGTGCAGTGATGGCAGTAGTTCCTCTCCACAAGGATCCCTTCAGAGGAGGCCCTTGTTTCACAGGGACAAGAAGAAGGCAAACTCTCAGCCTTTCAGATTGTCCTCTTTATGCCCATGCCAAGGTCAGAGTAAGAGGCCTACCACTGAAGCCATGGAACTCCTGTTGTGCTCTTGAGTTTTTCAATCTGCCTTTCTGGTGGCAATCCCCAAAGCCATGCGACCTGAGCTGTGCTTAAGATTGTTGGTAGATTGGCTGTTGCTGAAGCCCCTTTAATGGCAAGCCAAGATTTTAGACACTTTGTTAAGACTTTTGTTGGTATGGTGCTGATCTGCATTTGCAATCTGATTTAGGGCATCCTGACAATGTCTAGACACCATGACTGTGATGTCCCTTTCAACAGCTGTTGGTAGGAACTTTTTTGGTATTAGTTTTTCCTGTGTGCAATCAGTGATTGCCTAGCAGTAAAATATAATAGCTCTCTAATGGCCTTTGTCTGCTCCTATGCTGTTGCTCACTATGAATGATGCACTCAGGAAAAGGAGTTTGACTTCTGAATGGGAATTTATTACAGAGAGGGAGTTGGCATTTTAAAAAAAGCTGGTTTGGTCTCTTCTATGAGGTGAAGAGGAAACACTTCCTCAGGCTGCCAGGGTTTCTTCTGAAGAGGAGTCTCTTGCAACAGCTTGGCCAAAGCTCCTTCCCCAGGCACAGAGGCATTTGACTTCTTGGCCAGGCTGGCACTGGGAGGGCTGCTCCTTTTCTCTGTGGGTTTTGCCTCAAGAAAGAGGCCTGTTTCTGTTTACGCTGCTGGGGGTAATCACAGCTTAGCATTGTGGCAGGCCAGGGACCCAAACTGTTCAATATCCTGTCACCAGCATTCCTGCCTCTCCAGTCTAAATGAAGGAGAGGCATCACATACGTGAGCAGTGCTACTTTGGGAAGCACTCCTTTACACGTGAATACAGCCTATCCAGGGATTAACTTGTTTGGGCAGTCTGCAGATCAGCTCTGTGCCCAGGCAAATGTCCTCCGACCTTGGGCAAATCTCTCAACCTTCTGACACTTCTCCATTCACATCCTCCTAGTAAAATGCGTTACGTGTCTTAAAATGCTGCTATGAAGTAGGCTGAAATACCTAGGTGTCTCGAAAATTCTGCTGTCGTCGGATTGGAGAGCTTGATCGGGGCTCCTCAGCGCTCGGCAGAATCACTGGGAATGAATCTACAGGACCCCCTGTGGTGGGAGTTAATTGTAATGAAGGGCACTAACAGCTTGATGTAAACACCAGCTAAAAATTAGCAACAAAAGGCATTTTACTACTGAGGTCCTTTTAAATGTCAGGCTATATGTGAGGAACCCCCACAGAAAAACAGTTCTGAAAGTTAAGAGCAGCAGATTTAAAGAAAATACACTGTTTTATTAAAAAAAGAATTGAGCTACACAGTGCACATTAACTTTAAATCCACCATTTTACTTGGATTTAAGTTTAACCAGCTTGCTACAGCTTTTTTTTTTCTCCCTCTTCCACCTAGATAGAGCAGCCCTAAAAACCAAGATGAATGATTCAACTGCTCTTGCAACTAGGAAAGCTATTGGAGATGAACCTTTCATGTAACGCCTGTGGCTCTCTGAGTTATCTCATATATCTGTCAATGTATTATCTGATAAATTAAGGCATGGTTTGAAAAAAATACCATTAGAAATTGTTCTTAAGAACCTTAGTTTCTACCTTTTTTGTTAGTATGAAGGTCCTCCCTAATGCTGTCACTCCCACTCCTTGCTGCTCTCTTCAGAAAGCAATTAATCAGGCTAAACATTTTTGGGAGATAAAAGCTTAGCCAGTGTTATAACCCAGTGGTTCTTGCTGTCTGGAGTTCATCTACCTTACAGCAAAGCATGGGTTTTTCTGGAGTTAAATGACTTGGTACCTCTAGGGCATGCCATGTATCTCTGCATAGAGTGGGGAGGGTGTTCTTGGCAGGAATCAGTCTCCATAGTAAGGAAAGAAAACCTCAGATACTCCTGTAGCAGACTGACTGAAGGTGCAGCCTTCTTGGCCTCTACAAACAGAGCCAAATTCTGCCTGGTTTTGGGAAAGAACTAAGTCTTTTGGAAAAAGACTAACTGTCTCCTCTTGGTCCAGTTTAACTCAAAATTCAAAACTCCTTCCCCTCCCACTCATGCTCCCCATAAGTCACCACCTCCTTCGTGTATTGCTGATGATGGAGCTGTTATTCCATGGTCAAAAATACTGTTCTCTTTGGTCCTATTAGCTTATCTCCTTGTAAGAGTCCAGCTAACAGTGGTTGTCACCCTTTCTCTCTAGCCTAGGTCAGCCCTCTTGACCCTTTCCTTTGCTAGAAATTTTTGCATCCTGAAGCAGAGGGACTGAGAACCTTTGTATGAGCATCTTCCTTCTGTCCCATTTCTGTGCTAAGACTTTCACAATGTGCCATCAGCAGTGCTTCATTAAGATACCAGAGGAGAAACAAGATGAATAGAAGGAAACAATGTTATTGACAAGCTGCCCTCACCTGTTGACGAAATCCAGTGGAATTAATGCAATTGTTTGAACTTGCAGGTAAAGTACTGGATTGTAGGATTTGTTGTTTTGGTTTTTTTTAATAATAGAACAGGAGGGCCAGAGAGGTGCAAGTGTGAGCACATGAATTTAAACTCTTGCTTCCTGCCCTAGGAATGAATTCTGGTGTGTATGGGAGAGAGGAAGATGCATATGGAATATCAATTTACACATCATGATCTCACTTTGAACTCTGTATTTAGTGGTGGTCAGCTTGATCTACGAGGGCACAATGACAGCAGTGAAATAGAGTATGAGCTACAACAAGGGCCTGATACTGAAGTGTCTTTTTAATGAGCCCACTTGCCAGCTTGCTCTTAAACAATCCTGAATTATAAACGTGCTTCACTTCTGGAAGATAATTTTTATTGTCCAAAAGAAGAACTCTGTGGCTTTGGGAAGGGTCGGGAGGGAGGCAGTGTGGTAACATGGAACCAGACTGCCACAAGGCAGGAGCAGAGAATTGCCATAAACTCTGTCAGACTTGCTCCTTTGAAATGCAAATAGCACCAGTGATCAAAGAGCTACAGAGGTGATTTTAATGATCTCTCCGGTTGCTTCTCAAGCAGACTGATCTAAAATGTCATAAATTTCCATTGTACTGTACGTACCTGGATTCCTTCTTATGAGTGCTAAGTGGTATTTTCCTTCTACTATCTGCTTTTCCTGCAGATCTTTTTTGATGTAAAATTACCTCTCTAGTTCAACCCAGAGATAAAGCATTGAAACAGAAGTAGTGATGAGCAGTCTATATTTGAGCAAAAATTTGCAGCAATTCCACAGGGAGTATGCTCACTGGGATGGCTTTTGAGCCAATGGAAGGCTTCCAAAAAATATGAAGTTTCCATGTAGGAAGAACTAGACAAGTATTAATAATTCTGTAGTATCGTCAGCAGACATTCACCAGGTAGTCAATACTCCTTGCCACTTGTATTACCGGGGCTCTCAGAAGATGCTGTCACTCTTAATTCCTTATGAGACCCTACCTCAAAGGGCAAAGCAGTGCATCTCACTTGAGATGAGTGGCTGAAGGGGAATTGTCCCAAAACTCACTCTTTTAAACTTGAAATATCTAGAGTCTAATGACTAAAAATCACAGCCCAAGCTCCATTGTCAGATTTTGGCAATGGTCCTTTTAACTTTACAAAAGTGAGAATTTGTGAAGCTTTGGATGTAGAGCATGAATGGTGAGAGACATCCTGCTCAGAGGGAGGTGCTGGCACAGCCCTCTGCAGTCCAGGAGAGCTCAGAGGGCCTCACTTAGGACCATTGTTTATAGCATCACAGGATGATGGGGTTTATTCACCCATAAATTTCCATCCTGACCCCATTCAGGTCCATGAGAAACAGTCCTGGAAAAAACACACACTATTCATGTATTAATCACATGATTGGTGTTCCAAGCTCATGTGCATCAGTGCTCACTGGGTTACTCTGCCCTTTTGTGAGTTTTCTGGAGAAGTTCTTGGCCCAGCTACAGCTCAAGTTTTATCTCCTTTGGAGCCTGTTCCACACCACTGCTAGTTTGGATAAGAGAGTTGAGCGCATCCATCACACCTTCCTAGGATTTATGCCCTCTTGGTGCCCCAATTACAATTTGATGTACCCTTGTGCTTGGCAAATTAAGGGAAATAATTGGTAGCTGGAGCCATTTGCCCTTTGCATCATGCCATTGGAATTGCAGGAAAACCCCAAGTTGCAGAGGTATAGTTGCACTGCTACTGAACCAAAATACTCATAGCCTGCAGAGACAGAAACCAGCTCAGGCTCCTTCCTGCCAGGAGAGTTCAGTTCCAGCACTGCTGTTGCCTTCTTCTCTCTCAGGACAGCTGAAACTTGGCAGCTCAGCCTATGGACTTTCCACAGACTTTTTACTGGGGAAACAATTCCTCTGTTGTCATTCAAAAGCTGTTAATGAAGTGTTTTGATCCCTCCAAATTTTGTCTCCACATCTGGACTGGCTTGGAAAGATGCATGGCTTTTATCTGGCTATCCATGCTTTTTTTACAGATAGATCTCTTAAACCTGGGATCTATCGAGATTCCTGTGTTGGCACCACTGACAAGGATATCCTTATATAATCTGAAAGATTGCTGGGTGAAGGATCACCTTTTTTCCTTGAGTTGGTGGTGGGGTTTTTTTGTGTTTTTTGTGGGGTTTTTTTGTTTGTTTTGTTTTTGTTTTTTGGGGGGGTTTGTTTTTGTTTTTGTTTTGTTTTGTTTTGTTTTGTTTTGTTTTGTTTTGTTTTGTTTTGTTTTGTTTTGTTTTGTTTTGTTTTGTTTTGTTTTGTTTTGTGTGTGTGTGTGAGATTTTTAAAGCCAATAGATATTCCTATGAAGTACTGTAAGGCAGCTTGTGACATAACAGATGCTAGAGATATGCTGGAAATCATAGTGTTTTGTCCTCTTCACACTCAATCTACCAGCAAACACCTCCCTTTAGCAGGGAATGAAGCAGAGATATCATTAAAAATAAAGAAAAAGAAAACATTTTTAAAAACTGTTGGTACATTTATGAACTTGCTTACAAACTAGCACAACAGAGCTGATACGTAATATCTTACTGCTGAAGTGACATCTATGGTAACTTTGTAGAGCTTGATCCTAAGTTTTGTGGAAATCTGTCATAGAAATTAGTAATATAGTAAATAAATAATTTTTTTTAAAAAGTTGTGTCCAAACAGATTTAACATGTGTGCTAGTGATTTGCCCCACACCTAGACAGCATTTAGAGTTTCTGTAATGCAGAACTTCTGTTGTTCAGGTTGGTCAGTGTGTTTTGCTCAGGCCTTTAATTTCCCCACTTCAATAGCTCCCATTCTGGACAGCACTTAATACAGACTGTTATTAATGCTCTTATTAATGCTCAGACCCTTTTTGAATGCTGAACTGGCAGTGTTCGCTTCATGGTTTTGCCTTGCTTATTCTTTTCCTCTCTCACATTCCTTGGGAATAGTGAAAGGTACATTTAGACAGTAAAAAAAAAGTACTTCCTTTAATATTTAAGATATGATGCTTCACTGAAGAGAAGTATTGTTTCAGGAAGAATATTATAGGATTTCTACATTCAAGTAGGTATGTAGATAAATAGACGTGGTATGTTTCCTTCCAAATACAATAATACGGAGAGTTCATGATTAGAACTTGAGATTTTTAATGATGGAGGAAAAAACCATAATTATGTTTTCAGAGTTTGTTATGCTGTGGAAGTGGCAAAGCAAAAATCAGTGACTTTAAACATGAATCATAAATTTTGGGAACATGATATTTTGTATAAGTCTCGTGTGAAGGTGGCAGATCTTATGACTGCATGAAGTGTTTAAACATTTGATTCTTTGCTGACAGCACAACTTCTCTGAAGGCAACAACCATAGCTAAACTGTCAGTACTGCCCAGTCACAAGGCACTTGCCTTTTGAGAGCCAGCCAGAGCTCGGACACCTATTCCAGGAAGGTTTCAGGACTTCAGGAACACCATTAGTTTGGATAGCACCTGGTTTCACTCACCAAGCATTCTTAAAATATATTTTGTTTCTGAGTATTTTTTTTTCATTTAAAATGCAGTTGTGTTGAGAGCTTTTTGAGATGCTATTGTAAGCACCTGTGCTGCTGTTCAGATCAAGAGACTCCAGGCAGTTTTTGTTAGGACTACATGAAATGTCTGTATTTATGAATTAATTTTCCATGAACCATTATTTTGGAGAGGTGTGATGGTGCACCTTAATTCCTTGGCAATAACTCCATAAGACACTTTGCTAATACCAGCCCAAGCCAAACCACTGTCTTTGTTAGACTTGTTTGAAGAAGAAAATAATAAATTTGAAGAGGTGGAATATCTCAGGGTTTCTCCGAAAAGAGTTGGAAATGACGAGACCTAGTACAATGGTTAGATAAAAGCTTCCAAATTATTAGAGGAGTCCTAAGGATGTGAAATTCATCACATTTAAGAAAGAAAAACACATACCTCCTTAACAACTGCAAGAACCACTGAAAAGATGGGGCCAACTCTTTTGACAATAGGAAGTACAGCACTTCGTCTGGCAGCTCCTCTTCTGACCTCCTCCTGTTAAAAGATGCCTTTCCCACTTAAATAGAATTGTATAAGGGGTCATAGTGGCAGCCTTCCAGTACCTAAAGGGGGCCAACAAGAAAGCTGGAGAGGGATTTTTTTACTAGGGCAGGTAGTGACAGGACCAGGGGGAAATGGCTTTAAACTGAAAATGGGCCGAGTTGATTGAAATGATTTTACTGTTTGGTGACATTTAATTTAATGATGAAATTGTGGACTTCAGTGTTTTGGAAATGCAGCTGCAGCAGCTGATGATTTTCACAGCTACTGTAGAAGTTTTAGCTGGCAAGAACAGTCTTTTATGTATTGCTGTTGCAGTTGAACTTCAGGTTGCCAAAGTAACTTGTTAGTTATGTTTGAATAAAGCCTGTTTTGAAATGACCCAATGCGATTTAGGAAGATTATTTATTTATTTAAGTAACAGAAGGAAAACTGAAAAGTTGTTAAGATTGGGGTTGTGTAATAGGAACAGTTATATAGTTGCTTTAGATTTGTTAATATGAAGTGTCATACAGTGATTTCATTAATCTGCAGTTCTTGTACATAGCACTATGAGACCAGGTATTAGAGGCCTGCAAGAAGGTTCTCGGTTTAGATTAAAGATCCTGATATTAGAAGTGTTGACCTTTTGTAATAAATATGGAATGTTTATTCGTGTTCTTATGGAACATGGTTTAGATCAGATATTAGGAAGAAATTCCTTGCTATCAGGGTGATGTTGCAATTGGAACAGGCTGCCCAGGGAACCTCTGTGTGCCCCATCCCTGGAAGTGTTCAAGGCTAGGTTGGATGGGGCTTTAAGCAACCTGGTCTAGGGGAAGGTGTCCCTGCCTACCTTTAAGGTCCCTTCCAACCCAAATCATAAGTCTATCTTATTTCTCATCTTCAAAACTTTAATTCCTGTTTCAGAACTTGAAGCTTGCACACTGTTCCTCACTTTGATTACTTGACCATTTTCTTTTTGATCCTTTAATCTCACATTTAAGAAAACACCATAAAATGTTCTAGAAGTTGCCCATATGGTGGAGAGTTGAGTCATGAAGACCCTGAATAAGGAGCTGATTACCAATTTAATAGCTGTTTAACAAATCTGGCTGCTCCTTTCTTTGCTGGTTGTACAGCATACAATTTAAAACACATTGGCAAGCATTATGCTGTGATGTATTTTTTGCCAAAAGACACTAAGATCTGGATTATCTTAGCATGTGTGCTGAAATAAGAGATAAGAGCCACAGAGCCTATCCTCTGACTGTAAGAATCGGTCCAAAAGGCCCCTCATCTGCCTCACTACTGCCAGAAGCCAAGACCCCCACGGACCCTGGGCCGCAGCACAGGAGTTCTGGCCTGACCGAGGTGGGACCCAAGTTTCTCCCTGCAGGTGCACTCTTTGGACCAAAACACCCTCCTCAGAGACCCGTGCATGAACAATGGGAGCTGTTACGGTTCCTGAGCCGTGTTTGCGGAGGGGTGTTTGCTCTAAACTGGCTGTACCATACTGACTGCAGGGTTCAGGTCACCTTGCTCCTGCATTGTAGAGAAACACCTGCAGTGCCCACGAGACCCTCCTCCTTGCTGGCAGGTTGCCCTTCGCCTCAAAAAAGAACTATAATAATCACCCCCAGAGAGGAGACTGTCTGAGATCTCCCCGGCGGACACGACAGTCTATTGACACGCGCCACGAGGACTGCGAATGTGGTCTTGGTTTCCAGCGTCACGAGGACTCGCATCTGTTTAATCGGTAGCTATAACCCCCCCTTTTTCCTCTTTTCTCTCTCTCTCTCTCTCTCTCTCTTTCTTTCCGTTTTCTTCTACTGCATAACTGTGTGTATCAATAAAGATACAATTGATTTTACTTGAACTAAGTTCTCATTGCCTCTTTTTGCACTCTGAAATCAAAATGAACCATCACGACCATCCTTTGGCTCGTGACACTGACAAAACCTGGCAACCAAAATTTCCAGCAGAGAATAAAGAAGCAGTGATGATATGTTGATTTGCATAGATCATATTTTTGTGTCACTGCATTCCAGCTTTTCAGGATTGTGCTGTGGGCAGTCTGTAGCAGAATCTAGTGTGTTCCTCCCTTTCCCTGCACCTAAATAGCTTCCCCATTCTTGCACAGGGCCAGGCTTTTCCCTTGCATCAGGTCAGACTGAACTCTGCTGAGTGAACAGTAAGACCACCTCTCTCCAGTGTTTGGGTTTATTTTTCATTAGGAGCAGAGATTTTTTTATAGTAGGCAGCAGGTGCACTTCATTCTATGTACTCCAAGTACAGTGCATTGCTTCAGGTGAAGCAGCTTAAAAGTTGCTGACTTTGCAAATCTGAAATACTAGGGTTCAGATGAATGAATATTAATTCCCAAGCACAGCACACATTGCATATTGCTTACAGAAGTAAAGGGCAACCTCTCCACTTTCAGTGTTTCCTCACTGAAATCAGGGAGAAAAGACTACCCAAGCAACAGCCATTGCTGTTGCCATGATATTAGAAGTTAATACCAATTCATATTTTCTTTATGTTCTTAGCACTCCCTAATTTCCCCCAAGGAAATCTTGACAATGACAGGGTGAGAGAGGGAATAAAGCAAGAGCAGGAAAGGCTGGAAGACAAGATACGTTGGTTTGGATCTGAGTGAGAGGGAGAAACCAAGGATAATGACAAAGCTGAGGCAGAGGTAGCTGAGGAATATCGTCAGCAGAAAAAGTGAACAAAAATAACACAGAAATTACATTCTGTCCCTTTTTATGCCTATATCACTGGAACTGCCATAAAATTGTCCAGGGCAGGGAGAAGACTTGAAGAACCCTAGAGTGGCCCAATGAACCAAAGGGAACTACTGAACAACAAACAACAACCCAATGAACCAAAGGGAACTACTGAACAACAAACAACAACCCAAATCCCCTAATTATATAGCAGATTGTTTCCTTAGACAAAAAACAAGCCTAATATAAACACAAAAGGACTGGAAAAAAACACCTCAAAATTATCCACAAAGATGAGACAGCAATTTCATGACAGAAAAAGAAACTGAAGTATATGTTCTGGAACCCAGAGGTAGGAGGAGTATTTTAGACCTTGATTACCCACTGGCTTGAATTTACAGTCTTTCCATTCCAGAAGCTTTATTAGAGAAGCAAAGGTCTCGGTCTTTTCATACTGGGGGCTGTGAGGAAGGACTGCACAGCCTTGCTGCACTGCCCTGCCTGTCCCCTGAGAATTGTGGCTACATGCCCTTTACAGTACCTTCCAAGAAACCAGGAATTAACTTTTAATAACTTCAATTTGTACTTGTATGAAGGCTATATTCATCCATGATGCAGGCTTCCCATAGAGTTCTATCAGAAAGGTCATATTGATTTTTTTTCCTCCAGCAAACCCCCTATACGTGATGAATTTTATATTTACCCTGAAGTGTTTTTCTTTCTGCATGAGGATGCATTTCTTACCACAAGGTAATACAGAAAAGGAAATAATCATGTTATTTCACTGTGGCTTTAAAAAAACAAGTGTCTTTAAAATACAAGATGACGTAATTTCAACCCAACTATAATTTCTCTGCTTTATGGTAGGCAGTGCTGTGTAAAAGCAGTTTGCAGTTACCATGGAAACACGCTTGTACACACGCACTCACCTGCACACGTGAAGAGGCTAAAATGTGCCATCTGTTGGAAATGATGGATAAGTCTGTCCCTGTAGCTGAAAGGAGACCTGCATGACTCCTGGAGTGCAACAACTACACTCTGTATTAAAGATAATACTGTAACAACAACAAATGTGCATAAATTGGCTGCACTTAGCCAGAAACTGTCTTCTCACATTAAAACAGTGTGACTTGATGCCCAAGGTGAATACAGCAACAATTTGCAGCAGGTTTAGAACAGAGGCAGAACTGGATTTCCTGGTGTGATTGACTGTAGTAGCAAAGAGTTGGCTGCCCTCTGCCAGCTTCCCTTTGACTCTTTGCATGCATGATTTCTTCAAGGGTATTTTTGCTTAGCCTTGCATTTTTTGTTTTTCCCATGCTGTCACAGGCCACAGTATCCAGCAACAGCTGCCTGACTGACAATTCATGCAACACCAGTAGCGGCCAATAGCTGACTGTCCGCCTGAAACTATGAGCTCATGGAGCACTGAAGAAGGACCACAAATGTGTCAGAGGATCAACAAAAATGTCAGAGACCCTAAAGAACCAATTTCAAATGTACAGGGTAAAGCCTTAATAGGAGAAAGTTGGAAAGGAGCATGAGTTGGGTGAGACAAGCGAGCAGGAGAGGCAACAGTGGGGCATCTTCAGGTATAAATGAAATTGCATAAGTCCTAAATTCATCATATAGAAAGCTGTTTTCCTTGCTAGCAAGGCTGAGAGCTTATAAGATCTACCAATCCTAGAACTTGCCAAACCTGAAGTACATGCAATCATGGAGGTAGAAATGCCTAGGTAGTTACAGGTATATAAATTCTACTGAAGAGATGATGTGCAAGACCAGACACAGGGTGGGGTTTTTTGTGAGACACTTAACAATATTCTTTTGTACTATTTTATGTACCTAGTTATTTTGAATATGTCAGAGCACTATTTTTTGTTTGTTTTATATTCTATGTCAATAGGTGGAAGAGACTTAGTGGGAAAATTAGGTCTGAATGATGCTGTATTTTGTGATGAGATGGGCCTCTCTTTTGGTCAGTCACTGTCAGTCACTCCCATCGTTTCACCTGGGATAGAATTAATTTCCGTCCTGTAGTTGGCACATTGATGTGTTTTGAGTTTAGTGAGAGAGTAATGTAGATACCGCAGTGATGTTTTGGCTGTTGCTCAGTAGTGCTTACCATAAATCATGGACTTAGCAGTTCCCAGTGCTTTGACAGTGAGCAGCTGCTCAAGAAGCTGGGAGGAAGTATGATCAGGACAGCTGGCGTGAACTGGCCAAAGGGATATTCCATGCCATGGTGCATCCTGGTTGGTGTATAAACTGGAGGGAGTTGGCCAGAAGGTACTGACTGTGGCCCAGGAACAATCTGTCATCAGTCAGTGGGTGGTGAGCCATTGTATTTGGCATCACTAGCGTTTCTTGGGTTTTGTTCCTCTTTTTTCCCCCTTACTAATATTAATTATTTATTACTTTATTTCAATTTAATAATTGAAATAGATAATTGTTCTTATCTCAACCCATGGGTTTCACCTTTTATCTGCTTCTTCTGCCCAGCCACTAGCAGTGAGGAGTGAGGAAATGGCTCTGTGGTGCGTAGTTGAGGACTGGGGTTAAACCACAACAGACACAATGCTCAGGTGAATTTTATGTCGATAGAAACCAGATCAGATTGAACTAAGTTGCTAATATTTTCTCACTTGATGAGAATTGAATGTAATTTGGACAGCTAAAAGAGTAATTACACTGTAATTATCAATTGTCAATGCAATTATGTGTGAGTCTAATGTAATTCTGCTCTTAAAGGCAGAACACTGCCCTAAAGCAGAGACTTGGGTTTGGTGAATCTTCTACAATAATGCAGCTGAGCAAATTTATTGTTCTACTTAAACCTTCCAGGTAGGTTTTCTGGGTTATCTCTTCAGCTGATTTATGGCTTCAGAAGACAGAGGACAAGCAGCTCTTGGTAGTATGCATCAGTCATCTACAACAAGGGAGAAAATATCCAGGCAGGGTTTTTTTGTCATCTCAGTTACAAGGTTTATAGAAATGGCATCCTCCTCTGCATGACAAAATGGGACTCATAGATGAAAACACCATGTTGTGAGGGCCTAGGAAAGTCACTGAGGAAATATATGCTTCCACTAAAAGCTTCAATTATAATATTAATTTGTAATCAGCTGAACAGTTTTGCTTTGTAGAACGAAAACCTTTTTTACTTTAGCCAGCATATGGAAATATGAAAATACATCTACCTGTTATTCATCCTTTGTACGAGTGGATAGTCTGTGACTACAGTGTGAGCAGTGTTCTTCTGACTTGCCTGGACTGTTTTTCCTGAGCCTTTGCAAAGTGTTTTACAGCGGAGGAGGCAGAGCACAGTATGTTGTATGTGACAACAGATCCTCAGTGGGCTTTGTGAGTCAAACCCAGTGTTTATGTATTTTGGGATGCTAAATTACTACTTTGTCTGTCTAATATAATTGGATATTTTCTGTTTGTGTTTTGTCATGATTTGAGGAAAAGAGTTTTCAAAGTTGTATGAGCTACTGCATTTCAGAAGTGTTCACACTACGAGAAAGGCAAGCTGCTTAGTCAAAAATTTTGATTTCCTTTGTTTAATAATATTTATTTCTGGGTCCCATTAATGCCTTTTGAATGTATGAGTAACCAGCAGTCTGTTTACTAAGAATCCACTGAATTAATTGTGAATCTGAGAAAAAATTAGTTGCATCTGTAGGGTGCTTTACTTTTCATATATAGTTACAGCCTAAGAACTTTTTCCACCAGAAAACCCATTTCTGTGCTCATAAAGAGTTACAAGGGTTAATTTATAAGAGGTTTCTAAATTAGGTCTTCTACTTATGAGTTTTTCTCCAAAGTTACAGAATTGTATCTCATAGAGTACTTTTTTTTTTTTTTTGGTGAAATCTGGATGCTGACACAAAATTAATTTATTGATGGTAACCTTTGTCTAATTTATTGGTAACCAAACATCAGGAGGAAATTCTATGTTGCATGGGATTTTCATGAGGTGTGATTAACTAATACCAATTCATCAAAGCCCACAGTCTGTTAGTTCCAAAAGGAAATAAATATAATTAGAGAGCACCTGTTAATAGGTTTTTTTTAGCAGGAATTTAAGCTGTGCTTGAACATTCCAGTAACTGGAGAGAAACAGGGCTCAAATAATTTTAAGCTTTTGTACTGGAACAAATTACTTCTAGCACTAACTATTGAGTACTAAAGGATTTTTCATACCTCAAAACACTAGTTCATGTTCCAAATTTTGGTCATCTCTGGGGCAGAATCAGATTGGTCTGTTAACAGCTGATGTTGCAGAAACCTGCAGAGTAAGCACTGACTCCTCACAGCTCATCCTTTTTATCCAATGGGCTGTTACTAGTATTAAAATTTAGATGGGATATATTTCCTATCTTTCCTCCAGTGTTGTTTGTGGGCTTCACAGGACAAAGTTCACAGAGTCAAATTTGAGGTGGATATTATTCAGTAACCATTGAGAATCAGTCACTAAATGTTTAGTTCTTCTGGCTTCTGGTTAATCCATTACACCCCCTGCCCATTCCCAAACTCCTCCTCTTGTTCCTTTGTAGGACAAGCAAATCTTTTTACAGGTGAAAGAACCCTAAAGTGGCAATAGTCAGGACCTTATTTCTAAAAATAGATAAAGTGGTAGAGTGTTTTTGCTGATGGAACAATCAGGAAAATAAATATTAAACCGAAAGTTACGGATGTATGAAAGGTTTATGGATTTATAATTCAAAAGAAATCAGTAGATTTTATTCTAGTACTGCTTAGTCAGTGTTCAGAATCTAAGCACTAAATAATTCTATCACCCAGCCTGATATTTTGCAACTAACTGCTAATTAGGAAGATTTGAGCAGGACAATTAACACCAGCAACTGGCAGGTGTTTAGAATTCCCCTTGAAAAATCACCTAGAAATGCATTTCTTTAGAAGCCATTTAAGTTGCTCATTTATGATATAAAACCTCTGCCAAGTATTTGGATCCACAGCATAGATATACCACAATTATTAAGCACTGGGGAGTTCTTTGTGGTAATTTAGCAATTCATTATCCTGCTGCAGATCCCTCTGTGAAAGTTAGCTCACCCTGTGTGTGTGCAATGCAAAATAGAATGGATTCACACCATTGACCACTGTCTCTGATAGAAGATGATTTGCAAAAGCCACGTCAGGAGTCTGGTGTTATGTTGCAGGATGCTTGACATCTGGGGCTTTATGTAGGGTGGACCACACAAATAACAGCAAAACTTTTCTTTGGAGTTATGGTGGCTGTACTCATCTGTCTGACTTGGCACTGTAGAGATTAGTGGTGCAGGTAAAGCTTTGCCTCCCTCCCTTGCCTCACTCAAAGATAGTGACCTCCCAGCTGGGGCACTCCTACGGCTTTTTACTGCTGTGCTGCTCGGGTTTATCTTTGTTCCTAGTCTGTGAAGCATTTCCCTTCATGGAGTAATGTCTGGAAACAGAAACGCCTGAGCTTGCTTTGGTTCTAAAAGAAACACTGCGATGTTAATACAGTGCTCTGCTGCTCAGATGGGTTAATTAGCTGTGCTATTTGGCCCCTGGTGAGTGAGCTCACTTAGACATGAGCTAGGGGCATTGGAAGCAGTTTGGAAGTGCTGTTTAGAAGTTTCTGAATAGCTCACATCGTGTATACACACTTCTATTTCATAATTTTTGCTCTTCATGCTAGTTTGATTTAGTTCAATTTGCTTCCTAATTATACCAGAATAAGATATCCTGCATTAAAATTTCAAAACTCCAAATGGCTTACTTTAGGAATAGCTGTTGTATTTTACACTTGCACTCTATGTTATTCTATTTCAGCTTTCAAATAAAGTACAGTAAGTTCAGTTTTGAAAGGCAAAAAGTCTAATCAAATAATCATAAAATGATAAATTATTTATATTAAGATTATAAGTAGAAATGGTTATGTGAGACTGTTATTCCTAACAGATGACTAATGAAAACATGTGTTTAGAAGTAAACTGTATGGAGTTCATCATTTGTGTAAGCTGAAAAATATAGAAGAAACAGCTGATTCCTGGAGAGTGGATTTTGCTAGCTGCCTTATTGGAAACATTTTCTGAAGTTCCAGATACAAGATTCAAGTTAAATTAAAGGACAGTAGCTTGAAACAGAGTTTGCAGTTTGTGTGCTTGTTTCACAGGCAGCACCTAAATGATACCCACAGAGGGTAAAAGTCCAGAGCAAGGTGCCAGCTCTGCTCCTGACAGCAAACAGAAGGCACAGCAGCAGACAGCATGTGATTGTATTTGGCCTTGTCCATGGAGCCAAGGCAGTATAAGATTCCCTTTGTACAAATTACAGGAAATTAAGATTCCCTTTTACATATTTATCAAAAAAAGTGTGGAAATATGACCTTGGGTTAGGAACTGCACTAGGACTGCCTTCAGTTTCTAACTGCTTTGCCTGGGTACCTCTGAGCAAGTTGATTAGATGGTTTTCTAACTGAGGTGGTTTTTTTTCAAATGCACATTGACCCTCTCTTACTTTGAGGTTTGGTGTGGGAGGCAGGGTTGGTTTTTTTGTTATTGTTGTTGATTTTTGGTTGGTTGGTTTTTTGTTGTTGTTTGTGGGTTTTTGTTGGGTTGGGATTTTTTTTGGTTTTTGTTGTTGTTTGGGGTTTTTTTGTTCGTTTTGTAGGGGGTTTTTTTGCAAACACAAGGACTTTACTAATGTAAAGTCATCAAAAGGGTGACTTTCTCTTGGTTTATGCTTTGGAAAACAGCAAGCACAATCTCAGCTGCTGTTTCTGGATTCCTAATTACTGTGGAATAACACTGTGGGTAATACATTACCACCTGCAGCAGAAACAAATCTCTCCTTTGTCAAGCAGAAAGACATTTGGCAGATGTCTCTTTTCACCATTGGCCTGAGAGATGACCCAGCACACACTCTAAGATGTGTTCACAGTGTACACAAGACCTCTTCAAACAGGGGTGGGGTGGTCCGAATGACACACAAGCAATTAACACTTGCAAAGCTCTCTGAGCTCTATGTCCAGCTCTGTTGTCAGGAATCCACTTTTAATTTTCTCCCCTAATTTTTGATGTCTGTCTCCGCTCCTAGCTCACAGCCAGTTTGCATGTTCTGCTGTGCCCTGTAAGTTCATTTGGCAAAACCTCTGTCTCAGCTTGGGTTGACTTGAACATGCAGTGCTCATGTTTCTGCCACTGAGCCCAGCATAGTTCAGGGGTGGGAGTGTGCATTAGTAACATTTTTTGTGTCAGGTCAGTGAGGGCTAATGGCCCCTGGAGTCAGTTCCTGACACGGTCAAGTTAAAATACACCAAGCAACTATGTGCTCTCTCACTATGTCCTATCAACCTTTCTAGTTTTTTATATACATTACACAAATTATGCCAATATATTTACATAACACTATGTGGAGAAAACACGCACAGAAAAAGCTCGAATCTTTACCCTCATTCAACAGGCAGAAAAACTAAAGCACCCTTGTTTCTGAGCCTAGACATTGTAGTTCAGCCCTAAGCTGCAAATACAGCAGCAAAAGAAGGTAGAGAGAGATCAGTGCAACATTTTTGCTCAGAATTTGTTGCACGTTGCTAAGACACCTTTGCAATGGTAAAGCCATAACAGCTGAAAACATCTTCCATATATGCTGTTGCTTTTATGAAGAATTGTGCTTCTCTGACACAAAAGGCTCCCAGGTAAAACAAAACTTTAAACTGAGTGAGGAACCTCATTTCAGTATTACCTCTGACGCTTTTTCTTAGAATAACTTTCTTTCAGTGAAACACGTACCCAGCTGCTTTTGGATTAAAGCTTGGCTGGAGCATCTGCCAGCTCCCAGGTACAGAGTGAATTCCCAGCTCCACTTTCACAGCTGTGTCCAGCAGCCCACTGCCATTAGGCTGGGAGAAACAGCCAGGGAGTACTGCCTTCTGCTTTGCCTTCATGCACCAGCACTGAAACCGGATGTGAGAGGCCGGGGGGAGAACTCACATAAAATGAGCAAATCAGCCCTACACAGGCTGGGGAACCTGCTGATGGCAGAAGACTGGCACGGAGGCTTTATGAGCCAGTTTTTCTGGGGAACAGCTTCATAAAGCATTTTTGTCATTGATGTGCTTGTGGACTGAGTGGCTTTTCTGTAGAAGGAATGAGCTTTTACACTTGATAATACACATCCTTAAATGTCAGCACTTAGAAAGGTTTTTCCTTCTAAAAAGAAAAATGTAGTTTTTTGGCATTGACAGTGGTGTGCCAGTGGTCTTTGGCCTTCATAAATACATAGAATCTAAGACAAGCTGCTGTATGGAAAAATCAAAGTTAAGACTATAACTAAATGAACCCAAATATGATGCATATTGTGGACTTGCAGTTAGCAAAGGCAGTTTAGATAGAACAGAAACAAATACAAAACAAAACAAGTAGGATTTCAGGGGAAAAAACCCAAAAATCAAAAACCAAAAGCCAAAAAACAAAACAAAAACAAAAACCAAGACATAACATGATTGTCAACCTCATGTGTGTACAAAACCAAGCCCATATGAAATCATATAGACAGCACAGCATGCGTGAGCCTTGGGCAAACACACAGGTGGTCGAATTAACTATAGCAGGAGCCTGCTGGTAGAAATTAGCATGTACTGCTTCTTTCCTGACTGGCTGGAAAAAGTCTTTCAGCTGGAAATGATTTAACAGTTTGCCCAGAGTCACCCACTGAGTCCTACAGAGTGGACGGCCTCAGCATTTGGGGCTTAGAGGGTTCAAGACAGACAAATTATGAGATGTTTTCCATAAAAACCTAAGGAGTCAAGCATTTATGCACTGCCCTTATTTTCTGGGTCAGCCAAAGAAGCCAGCTTGCCTCAGAGATGGGCTTGGCAATCCATGGTCCCTGCAAGGAAGTGAGAAAGGAAATGAGATAGGAAATGCTGAGCAAGGCAGCACAGTCCTGTTAGAGCCGTCACTGTTGAATCCCAGATGGCTCTGAGATACTATGCTATGAAATGGCTCTAGAAAGCTCAACTATACCTCTCTCCTAGTAAGCCATAAGTAATTTTCTTCTTGTCTAGTATTGCTTCTTGAGAGAACCAGTCATTGCATTGAAGATCTCTTGAGAAGCACTACGAGATTTCCAGTTCTGCTGGCTTAAGCCCCCAGAAGTTAAAAGTGCTCCTGAGTTCAGATGATTCTGTGCAGTTTAGGCTATTCTGAGGATAATGACCTTAGGCTGGATATCACACACCTCAGCATCGTCAGGCCACCAACCATTTCTTGATTTAAGAGAGCTAATGGTACTGATAGGACAGAAGATTAATTTAAAAAGTTGCTCCTTTTTTATATTACATTAACATCTAGAAAGACAAGAAATGGTCATGTTGTACTGGTCATGTTGTACTTGATGCCATTTATCAGTATAGTAGGAGACTATGTCTGTCCCAGATTTATATTCTCATCAAAAACAGAATCAACAAAGGGCAGAAGTAGAAATAAAGGTTGAATAAGCTGAAGTGGCTCCCCAAGGTCGTGCAGCAGACTGCTGGCAAAGCTGATGTGTCCTGATTTCTAACCTAGTGCGACGCTGGCAGATGTATGCCACTGACACCTCTGAAAGGGATAGCAAAGCAGCAATAGTCAAAAGCCCATGGGAGTTTGATAACTGAGCACAGCCTCTCTCTGCCCTGCAGTTCAGCAGTTGCCTATTTATCCCCTTGAAGACTAATGGGGAGGAAAGCAAGCAGTCTATAAAGCAAGGCAGCCACTGACTTCGACATGACGTGATGTAGGAGTGTGTGGTTTAGAGCTCATCACAGCAGTCACAGCACCCAGGGGTTTGGAGAGATTTCTGTTGCTATGCATGCAGAAGGGTTGCCTGGGATGGGGCAGAAGGCTGGAACCAGTAGATAAACAGCACCAGAGATAAATTTGTAATGAGCTGTTGTAGCTGTACTATGATTATTTTTCATTTCCCCAGTATTTATTATTCTGTTGAGCTGTGCTGCAGGGGCTTGGCTCTGGAGGTGTGTGGCAGTGAACTAATATTAAGTCTGTCAAAGTGAGAAATCTGAACTGTAAAAGAGCCGAAGCTATTTTTATATGGTTCAGGAGTGTACTGGAGGAAAAATAGATGGGGTAAAATCTATTTCATTTACTTCATTTTAGGCTGAATTCAAACAGAAAGATTTAGAAAGCCTCCAAAAATGTGGATTCTCAGATCAATGCAAACTAATAAAGGCTAGAGGACAATTACAGCAGGAGTGGCAATAACATTTCTGGTATAAGTGCTAAGTGAAAACAGATTTCTCTCAGTAGCTCCACTGGAAGAAATAATCTGTTTCTAATTAAAAAGAGCTGGAATAGAAGTGAGGGATGTTACAGCAAATATACATAGCTGAGGCATCGTTAGGCTCAAAGCCTAAGTGGGTAATACTAAGGAAACTTTCTAGCTCTAAACTCTGAATTACAGAACTGGAATATAAAATGTGGCTTTGGAGAAGTGTACATGCCGACTATGATCCATACCAAACTCTAAACAAGGTTGTGCACTCAAGCTTTGTAATTAGCTCTTCCAAACTTGAGTTCTCAAGTGCTCAGATTTCACCATGAATTAAGGAGGCAGGAAAGGAAAAATGACATTTTAGCATCCTGGCCTTATAAAGAGAGCCTCATCATGAGAAGCCAAGCTTGTAAATTAGCCAGGCCCAAACCTGGGTTGATGGTCCCTTTGCACTATCAATGGTAACTGAGGATCCCAGGACATAATCTTGGACTGAAGTAATTACATTAACTTCTTTGGGAATCAGGGAAACTAAGGCCCTAATTAAGTGATATTAAGGAAGTTGTGTATATTATTGTTTCTGGCCTGAAAAATGAATGTTTATATTATCTGACTCTTTTTTTAATCACTACTTCCATGGCTGAAACCCCGCCCTGCCCTGGACTGGTTTTGAGGTAAACTAGGCTTTTGCAACCTAATGCAACTAGCAGATGAATCAGTCTCAAGCAAAATTGGTTTAATAGACTGTTTTGTACTTGATCCTGAAATATTTCACAGTATATGGAATACATTTCAGTATTCTCTCTTGCTGCTGCTCTTAGCACAGTACTTTGAGATTAATTTTGTTGTGGTTCAGAGGTTCGCTCAACTCTGTTCCCTCTGAGACAAACTGGTACAGCTGCATTGACTTTGGCAGATTTTGGTCCTTAGTCAAACAGATTAAATATTAGAGGGTCCTTCTGACACTTGCCTTTGAGTTGGACATTAATATGTGTGCTCCCTAGATCTCTGCATGCGGCAGAAACAGGCTCAGTGACGTGGTAAAGATGCTTCTGCAGGAAAGTAATATTCAGATACAGTAAAAAGGTCAAGAGCTGACCCTTAGGAACTATTCAGCATAAGGAAAATTGAAAATATCAGGTCCAGAGAAAGAAAGTCTCTTTATTGGAACAAGAGCTGTGACACTGAGTGTTTTCCAAACCCTTCTGGGTGTCTTGGAGTGTTACATGGCCAAATTAGGCAGGGAGTGTTTTTCCATTTCTTCCTTGGTGTTGGGCATTTCAGTCAGTGACAAACCTTGCATTGTTTCTCATGGCAAAGCTCAGCAGGGCTCTTCTGGACCTGGCCAGCATCTGAAGTCTTCTCTCTTGCCATGTTTCCCACACTTCTGCTCACCAAAGGAAGCTGGCTGTTTCTAGCAGTAGTTGTCATGTGATGATAGCAGACTGAACAGCTGGCTGGGAGACAGAAAGACAATCATCACTCACTGTAGGAATCTCCTGAATTATCAAGTCCTGTCCCTGTCCCTAACAGGCAAGCCTGACACATCATCCTTTTTACAAACCAGCTAAACACCACCTTAAGACAATTTGGCTCTTTACCCTCTCTACTTGTTTGGGAACACTCCTCCCTAACTCTACAGTTCCTGTGGTTAGAAATTATATGATCTCCCAGTTTAAATGTATTTCTGGTCACTTTATATCCCTATGCTTCCTTCTGGTATTTTTAAGCCCACCAATTCAATTTTATTTTTTCCTTACCAAGGAAAATTAAAAATGCATAAGGTATAGTAAAGGAGGCTAAGCCTAGACTTTATCTGTTCTACTTGTCCTAATTGTTTTGTGACATGATTGAACAAATAGCATGAACACAAAAGTATAATGTGAGTTGATTTGCAAAGACTTCTGATAAATTGAACCTGTAACTGTATTACTTGCTTCACAGTGTGTAAAAAGTATCTTTAAAAGGGGATTTGTTGTCCCTGAATTGTCCAGTTGGACATTAAAATTTCACTGCTGGTCATTTCCAGTTTCTTTCTGTAAGACCATTTGGATACTGCTGAGCATGTGCATTATGATCTCCTAACTGATGTACTGAATTTTTATTCTATTGTCTGTTATTTGTTGGTATTAACAAAATGCTTAAAACAATATATTTTGATTATATACCTTGGAAGATTTTCCGTTCTTTTTTGTCCTCCAGCCTCCTGAGTAGTTCGGTATGGCCTTTAACAGGTTTCCCATGGTTTTCAAACTTTCAGGAACTGAATTTTTAAAACAGAGCCACATGAGGGTAGATGAAGAAAAACACTCCAAAAATGAAAACCAGCACTATTTTCAAAGAGTAAAGACAGTCAAATATAAAAGTTGTCTTATTTTCTACATTCCGTTTCTATAATGCATGTGTTATTTTAACCTGTTTATAAACACATCACAGATATCATCTAGTGTAACAACGAGTCACTGCTCCATACTTGTATTTAACTCTCTTGACATTTTTCCTTCCTTCACGGTCAACAAAGCAGGAACAAATTAAGTGCTTTTTGTCTTTAGGAGTTTCAGTAGAAGAGGGATTGCTCTAATTTAATTAATCTCGGGTGACATTAAGATAGGAATAGTGATTTGGCATCTCTTGTTTACAAGAAAACATTTCTTGTTTACTTGCTTTGCTGATGGTAACAAAAGCTGTTAAAGTGTTGTGTTCTGTTATCACTCACCTGACTACAGGTGGTCAGTGGAACTAGTGGTATAAATAAACAGGGTAGGGATGGCTCTGACTGAAAATCCTCTGCTGGGACTTAAACCATTGATTCTATGGCATGGGATCTGCTTCTGTAGCTCAGCAGAGACAAAGCTGCTGGGTCAGAGCAGCAGCTGGGTCAGGGCCACCACCATAACGCAGGGATTCAGCATACGCGTGCTCGAATGGTTCAAGCTGCATGGGGACTTACTGATATGTATTTAATAAGATCTGGGAAAAATGTTTCTCAATGTTATGACTAAAACTAAGAAAACAGTGGAGGAGTATATAATTTCAAAGCAGGAAACACAGTTTCCTGGCAAATATAGCACAGTGCTTAAAGGCTTGCTTTTTGCTTTTCAAAGCAGGTAAAGTCTATCTTTGTTTTCTGCTAACTAAAAGTAGTGAAAATATTCTAAATGTAAAGTATTTCCCTATAATTCTGAGTAACGGACAAAGATAAACAGAGTTGGTCATCTACTGAACTTAGTCTCCTTTTGCTTTTTATCTCCTTGCAAGTCTGCATCAATGTGACAAGCAAAGTAAAATCCTGTTTTGGTACCACTCAAGATCTCTGGATGCATTAATAGATTGTGAATAGAGCCATGAATAATTTTGGAAAATGATACTCAGAAATTGTGACTTCTGTGGCCATGTTTATTGCCATTAGTTACTTCTGAAATCTGCAGACAGAGAGCAAACACTTTAGTTTAGAACTCCTGCCTTGCCTTCACTGTCTCTGATTTTAAAATCTCCAGCCCTGTAGGCAGGGGAACAGTGGCACTGGTTGTCCCCATCCAGCAGGACCTCCTCCCCACCACTTTGGGCAGGAGAAGATGGAGGCATTGCTGCCTGTGCTTACCATGAGCCCACTCACAGGGCACCACAGCAGCAGGGAAAATACAGAGGATTTAGGAAATGGGCTGTGTTTTGGGCTGTGTGGCCAGTGCCCTGAGGCAGCTGCTGCCCCGCAGATGTGGGCTCTGGCCAGGCTGCTCAGGGGCTCTGCAGAAATGGCAGCCTGGTGCCCATCAAGAACAGCCAGGGCAGTTATTGCAGGCAGCAAGGAAAGCTCAATGTTTGTGTTCCCTTGGACTTCAGGCATTATTCATTCCTGCCTTTTTTCCAGCATCTCTGCACCCAGTGGAGACTTGTGGCTGTCATTAGCCAAGGGTGTGCTGCCTCGATTCCTGAGCAGGGACCAGTGGGAGCTGTGGGGAGCCAGCCTGGTGTGGGGAAGGGGATCTTTCATGCTGACAGAACAGGAGGGTGTGTTTGGCATCACAGAGCCCTCCTGACTTCAGAGAAGACATTTTGTGTTCTGCTCTGCATCCTGCAGTTGACCCCCACAGTGAACTGGAACCATCAAACCAAGACTGGCTCACCTAGTACCCTTGGTAGACCAGGTCTGAGAGTCAGTGCAAAACTTTGGCACAAACATTTGCAGAAGATATTTTGTTTTTGTTACAACCACTGTTTCTTTCAGATGTCTCGCTTTGAGCAAGATTGTAGTGTACATCAAACATTTGCCAAGTGAAACTCAAATCCCAGTGTTGTGTTTCCATCATTTCTGATCTCTTTTAGCCTTCAGTCTTGTGATGCCTCCTAGGTGTTTTTTCACTCCAGTCATTTGACTGTGTAAGTGAGAAAATCAGTGACACTTCCAATTAATATTGCTAACTAAATTCAGCCCAACGACTAAGTGCCACTTTTTAAAATTTGCTACAATAATACCTGAACATTTAAGAAAAGATATTTCTGTTGTTTTTAAATCTAGTAATAGATCTCATTTTGGAGGGAAATACAAACCTCTGAAATACAAAATATTAACAATCATTTCAAAGTTGAGTGTACTACTCATGGAGGGAATAGAATTAATCTGCTTCATGACTACTTCTCCTTCACTCCTCTGGGATCCTAAAAACAAGTCACTCAAAATTTTAGTCTCAGGAAGGGAAGATAATGGCAATTTCATATAAACTCCCCACACAGCATCCAGAAAACTCTTTGTTGTGATAAACACCAGTGTATTTCCCCAAACTATATTTAATTCACTCTTTTTATGTTTATTTTTATTCTAACTAAACATTTGCATAGATAATGAGACAAAGAGGAAAGCATCTACTTTTGGGGGTTTTCTTTGTACAAAGTAGGTATCATAAGTTGGCATAGGTCACAGTGGTGGGGTTTGTTTGTACATGTCAATGTATTTTGTAAGTGTGCTTAAATTCATAAAATTAGTTCAAGGAAATACTAACTGTATTTTGCATGGAGAAGCTGTTGGACAATGAAGAACCAGAAAGAGCTTTGATGAGGGTGCAGAAAGTCTTGCTGATTGTTGCTTGTTGAACTTGGTGGGTGATTTTGTGCAGAGTGAGCTACAGCCCAGGAAAACCTTGTTTCACTTGTTCCAAATCAGCAGCAAAGGTGAGATGGAGCTCCCTGCAGGAAGAGTACAATCCCATTACTCTGTAATAATCCATCGCAGTCATTGCTCCTCTAAAGCCACTGTTGAGAGGGAGGTTCAACAGCCTGTGTTTGCCTGAGAAAGCAAACATCAAGGAAACTCCTGATTTTGTACTATAGATTTTAGATCCTCTGGTGCATTTTAAAAGATATGTTCTAAAGATCAGAGGTCCCAATGACCATGCTTCAAAATGTATCAAGTCTGTTATCCTGCCCCTTCATGGGGCAGGGATAAAGATGGCACCCTGTGTGGGGTGGAGGTTCAGAGACATCCCCATGGTGGCTGAGAAGGGTTGTGTTGTTCAGTCTGTGCCAAAGGCAGGGTGCCAGGGAGAGCGTGGGGCCTGAAAGGCCACTTGGGGCACAGCTGGGGTGCCTCCAAGGAAGGCACTAGGCTCAGACAGAGGGGAGTGCAGGAGCAGCTAGAAACCCTCTGCAAACCCACACCCTACTCACTCTATTACAGAAAAATAAGCTGTTAGAGGGAGCACAAAACAGTTTGTTCAAACTCTCCTCCCTGCTCCATGAATGCAGCCTAGCACTGACTTTTTAAATAGAGGGTTTCACAGCAAAATGAAGTTTCAGAAAAAGAAGTCAGTTTTATGTTTCATTTTTCCTCTGATGCTGTTGGAGAAATGTATGTTAGCAATATATGCTTCTTCAAAAACCTGGTTCCTTCACCTATGTTTTTTGACTCTCACAAATGAATTTGTTTCATTTCAGTCATAAAGGAAAGGGTCACACAGAAGGAGCTCCAAGGCAAGCAAATGGGAAAGCCTTGGAGGGCACACGGTGTGTCCTTGCCAGTCCATTGCTGCTCAGGAAGCTTTCCCTCTGCCTGCACGTAACCTTGGGGATGGAATGCCAATGTTAAATTATCTATAAAGGACAGTGCACTTGGGAATATAAAAATATTTCAATCTATATCATATCCCCACTTAGGCACCCCTAATATGGGTGTCAGCCACACAGTGGTCTGTTGTGCAGAACTGACTCAAAAGCCCTCGGCTTCAGCATTGTGGTCACTGGTGACTGTCATAGGATGTTAGGAAATATACAATCAGTTTATCCTCTTAATAGCTCCTGCCTTGAACAATTAACAACTGGTTAAAAGGAAAAAAAATAGCTTAAATGCACCACCCAGTTCTAAGAGTTAGAAACTGAGGCTTTACTGAGACCTCCAGTGAGGTATTTGACAAAATGTATGAGTCTAGTTTTAAGTACAGTAATTGAATATGTTGCAAATAACACTAGTGTTTATAGTAGTGAGGAATTTTAAGGATCACTCTGTGCTTGGCTTCAGCAGATATATGCCTTGTCAATCTCTGCCTGAGGCAGGGGACACTTCAATCATTGTTGTCCCTCTGCATACAATGAATGATAAAAGAAAGAAGTAGGCATTATGACAAACAGATTTGTTCTGTATAAACTTAATACAAATAATATCTCTGTGTCCTCTTAAAAAACCTTTTTCCAGTGAAAGCTAAAAATTAAAAAGGTTTCATTCTGTAAGTGACTTGCATCCACCATACCTGAACTGGACAGGAGTAAGTTTCAAATGGAAAGTAAGAAATTCCTCCCATAGTACATTTGGAATTTTTAAATTACCTTTTTGATCATATGCAGCATAAGTTCTACGTTTCAAAGGAATTGCATATAATTTCATGAGGCATCTGTGCAGACCTGAAATAAGAACCAGTATTAATTGAAACTGACTTTCTTCAGGAACAGAGGGATGTGTCTCTGCCCCTTACTGGCCTTGTCACCCATTTTGGCACCAGAGCAAAGCATGAGATGACTTTCTGTTTGTTACAGCTTCTGTAAATTCATTCTGTTTTCATCTGTTACTAAAGATGAGAATATCTTGCCTGGAACACAAACACCCCCAGACCTTCTGGACACACACATACATGGTTATCTTTTATGAGATGTTTCCCCTCTGGAGTCTGTAAAACTGTGACATGAAAGGCTGCGGCAGCTGTCACTTTGATTGCCACAGGTGATGCCCCCCTTCTGCCTTCACTGGTTTCTGTCCCCCTGAGCCCCTTTGGAAGAGTCGACTGAAACTACAAAGCTCTGTCACATCCAAGGCAGACAACAAAAATGTTATGCTGGAGAGCAGAGTGATGATGGAGGTGGGGAGGAAGAGGGACATGGAGGAGGCTTCTCACCATCTGCTCCTTCCTCCTGGCCCTGACACCCCTGGATCTCATTTTCAGTTAGCTTCTGGGAACTCTTCATGTGCACTTGCACTATGTGATATGCACTGGCCTTTGAGGGGAGCAAAAGAGCAGATTGCAGGCTCCAGTTTTACTTCAGCCATAAGCAAGAGTATGAGTAAGAAGAAATTGAGAAGTATAATAAATTAAGGTGCTATTTCACAGTAGTCTGCTATTAACTAAAGACCCTGCCCCTGTTTATGATAATATTTATGTTTTTAGGCTTCTGATTTTTGAAGAAATCACCACAATAGTTGAACAGCTTTGTATTGCTATGGAACTGCAGAACAGTAAGCAGGCAGTATAATTGGAATAAATGTATGTTGGCAGCTATGAGCCCAGAGAATTATTATGCATGCAAATCTGAAGAGCCCAATGTATTGGCTCCAGAAGCAAAATCTCTACACATTAGGCTCTCTAAGCCGTGATGACATGATCAGAGATTATGGATAGGCTATTAAACAAGCTGTCTGACCCATAAATTATACTCTGGAAGTGCCTGATACTAGCCACAACACTTTGGCAGCAAGTAGCATAATCAGCTGCATACGTTATGCCATTCCCACATTACTTACAAGCAGGGCATGGGGAACTCCTTGGGTTGCTTCACTACTGCCTCCTTTTAAAAAAAGCCTCAGAGCAAGTGTTATTTTTCTCAGGGCTCCTTTCAAAACAGTGTTACTGGCCACTCAAACTCTGGGCTTGTAATGAAGTGCAACAGCAGTCACACTTCTTCTGTGACAGAACAATTTACACCTTCAGACTGTGGTGGCAGTGGGAGAAGCCACACCTGCCTTTGAGGATGCCCCTTCTGATGACATTTCTGCAGGGCACAAGGCTGTGGGCACCTGTAGCAAGCAGCAACCTCCCACAAGCTTGCTGCCCTGGGAAACTCTGTCCTGACAGGCTGCATTCAGATGTGTTTATTGACTGAATATGTTGCTGGCAGTCCTGAGATGATAAGCAGGTCCTTAGCATTCAAAATCCTATACAGGTTGTGAACTGCTAACAGGCAAGCTAATGGGGACTTAGCTATTCAAGTACCAAATCTGTTTGTCCCAAAAGCAGTTTCTTTGCTACATTTTCCTATCAAATTTGCTACTCTTGATGTTACAGTTCCCACAGGCTTGAGTTCTGACACCTCTCTTGGCAGAATGGAGCAATACAGTCACTTTGCATTTCCAGAACAACAAAACCAGCAGGGTAGCTGTTAGATTTGTTTGATTGATCTTTCCTCATCGGTGGGAAAACCATGAGCTTTTAGCTTTAAGATATATATTTCTACATTTTTCAGTCTGCAAAATGAAGGGAGTACAGATGGAGTAGTGAGTCAATACAGGGCATAGTCAGATTTTGATAAATCTATTTGTATTATCTCAAGGGGCTTTTCTGGTTTCTACATGGGACAAGGCATGCTTTGACTCTGCAAAACACTTTCCAACACAGAATTTCTGAGCTGTTTGTGGATGGATACATGGCTAGACATTCTTAAGAAAGCAGCTTTTCCAGATTTGAAAGGTTTGGGCACTTCTAATATTAGAGGCTCTTTAGACAAAGTGAATGGGAAAGTTAGCTTAGCAGCAAATCCAGCATCACACTCAGAAATGTTTATAGCTTCACCCTGCCCCAAATATTGCCATTTCTGAGTGCCAGGGGTAATGCAGGGAGGTGTTTGAGGCATCTGGCGATGCAGCGCTGCAGACATGGCATGCACAGGGCCACGTAGCAGGGAGGCAGCAGCCAGGGAGCACCAGCAGGCTCCTGCGTGCACAGCCCTCACAGAGCAGACACAGCACCACCACCTCTGGGAAGGCTCTGAGCAGCTCTGAGCCTTGCAGGTTTCAGCAGGCAAGAGAACCGGTGTGAGATGAGGCCAACATGGATTTTCACACAGGGTATGTGAGACTTGACGTACCTTGTCTCTGGGTCCCTGTGTAGTGCTTGTCACAGCCACTGTAGCCCTGCAGCAGGATCAAACAAGGCTGCAGATGAGGTGCAACTGCTGCTTATTAACCAATGCCACCTGAACCAGTGCGCGCACACATCCCTCTCCTCTTCAGCAACCCAGACTAGCACAAAGGGATGCTCCCTGCAGAGCACAGTGGGATCTAGCTTCTTTTTTCAAATCCAATTATAAAGCTGTAATATAAACCTCTGACAAGCCATATTATTGTTAGCACAACTCTTCAGGTACTTCTAACACCAATTCATTTACCAGCATGCAGCTGCTAAGTGGGCATGCAGCCTGTTTTTTCCCCTATGGGCCCCAGCAGGAATATCTGAAATAGGTACCGAGTGGGCAGCAGCACAGTTTGCAGCCACCAGAGCGCACAGCCCTACCGGGAGAGGCTCAGCAGGCTTGCCCTGCTGCCTGCAAGGCACGGCTCTCTGGGGACATAATTACATCACCATCAGGAGCAAGAAGGATAACAATCCTACTGTGGCAGCAGAGGTAATAAATGAGAGAAGCCGTCTCCCTCAGCGGGGATAAAAGATATGAAAAAAATGTCAGACAAAAGCAGAAGAAATTCCCTGCTGTGCTAATTGTGGCATCAGTCCAAGGAGGACTCTTGACCACTGCTGGCTCTAATCACACCTGCAAATTTCTTCTCAGTGAGAAACTCTTGTTTAGCTCTTCTTGCCACCAGATCTGCTACTGTCTCTCTTTTCCATTTCTAAGGTTCCTGTCTCAAGAGTCTACTTCTTCAGGGCCTGCCACACAACCCTCCTTTCCCTCTTGGTCCTTCTAAGAATGGTGGCAGCCCATTCTCTTTGGCTTGTCCCAGGGGAGGAACCATTTCTGAGTCCTTAGCCTTCAGCAAAGCTTTAATACTATATATCTAAAATTCTGTCTATATAGTGTCTAGTCTGATTGAGGACAACAGAGCTAAAGCCCTGCTTCAGATTAATAAAGCACATTTAAATCCCTCTGTGAATGAGTTTCTAGAGAGAGAACGAAAGTTTCTACAAACTTTTTTTTCACCTGTCATCTCCATTCCATGGTCACTGATTTTTGTTGCAGTCTGAGATACTTCCTTAGCATTGCAGTAGACATTTTATTTTTTCTGCCCATGAAGCACCATCCTGGGAATTTCTTATGTGTTTTCTCTGTGTGAGTCTATGTCACCTCAGTCACCTTTCAGTGTAATCGAGAAAAACTTTTAAATTTTTTTTTAAGCCAATATTGCCCTCCAGTGGACAATGAAATACATACAAGTACCTCCACTTTTTTGAAATTCATAAGGTGCTGAGAGTGGTTTTCTCACAGGAAATCTCAGAGATGCATGTGGTTTGTGAAAGACAAAGGCTTGTTGTCCTGGGTAAAAAGTATCCTTTTAGCAACCTATTTCCTTTCAAACCACTGGGAAGTCACTGTTTATGAGGAATAACTTCTCACAAACTATCAGTGCAAACCCCCTTGTTTGTGCTTTGTAAAATGAGCCAGCCATAAACTGGTGAGCCATAGTTTCCACTCACGTATATGACTCCAGTGGGACTGGAACCATGGCCACATCCTGAGATTTGTGGAAAGAGTGGCCAGTTCAATTCGTATTTAAAAACCATCCACCTGAGAAAAAGAAAATACAGGATACTAGTGCTGCCATGCTATTTCAGGCAGCTGTGAACTTAGACTGGGATGTTACAATTCAGTGCAGAGCTCTTTCTATAAATATTGAATTCTAGAAGATGAAGACAAAGGAGAAAAGCCAAGGCCAGTAGGAAGGAAGCAATAAACCCCATAATTGTCTATATACACATGCAGAGTGTATAGGAAATGAGCTCCAAGTGACACTACAGGAAGGAAATTATGGCTTAGCTGGTAATGTAGAACTGTAATGAGATAAATCAGAGACCTGAAATGTTAATATTGATGGATGCAATCTGTGCAGAAAGGACAAAGAGAAAAAAATGAGAAAAGGCTGAATTGTACATCAAAATCTTGTGTGCAAGCTGTACAGCATAGGTGGATAATGAAAGAAATGGTAATGGTGATTTTTATGAGTCATGATGAGAAAGAAACAATATAAAAAGAAACATTTGGATAGCTGCAGATATACATCACTGGCTTGGAATTAAGAGGCTGATAAACTGTGTCTGAAAAAGGATATCAGAGCTGATGGTTTTGCAGAAAAATGAATATGATGGAATCATTGTCCCTATAATGGCATCCGTTATACATATAAAGAAGAATGTTTATCAGTGCACTATGGAAAAGTTTCCCATTTTCAAAAAGGCACTGATGTCAAGGGTTAGCACTGGCCAGATGCTAGTGCACCCATGAGTATATGCTTTTCTTAACAACTACTGTGGGATGTGGTCAAGAACAGAGAAGAGCAGGCACAAAACTTTAAAAAAGTAGAAAAAAACCCCTTTATTAAACTACATAAGAACAGAAATAGAAAAGAAAAAAAAACCAACTTAAACACACAAAAGCAAAAATGAAAACTTTCCAGAACATTACTTCTCTTCCCCCAATTTCCACTCTTCCATGCTCAAACCAAACCCTAGGTTCTCAATCAAAACAATCACCACTCAAAAAAACTGATCTTCAATTCAGCAAGGGGGAGAGGAGTCTCTCTCGCACCATAGACTGCCCCACAGGAAACACAGGTCCACCCTCCCGTGTTTCCATGTCACCCGTGGCACCGCCCGGAGAAGTCTGCCAGGGTGACACTCTCTTTTCCATGTCCAGTGCTCTCACCACCGTCCATGGACCAAAACCGCATATAGGGCTCTTTTAAGGATGCTTGGCTAAGTCTCATGCCAGGACAGCAGTCCCTCTCCATCTTTCCCCTGGGGCCGAGGGTTCCAAGAACAGAGATCTCCCCTGCGGGCAGCGGGCGCCACCACACCCTCTTCCTCTCTTCTCTGTTCGCTCCACTCCTACTGTCACCAGTCACTGCAGCAAAGTTGAGCCAACTGCATCCACCCAAATGCAGTCTATGTTCAAAAAGATTCAGGTTCAGTCTATGGCTAACATTATGCAAGAAAAGTCCAGCCCAAAAAGCCACTCCTCTTCATCTCTGCCCATCTGGGATTCTTTTCATCTTCCTTTGTCATCTCAGTCCCAGGCTGTCTCTCCCTCTTCTCTCAAACCACCAGCCACGAGAATCGATGTCTAGAAAAAGTTTTCTTCTGCCAAGAAAGAGTTAAAAGTCTCTGGCTCTCAGCAGGGTTGCAGGCTTGGCACTTCCCTACGCAGCTGGGAACTTTTCCCTGCCCAGCTCTTTCTCCGCTGCCGGCTGCTGCCAATATCAATTCCGAAGCTCCAAAACGGCAACCTCTCCGTGGCGGGGGTGGGGGAGAATGCGGACAGAGGGCACCTCCACAGTTTTCCACCCGTCTATCTTGAAGAGGGTCCGCATGGCTTTTCCCCTCCCCTCCCCCACCCAGCCCCCCAGAGCTGGGGGGAAGGGGAGAGATGTGTGCTCACCTTAACCAGCACCCAAAAAGAGGGCAATCCCTCTGAAGACCTTGCTTTTAACTCCTTGTGTTCTCAGAGGCATGTCCAATCTCTCAGTGGCTACTCCAGGTGCCAGCATAAAACCTGACCACTGATTGGTTTGCCCACAACTTCTTAGAAAACTCACTTCCCCCCAAACCAGGACAACTGAGAAATAAATTTTTACTGAATACAACCTTGCCCACTAAGGAAAACATCCTTGAAGTAGTAATTCAGGAACCACTAATATTGCACTGGTCTCAAGATAAGGACACAAGTAGTCTTCATGGTCTGTGAAGGTGACTCCTTCTTGAACACCTTCTTGATATGTGTTCTATTCTCACAGAACAGTCTAGAGCTAGGTTCCTTTCTTCCTTAAACTTGGTGGTTCTTAAAACCAAATACCACAGAAATTTAAGAGAATTAAGGCTAGATTCACTACATGTATGCTCAATCCTATGGTTTCCACAGGAATACTTTTCCTGTAAGATTGTATGTTTTTCCAGGTTTAGAAAAGAACCATTTTTAACATGATTTTTGAAGGTATTCCACATCTCATGGGCTGAGTATAAATGCAGAACAAGAGCTATGATATCATGAAAGGCTGGAGTGCTTGGCTGAAGAGGGAATATTTGGCTTTCCCTGCTCTGCTGAAAATCTAATATAAAAAATACGCAGTGGAGCAGAGCTAGAAGCTCACACTGCCTTCTCTCAGTTACATATTCAATCTGTTAGGAACGAAAGAAAAGAAAAAAAACAAAACAAAACAAAAACAAAACAAAACAAAAAAAAAAAAAACAAACCAACAACAACAAAAAAAAAACAAACCAACAACAAAACAACAAAACAACCACCCCACAACTGACCCTCTCCTGGCTAGAGTAACACCCCCACACCCCAGACAATCTGAGTAGGGAGAGCTGCCCTGAAGGAAAGTTGCCTGGCAACTTTTCCCTACCTAATTGAAATGTGAAAAGAAGCTGCCCACACCTAGATAGCCCTATTGTCCTTTGTAACTACCTCATTTAGCAAGAGTAACTTCGGCTATGACCAGGACAAATGCATATGCATTTGGATATGCAGATAGGGCAGGGCCGCCCCCGTGGATCCTGGGAGGTTTTTTTTGGGGAAACTGCACCCCAGGACAGGAAGCTGGATTCGTCAGAAGAGAACTGGATAGTGCCCTGGCTGAGCGGGGAGTGGGTGCACCTCCTGGCCTGGTTTGAAGATTGGCCATGACCTGTGAGGAGCCTGAATGGAATGGGAACTGGCCAGCTGAGCTGACTGATGCAGAGAATGGGAAACTCTTGAAACTTTTCCCTGAGGGCAAGGAGCTGACTGCCAGTGCTCTGCCTTCTGATGGTTGACCAGAGAGAACTGCCAGCTGTTTCTATGGGAACAAGGACTCAGCATCCACTGGGACAGCACCTGCTCCTTCAGATGGCTGCAGTAGCGTGGAAAACTCCGATCGGACTTTGCAATCCTGCTGATGATTTTAATAATGAGCTGATCACTTTAATAAAGAGCTGAATATTAATAAAGGCATATGCCCTGTTCTTTTCAATTGGGGACTCGTCCGGGATAGCCACGCCCACAAAGGACCACCCCCGAAGAAGACGATCATCTGCTTCGAGGGATCCTTGGGAATCGCTGGCTACCCCCGGGCCTTGGCATCAGCGTGGGACCAAGCAGCACAGAAGAACGCAGGATCGGCCCTGGGATCAGCGCTGGATCGGCCCTAGGATCATCGTGAGACCAAGCAAAGCAGAAGAACGCCAGATGGGTGAGATAAATCCGTGGCGGAAATGGGAGGCGAGTGAATGAGTGCTTGAGTGAGATGGGGGCCGGCAGCTCGGACCCCCAGAGCAAAAGTGGACCCCCTAGTATCGCGTTTCCGGTCTCCCGAGAGGGTGCCGGCCGAGAACGGGCGGGAAGCGAATGGCATAGAAGAGTGACTGAGGCGCCTCCTTGGGGGAGGGCCCCATCGAGCGTGCAAAGGCTCTTGAGGTGTGAGGTAAGATCCTCGGCAGGGCAGGTGAGAAGTCCCTGGCAGGGCTGCCCCAGAAGGCAGATGAGAGGAGATCCCCAACAGGGAAGGTAATGTCCCTGGCAGGGCTGCCCCAGAAGGCAGATGAGAGATCCCCAACAGGGAAGGTAATGTCCCTGGCAGGGCTGCCCCAGAAGGCAGGTGAGAGGAGACCCCAGCAGGGCAGGTGAGAGGTCTCTGGCAGGGCTGCTCCAGAAGGGAATTGAAAGAGGATCCCTGGCACGGCAAGATGCCCCATCAGGCAGACGAGGAAAGATCCCCGGCAGAGCAGGTGCAAGGTAATGTCCCCGGCATGGCAAAACAAGATGCCCCAGTAGGCAGGTGAGAAAAAGTCCCTGGCAGGGCAGGTAGAAAGTCTCGGGCAGGGCAGGATGCCCTGACAGGCAGGCAAGGAAGATCCCTAATAGGGCAAGTGGGAAGCCCCTGGCAGGATAGGGCATGATGTCCCAGGAGGCAGGTGGGCTGTCCCCAAGAGAGTTTAAGCATATCTGGGCAAGCAAGTAAGATATCATTAGCAAGCAGGAAAGCAGGCATAAAGGTGAGGAAACAGACAAGAAAGCAGACAGGCAAGCAAGAAGGCAAGCAAGATTTATGAGCAAAAAAAGGCAAACAAAAAGAGCAGCCAGATAAACAAAAAGGGAGGCGAAGGGGACTCGGCCGGAGTTCGGGTGTGAGGCTCGGCAGGACGTTCGACCTCACCCCGGCAGGGAGTTCGAGTCTCCTAAGCCTAGGGGGCAAGGGGGGCTTGGCCAGAGTTCAGGTGTGAGGCTCGGCAGGACGTTCGACCTCAGCCTGGCAGGGAGTTCAAGCCTCCTAAGCCTTGTAGGAAAGGGAGGCGAAGGAGACTCGGCCGGAGTTCGGGTGTGAGGCTCGGCAGGACGTTCGACCTCACCCCGGCAGGGAGTTCGAGTCTCCTAAGCCTAGGGGGCAAGGGGGGCTTGGCCGGAGTTCAGGTGTGAGGCTCGGCAGGACGTCCGACCTCAGCCTGGCAGGGAGTTCAAGCCTCCTAAGCCTTGTGAAGTTAGAGAGTTCAAACAAGACTCAGCAGGGGTCCAAGCCTAGAAAGCCTAGAAAGAAGTTCAGACTTAAGTTGAAAAGTTAAGAGAGATACCCTTAGCAGAAAACAATGGGTGTGATTCATAGTAGTAAGTGTCAGAGCCAAGAGAGAGTTTTAAAAAGAGACAGACGAAAAAGTGTCAAAAGTGGGTTGCCAAGAAATTAGATTCTGACCCTTTAAAGTTCAGCAAAGAGATTCAGAATGTTTAGTTGTGAGAGATCAGACAACCTTTAGTTATCTTAAAGTTTAGATTGCCAATCAGAATATTCCAGTTTAGACTGAAGCACTGTTAAAGTACTTCCTTTTTCCTTTTATTTTAAGGCCTAAAAACTGAGATGATGTTATAGTAAACAAGCAGACCCTTCCAAAAGGACAGTAAAGAAGATTCTCCCTAACATCCCCCTAGAACAATTGTCAGACCAATAATATCCTTAAAAGACCACAAAGAGTCCAGATAAAGTTAAGATGACATATTATAGTAAAAGAATATAGCTGAGATTAAAATTACAAAGAGAGTAGTCATAGTGTAAGACCTGAATTCAGTAAATGTGTAACCAGTTAAACCAACATCTCTAAGCCCAACAAGACCCTGATGTAAAACCACTATCTTATGCAGCCTGCTGGCTAGAAAACTATAAGTAATGAAAATGTGAAAATATGCAAACTCTCCCTCCTACCCCAGCTGTACCTCCAGTCTCTTCCTTAACCTCTCCAACAGTTCTCCTTCACCAATTGTGATACCCTCACTTCCCCACTTGCGAGTGGGAACCACCCCTGCCCAGTGTTTCTCTTGGCCTGTCTCCACTACTGCTCCCTCTACCTGGTGTTTTAGAGGAAGAGACAGATTACAACACCCAATCCAAAGCACCAAGAACAGAGGAGGTCTTTCCCCTTAGAAAAGTTCCTATAGATTAATTAAAAAGATTAAAATTTATAAATGCACCTTTGACAGCCCCTGAAGCCCAAGACTCTAAGAAAGAGAGAGGGTTTAGTAGAAGACCCCATTGGAATGTCTAACCAGCTAGACCAGCTTCTGAGGCCAAATAGTTATTTCTAGAGAGAGTTAAACTCTATTCTAATAGTTCTGTTCACTCCAGAAGAAGCCCGGATAGTCCAGATAGCAAAAATAAAAAAAAATAGACTGTGACACCCAAGAGACCATAAGATGCCCTTAATAGACACCAGCTAAAATTCAGACCAAGAAAAAAAAAAAAAAAAAAGCAAAGCATGAGAGACTATAGATCCCTGATAGTGAGAATCAAAGTCTACGGTCTACCTCTCAAAACTACTAGACCCAGTAGTTAAGAGATAACCAACTTGCCTGCAAACAGTTGCAGTAACAGCTACCCTAATAAAAGAAGTCTAAAAGGTTGATCCTGCAAAAGAAAAATTGCTAAGCCAGAAGACTCAACACTAGTTGACTGACTCTAAAATAATGAACACAAGTGACTTAGAATTAATCACCCTATGCAGTTTCTCGCTAGAGAACCCCTAGCCAATCTAGAACATGATTCAAAGTAAGAAGAAATTTAGTAATTGCAGACAAAGAGAAAGCAGAAGTGCTTTATGCTTTGTTTTGCTGCTGTCTTTTAGTGAGAAGACAGCTTGTCTTCAAGACAGTGGTCATACTGAGTCAGTAGATATTTTTAAAGAACAGAATAGTCCTCCTGTTATCAAAAACAAAGTAGTCAGAGAAGTAGTAATTTGCTTGAATGCCCACTCACATGAAATCCATCCCAAAGAGATAAGAGAGCTAACAGATAAGTTTGCAAAGCCACTCTGTCATCTACCAACAGTCTCAACTCACTAGTGAAGTTCTAGATGACTGAGAGCTAGCCAATGTAATTCCCATTCATAAAGAGTAGAGAAGAGCCTAGTAATTATATGCCAGTTAGCCTTACCAAAGTACCGAGTAAGATGATAAAGCAGTTTATACTGAGAGCTATTGTGCAGCACTGATGAGATAAACAGAGTATCAGACCCAGCCAGCATGAGTTTAAGAGAAGTAAGTAGTGTTCGACCCCACTAGCCTCCTTCTCTGACCAGGTGACCCGCCTGGTGGATACATGAAAAGTTGTATATGTTGTCTATTTAGACTTCAGCAAAGTCTTTGACACTGTTTCCCACAGCTTATACAAGAACACTCTTTGCTAAGTTAAGAACTGGCTAGATACCCAAGCCCAGAGAGTAGTAACGAATAGTGCTGCATCCAGCAGGCAACCAGCCACCAGTGGTGTCCCTCAAAAGTCTGTGCTGAAGCCAGTTCTATTTATTATATTTATTAATAACACAGATGAAAGTATTGAGTCCTTCATTAGTAAATTTACAGACGACACTAAGCTGAGAGCACGTGTCCATCTGTTAGAGAGTAAGAAGACTCTGTAGAGAAACCTAAAATGATTAGATATATATGCAAAATCCAAGAAGATAACGTTTAATAAGTCCAAATCCCAGGTGTTGCATTTTAGCCACAATAACCCCCTGCAACCTTACAAGTTGAAAGTAGTGTAGCTAGACAGTACCCAAGCAGAAAAAGACCTGAAAGTGCTAGTTGATAACCAACTAAATATGAGCCAGCAGTATGCCCTGATGGCCAAAGCTAACAATATCGTAGGCTGTATTGAGAATAATGTGGCCAGCAGGAGCAGAAAGGTCATCCTTTCCTTACACATAGCATTGGTGAGGCCACTCCTTGAGTACTGTGCCCAGTTCTGAGCCCCTCAGTTTAAAAAAGACATTAAGATGCTTGAGCGTGTCAAAAGAAAGCAACAAAGCTAGTGAGAAGCTTAGAACACTAGCCCTATAAATACTAGCTGGAAGAGCTGAAGTTGTTTAGCCTAGAGAAAAAGAGATTCAGAAGTAACATTATTGTTGCCCAGAACGCAATAATCAACCACACAGAGGCAGAGGTCTTCAGTGAAAGCTGCTCCCCACCGAGAAAAAGAGGGCCAGCCTGTTTATTTCTTTCCTTTTATAATTTTGTGGGTCTGAAAGCACATTGGATCTTGGGGTTACTACCCCTTCACCCCACTCGCTATGCCAGCTGTCAACCAACATTGTTTTCAGGCTGGAAATATGTAAGCAAAGGACAGTGAACAAAAACAAGAAAGGTTGTTTATGTTCCAAAGCGTGAGAAAGTGAAAGACTGAACCTTAATATCGCAACAGTAGCTACAGAACTGACTCCATCTTACAAATAAGTAGAATGCTTTAAAAAAATCTCAGAAAAACCAGGGCAACACATTATCACTACAAGTCCCTGAAAGGTAGTTATAGTAAAGTGAGAGTTAGTCTTGTTCTTCAAGCAGCAACTGATAGAACAAGAAGACACAGTCTTCAGCAGTGCCAAAAAAAAAAAAAAAAAAAAAAAAAAATCTGCCCTGAGAAGTAGTAAAGTCACCATTCCTAGATGTGTGTAAGAAGAGAGTAGATGTAGCACTTAGTGACATCGTGTAATTAGAGTTAGACTTAATCCTAGAAGTCTCTTCCAGCCTAGTGATTCTGCAATTCTGTAACTAAGAAGAGGAAAATTATGAAAGTCTCTTCCAGGTGCTGCTCACCACACATACCGCAGTGCGAACTCCAGAGAGAAGTCAGACCCACGTTACCGGAGTCACAGGACCAGTACCGCCCCGATGCCGAACCAGACCCAACAGGACCACCTGCCACCTCTTCTACGTAGACAACAATTGAGAGACCAAGAGACCTATCCCTAGTTAAATTGTTATCGAGTGTGTCTTAATTCCTGATAAAAAAACCAAGTTTAAAGGCACCCCTCCCACATCTGCTCAGTCTCCCGCTGGGCAATTCCCCTAGAGAACTCCTAAATTTCTTTGAGCAGTGTCTACTGAGAGGATACACAGTAGGAAGCTGCAAGTTGATGCGGGCTACAGCCCGATCAAAGAAATAGAGGAGGGATTTGTTAGGAACGAAAGAAAAGAAAAAAAACAAAAACAAAAACAAAAACAAAACAAAAAAACCCAAACCAAACCAAAACAAAACAAACAAAACAAAAAAAAAAAAAAAAAAAAAAAACCAAACCAACAACAAAACAACAAAACAACCACCCCACAACTGACCCTCTCCTGGCTAGAGTAACACCCCCCCACACCCCAGACAATCTGAGTAGGGAGAGCTGCCCTGAAGGAAAGTTGCCTGGCAACTTTTCCCTACCTAATTGAAATGTGAAAAGAAGCTGCCCACACCTAGATAGCCCTATTGTCCTTTGTAACTACCTCATTTAGCAAGAGTAACTTCGGCTATGACCAGGACAAATGCATATGCATTTGGATATGCAGATAGGGCAGGGCCGCCCCCGTGGATCCTGGGAGGTTTTTTTTGGGGAAACTGCACCCCAGGACAGGAAGCTGGATTCGTCAGAAGAGAACTGGATAGTGCCCTGGCTGAGCGGGGAGTGGGTGCACCTCCTGGCCTGGTTTGAAGATTGGCCATGACCTGTGAGGAGCCTGAATGGAATGGGAACTGGCCAGCTGAGCTGACTGATGCAGAGAATGGGAAACTCTTGAAACTTTTCCCTGAGGGCAAGGAGCTGACTGCCAGTGCTCTGCCTTCTGATGGTTGACCAGAGAGAACTGCCAGCTGTTTCTATGGGAACAAGGACTCAGCATCCACTGGGACAGCACCTGCTCCTTCAGATGGCTGCAGTAGCGTGGAAAACTCCGATCGGACTTTGCAATCCTGCTGATGATTTTAATAATGAGCTGATCACTTTAATAAAGAGCTGAATATTAATAAAGGCATATGCCCCGTTCTTTTCAAATCTATTAGGCTTTTACTGTCATCAATGTTTCTGTATGATTATTCTGAAGCCTCAGAACCTTTTGAAGAAAATCATCCCTTCTCTTTTATCTCAACATGCTTTGCACATTAGCATTCTTACATAGTCCTTGTGATAGATGAGATGCCCTGAAGAGCACTGCATGGAGGTATCCCAGATGTTGCTTAAATGCTCTGTGGGCTGGGAATGAAGGCATCACTGAGGTGACATGAACTGCTGGCAGCGGCCTCTCCACCAGAGGTGCACTGCATGGCACCCTGTGGGACTTTGAGAGTGCCTTGTGGCTTGAGCGCCCAAAGAATGCTCACGCAGACACTCACCCCAGCAGGATCTCACTGACCAAAATCTGAGACCAAGTTCAGGCACTTCCAAGATTTTGTGTGAGTTCTTTGGGCTTTGAAGATCTAGATTTAGTTAGCACTGGCTTTCAAATAGGAAGCAAAGATTTCTGGCATAAGTATTTTTATACTGCAAATAGCAAGAAATCAGTTGTTAATTTGGCAAGTACAATGTATTGACTTACTGGGATTATGATTATTGTGGTAGGTTTTGCTTCTACAGTAGTGGTTTTAAAGAGTAAGAAGATTTTTGTGAAAGAAGGTAAGAAAATAATTTGTAGAATATGACAAGAGAACCTTAGAGAAAAGAATACAGTAGTAATTGTGATGTTTGAGTAATGAAAAGAAATATTAATTGAATACATTATTGATTAACTGTAGAAATTATTTCTAACTCATGAATACTCTTGGATCACTTGGCCACATTTTATGGAAGAATAAGGAAACCTTCTCAAGAAAAACGGAAAAAAGAATACTGAAGAAGAAGAGAAACAAGAAAAGAAGCATAGAGGCCAAGTTCTCATTATTGTAAATCAGGCTTAATTGATTAAGATGGCTTTATAGATGCTTTGCATCAGCTGAACAGCACAAAGTAGCTAAGAGCACAAATAGATCTAGCCATCCTTCTGGAAAACAATGATGTCTGAAGACAGAGATTAATGCTAAAATTTATAAATGCACAAATAGATGTTATGAGGGAAATTGCAAGAATACCAAAATAAAAATAATCTGAGATAATTAAAGAAAAAAGAAAATAAATAAACAAAAAGTTGAAAATTAAAGAGAAGGAAGAAGAAATCATTAAGGCTAATGCACAGTAGGACACAATTAATTCTACTTGTTTGTCAATAGAACAAGTTCGTCAGCCAACATTCTGTGAAATTGTCAACTTAAATCTAGAGGTATCAAAACAATGAAGAATGCTTTCATTTGAATAGTTACAGTCCCAAGTCAATCACCTTCAGCTATATTGGTGCCTCATTTTTGTATGTGATCAAAACTATTTGCTACATGAAGCTAATTTTGGAAAAGAAATACAAAAGTAATTCTTCAATAGCAACATGAGCTGTTTCAGGGCACCAGATTTTGTTTGTGAAGGACAGCATACTGACACCAGAGTGGGCTTGCTGGAGAAAAGAACTGAGGTGTTATCAGGAATCCTGCCTGATCTCTTGCAGCCAAACCAAATTATTCAGGCTTATGTTTCATTTGGGCTTATTTGTCATTAACCCATAGATGAATGACAGGTGTAAATCTAGGTAACATATTTCAGCAGCTAAAGAAAAGCACAAATAGACAGTCTTACAGATATTCTGAGCTATGATAAATTGGCTTCATTCACTTAATGAATAATTTCTGTGCAATCCTGCCATTAGAACAACACAGTTTAATAAAGAAAACTGTTCTATTTAAGATTTGTATCAGAAATTCAGATATGAGTTTCCTTCCTGTATTTTTATGACATCGTCATATTCCTTTTTTCCAGTTACAGAAGAGACTCTTTTACTTTTATGGTAGAACAGATCTAAAATGCCTGATCTACTTCACAGAGCTCCACTGTGGTAAGCAACTTAAAAATTCCTCCCAAAGAATAATGCCAGTCACAACAATTTTACAGTTTAAGTAGTGAAGACAGACAACAAGTGAAAAATGGCATTACTAACAGCTGAGATGAAGAAGCCAGAACTATCAAGCAAGACAGATAGTTAGGAATGAAGCACAAGCTCCTTGATTCCTAAGCCAGCGTCTCTCCCCTAGATCATACCACTGCTTTCATGAGATTACTCTGGAGCTTTACACTGAATCCTAATGACCCCAAATATAAACCCCTTTTTATTTAATGTTCCCTCAACTTAAAATAAGATCTATATGTTCCTGCACAAGCACAGAATGGATGCTCTAGAAAACAGTATTTTCCCAGGGTGAGCACAACACTGTTTCTAGTTTGTATGTATCATAGAGTAAGATTTTGTTACTGCATCTTCTAGTGATTTTTATAACTTGTAAATAGTATTTTTTTTATCATGTCAATAAATAAAAACCTACCCCAGGAAGGTTCAGTTCCAATCACTCCAGCATAATAACACTATAAGCTTTTATTCCAAGAAAACATGATGCAGCTTCTATCTACCTTATGCAGAATACTTCCAAAGACAAGACAAAAGTAATAATTATTATAACCATCTTTTTATGTGGATGTGCAGGAAGATAGTGAAATTTCTGGTTGAATTCATGGCGGAGTAAAGAATAAAACATTAGCTCTGCATCAACTCCATCACAAGTTGTGCCTGAGAGGCAGCTGTTCACTTTCAGTGTTTCTGATTTTAAGCATAAATTACTGATGCAGAGACATAGCTACATGAAAATTATATTCACCTACACTGTGGATTAATGGATTTCAGAAAGTTAAAATGAAGTAAGGCACTCTGAGCTTCAGATATAAAAGATCATGAGGCTTGGAGGATGTGCTTGCTCTTTTTGGGGTTGAACAAGAAGTGATTGATAATAATTTCAGATAATAAATAACGATTAGGAACAAAAGAAAAAAAGAGATCTGAAGCATCATGTTGGATAAAATGTAGGCCAGGTCATTACAGCACAGCTGGCATACTTGGAAGACTCTCAGCTAAAACAAGACAAATAAATCACAGGCTCAGGCTTTTTTCTAGCTTGGATTTTGGGATTTTGTTGATGTTGTTTTTAAGTTGTTTTAAAATTGTTTGCTTGCTTGTTTGACAATGGAATTATGGAAAGATGATCTGTCAAACAAAATATATTGGGAGGAGTGTCTCACTCTACAAGAGGCTAGAACTCTTCTTTAATATAGAGACTGTGAAAATACTAGGTCCTTAGGCAAGATATCCCTAGGAAAAGATTAAACCATGCAGTGGCTTATTACTGGGAGGTGGAATAGAGGGTAAAATGTGTCTGTTTCTGCCAATGCACTGCATTTCAAACTTAAATACTATATGTTTAGTACTGAAGTAGAGCTTAAACTGAAAGAGAAAAGTAATGTTTCTTTGATTCCCACCCTGCAAGTCACACTTGTAAGGAGGTTTTAATATAGGTTCATAGAAAAATCCAATAATTGGTTCTTTGTGTAATCACAAAGGCCTAATCCTATGCTCATTAAAGTAATTGCTAAAACTCTCACTGACGTCAGTGGTGTGGGATTGAGCCCTAATACAGCATATTGGCTTTTAGACATATGTGTCACATGTGAGAGTTAATAAATGAAAGGCACAGAGACTGAGACAGAGCTACTTGGAAGAACATCTTTTCAAAGACTGAACACTGTGTCCTTATCTCACAGACACACACAGACAGTGAAATGGCTGATCCAACCCAATATTCTTCCTGCTCCAAGATAATGGCAACGTTTTTAGTCAGTGATGGGAGATGTAGTGAGGGAAAGAAATGCTTCTACACATGCTTTAGCCCACCAAGGAGAAAACGCGCATTCCCAAAATTGTGAAAAAGAAAAGGAGAATGCACAATAATTTTAACCACCACATAACAGAGACGTTCTTGCAGAATCACATGAATTACAGTATCGACTAAGCAATCTCCAACTTCACTTCTTGGAAAAGCAATTCTACATGCACAAAGGAAAAGCTGAATAAGGTTTAGTAATTTAGGACCAGCTGACATGCTGAGCATAGTAACTGTATCTTACACAAGGTAATAGTTTTGTGCCCAGAATACTCCTCCTCGGTCAGCAGACCAGATGCTTTTTCCAGTGCAAACAAATGAAAGAGCCTGGATTCTTTACCTCCTCCAGCTGAATTAAATGGCACCATTCCATAGTAGGCCAAATCCCGGACTTAGGTAAAGTAACAGAATTGAAATTAATTTATGTTGATATTTTGTTTAGATTTGAATGGTGACAACTAAAGCAATTAACCCTCAAAGCTCTGACATCCCTTTTCAATATTAATAGTGTTTGTTGTAATAATGACTAAAACTAAAAAAAAAAGTAAAGTTCCATTGTGCTGACTTTACAGGAAATTTATTTATTTCACTTTTCCTGCCATATCTTGTATTCCCAACAATTTATAAAAACTGGAGTAGTAACTGTCTCGTATTTCCTCATACTCTTTGAGTAAGAAACTAGTCTCATCACCAGTCACGAAATGCCTCCTTTCTCTCACTTTCATTCATAAACTCCACAAAATCCCACAATCAAATGCTCCTGCAGGATTACACCCACACAAAACCAGATGAGGAATTTAGACTCCTACTGACCTAGAATTAAACATGCAAGTGGGTTCACATCTGGGGATTTAAATCCAAACTCCTTTCCACAGAAATTCAAAGAGGATCAGATCTGAGGTTCTGCTTTGCACCATATCTAATCCTAATAATTTTTAACTTAATCCAAACCTCAGCTACAGAACTGTACAATTTTAACCAGGCCACTACTGACAAATTTGAAAATGAAAATAGGAAGCTAAGAGTGACATTTGCAGCTACTGCCACCCATTAGTAACACTCAAATAAACATTTAAAGATCTCATTTTCCCTCAGTCTGCTTCTGCACTATTGTGACTACTGATTTCAGGGGAGTTATCCCTAACTCACCCCATAAGTGGAAAAAGATACCATCTTCAAAAGGGGAAACAACAAGGCCTTGTGTAGGCAGGATTAATTTTTATTTGCTCTGTTTTTGAAAGAAAGGTATGTCTTATTTCTTCCCAAGATTTATCCTTAAATAATTATTTGCTCAAGTAATCCTCAATAAGGACTAGGTTTTTGGTTACTGAGTACATTTTCTGGTTTATATCTACAAAACCAGGATGTCATCATAAGGCATCCCGGTTTTGTAGAACATTTTTAACTAGGAAATGAAATGGGATTACCATCAGAACTTTTAGACATCGCTGTGATTCAGTTTGAAATTGAGCACATTTTCAAGTTCACTAAATAAAGATTCTTTCATCCACAAACATGTCAAATGTGACTCTGCAGCCAGCCACAGCACACGGGCAATTAGAAGTGCCACTTCTCAAGTTCTCAAGGCCATCTGACTCAAGTGGATTTACAGCTGGGGTGCCTGGGTCAGTCTGCTGTGAGGGCAGCTGTGGACAGAGAGGTAGAAAAGGTCGAGATGTTTGCCATACCAACACCAACACATACATATAAAAACCACACTGCATCACATCAACAGATGCATTTCGAAACAGTCATTTAAACCCAGGCACATACCAGTAACTTTTCAGTTAAACATGGGTTTACAGTTTAGTTCTGCTATACCTGGAAAGAAAGCAGTTCTCTTTGTATCTAGATAAAACCTCCAGGCTTGCCTGACAGCAGCATAATTGGAAACTTTTCCCATACCAAGCAGGAAACCCATATTTTGTTTTGCCAAGATGGAAACTGATTTCCTCTACAGGAATCCAGGCTTTCTATGCTTAGTACACTGTTGTTATTAGCACAAAGGCTTGGTGCCCTCACAGTGCCAATGTGAGTTACTCCTGGCAAGAGTGAGTTACACTCATGGGCAAGGACTATCTTTGGTGTGCACCAGAAGGGACTGCTTGGTCTTTCCACAGCTTGTATTTAAAGGTGAGATACCTTTTTTTGACCAATTTCCTGATCCCAGAAAATTATTTGCCCTTAACCTTTTTGAGAAAGGTGTTGTCTTACACACAAGAGGGATGAGACAGCCCAATCACAGAATCATTAAGGCTGGAGAAGACCTCCAAGGCCCTTGATTACAACTATTAACCTAACACTGCCAGGTCCACCATGCAAACATCTCCCTAATCAATATTTACATATTTTTGAATGCTTCCAGGTCTGGTAAACTTACCACTTCCCTGGGCATAATTTTTCAATGCTAGACTGCCCTTTTGGGGAGGAAACTTTTCCTAACATGCAACATAAACCCCTTCTGGTGCCATGTCCTCTCATTCTGTCTTGTTACTTGGGAGAAGAGGCTGAGCTCCACCTGGCTACAACCTCCTTTCAGGTAGTTGTAGAAAGTGATAAGCTCTCCCCTGAACCTCCTTTTCTTTAGGATAAACAGCTCCCCTCAGCTGCTTCTCATCAGATTTGTGCTCCAGGCCCTTCTCCATCTCTTATTGCCCTTCTCTGGACACACTCCAGCACTGCAATGTCTTTCGTGTAGTGAGGACTTAAGGTGTGGCCTCACCTGTGCTGAGCACAGGGGGACAATCGCTGCCCTGCTCCTGCTGGCCGCACTGTGGCTGATACAGGCCAGGACGCCCTTGGCCTCCCTGGCCCCTGGGCACACACTGGCCCATGTTCAGCCATATGCAAGGTCAGGTTTATCACAGAATTCCTGTTGGTATGGTGAGAGCTTAGGGCCAGAGTGCCGGCGGCGGGGCGTTCATCTGGAGGAGAAATGAGCAGCTGCGATGCGGCGCTGCGGGTGTGTGCTGCGGGTGTGTTTGTGTGCCCGGCCCCGGCGGCCTCTCCGCCTCTCCCTGTCGAGGGCACCCCGGGCGGGCCCCGCGGCTCTCCCGGGCATGGCCGGGAGAGGGCGCACCGGCCTCACCAGGCCCCGCGGCGCTCATCCCTCGCTCCCGGCGCTCATCCCTCGCTCCCGGCGCTCATCCCTCCGCCCCGAGCAGCTCCGGCGGCCGCGAACGCCCCGGCGGGAGGGCCTGGGGAGAACCGAGTGCGCTGCCGGTGTGAGGGGGAAGGCGCCGCGAGAGGCGGGGGCGGCGCGACTCCTGCTCCCGCGGGCCTCATCGCTGCCCTGCAGCGGCGCCGCCGGAGCGCTCGTCCCCTGCCGCAGTGCCCCTGCAGCCCGCCGAAGCCATGTTCTCCCGGGCGCTCCATTCGGCCTCCCCGGGGTGTGCGGGGCAGCGGGGCCCCCTGCTCTCACAGCCTGCAGCAGGAGGCGGCGGCAGGTGACTTTGGAGCCCTTCCTGGGCATCCTGCTGATCAGAGCGCTCCGCGGTCACCGGCGGGCCTCGGTGCCACGTCCCGCCCCGGCTCGGAGCTGGGGCTCCGGGAGCTCCTGGCGCTGAGGCTCGGGCCTCCTTCTCGTGGGCTGTGCTGTGCTTGCTCACTTGGCGAGCTTGGGAATGTCGGGGTGTAGTGACGAGGCCGGAGCGATGCCGCTCAGCTTCTCCGTCCTCAGCCCCAGCGTATCGGTCTGCCCCGCGACCAAGAGTCGCCCCTCTGCATCTGAGCAAAGACCAAAGGTGACAAAAAACTATGGCATCCTTTTAGTAAAATGTTTGACCGGCAAAATAGCCACTACAGATGCATAATGGATTTCTCAGAGTCACGGGTGCTTTTGAAAATGCTGTGACGTCTGTTTCTCTTGTTTAGGTTGTACAAACCCATTATACACTGGCTCCGAACAGGAGAGCCAGGAGTTGTTCTAAATGACAGTAACACATCTCATCTATCCGTCTGTCCGTTCATCCAACCAACCAGTAGAATGCCTCTGCTCACAGAAGAGTTTCCGTGCCAACAGCTTGGGTTTTCTCAGGGTGTTTATTCCTAACGATACCACTGGACTTGGCCAGCTGGACATCGGGCCCAGCCGAACATCTTCACTGCGGTTTGTAGTCTGGGTTAGGTCACTAGCGACGAGCCCACACTGATGTCGGGGAGGACACTAAGAAACTCTTAAGTAATTAAGGCCAGGTATTTTTCAACACCATGTATTTGCCCAGGATGTTCTTCTGCAGGTTGGAATAATAGGTTAAATCTTTCTCACCTTTTCCCATATGAGCAGGGGTGGCATTTAACTAGTGAAGAGTGGTGATTGGGTAATGGTTTGGATACAATTTCATAAAAATATGAGTACAAAAGAGTTAGAGCAAAAGGAGGTATTCTGTCTAATGCCCTCAGCTACCATTAAGAAACATGAAAATCTAATTGTCCTGAATGGAAACGTACATCTTCATCACTGATTATGACAAGGAAGAAAATTACTATATGATTGGCATCATAATGGCCAATGTTGAAATGTGATGACACGCCAATATGATGTACATCTCCATTAGGAATGATAAATCAAAGGTTATTCATTTGTGCTTGATTTATGCCTGGGAAATGCTACCAAGGGAAATCTTGATTTAAATCTCTCAAGTCATAAAAAAAAAAAAAAAAAAAAAAAAAAAAAGCTGGGAGTGCCCTCTTCTGGCAACAGATGACAACTGTAGTCCCTGCCGTACTTTCCCCTGCTGTTTTTTATTTATGAATGTAATTTAAAATTTCGATCTTTCATTATCCCTTTTACCACCACCATGGTCTGTGATATTTTCAGCAATATAATTCATATTCCTTTCTTGTATTTTATCCTCTGTTTCAGAAGTAGACTGGATAACATTTAATCCTGTGAAATCTCCCTTCTCACAACCAGAGGCCTTAATCTTGCTGGTAATCTTATTCCAGGAATACAGCAGAAAACTGCACAGGGGCTGTGCAGTTTATTACTGAGCATAGAGGAAAGGCGTCATATTTTTTCTGAGTTAGATGAGAGACAAAACCTCATGGGTATATTGAGCAGGATCTGGATCACATAAAGAAAGGGTTATTGATGGGACTGAAATTATTTGCTGAACTGTTGGCTTATCCTAGGCATCTGCTCTGTAGCTGCCTGTATTTAATCACTGCAGAAAAAAGAGTGGAACGGGAGGTGAGAGGGAGAAAACACCTCAACTTCTTGCTTGCCACCATTCCCTGCTCTTGTTGCACTTGTGTACAGCATGCCATGCTGTCTGTCACTCACGACTATGTGTGGGCATTGGGTCTGACCTCTCTTACATACAGGTAAAGACTTTCACCTGCTTATACCACCACCCCACCTCCAATTCCACAACCTTCTAGGAACTTTTGAGATGCATTTTTCTCACTCGTCATGCAGCTAAATTCGTGTTTAAGTTCATGTTATTTAGCAGCTGATTTGGTGCAACCTCTTTTTCTCTGGCCTGGACACATGCAGGCTTGCCTTTGCCCTAATCATATTGCATGTGGCTGCTCTTGTTTCAAAGATCATTTCCCTGGCCTGTCTCTTTGAACACGTCACTTTTCTCTTGGCAGCACTGTGCTACCTTCCCCCTCCCCTATCTCACATCAACATAAGCTGCCTGTCTTCATTTCCAAGGTCCCCTGGGACCCCACCTATCATCTCTCACTGTCAGGAGGCAGGAACGGGGAGCAGAGCAGCTAACTGCCCTGTCTGAGCACACTTCCAGCTCTGCCATGCTTGGTCCTTACATTCCTTTTTTTAATACGATGGGTCAGGGGCAAAAAAAAGGGGTGACTATTAAAGGTAGTCAGGAATGAAGACAACATGTTTAAATGCTGTTAAAACCTTAAAATGGTTTGTCACCTTTTATTTGGAGTTACCATCCTCCTGTGTTCATCTCCAAGCAAACCCATTCTCATTTTCTCCTCAGTGATCTCTGTCATACTTGGAGAGTACCCTAGATAAACACTCTCAGATTTATGTTGGTAGCTCTCTAAAATCTCCTTAGAAGTCTCCTTTGCCATGAGGTCTATGAGAGCATTGGCAGCCCTTAGACTGCTCGTGAAGTAATACTGCTGTCACTGAGCATTCATTTTCTTTATTCTCCCTCTGTCTGTTTGTATCCGAGGTCTCTTGTCCTCTGTTTAGTTTGTAACCACTTTGGGACAGGGCCATCATTTTGGTCGATGTTTACACAGTGCTCCAGACAATATTTGTTGTTGGGGTTCCTGTGTGGTTCAATAGTACAGAAAATAAATAAAAACAGTAACAGCGTGTGGCAGGTGCTCTCTTCTTGCATAGACCTCATTGATTCCAGGCTGCAGGCTGAGCAAGTTGCATGAATGTGGCTTAGGTCTTGTGGGTAACTGAGAAAACGGCAGAAACAGAAGAACAATGCTGTGTGTTCCGGTCTAAATGTTGGCTGGAATGCCTCCTCAAATCAAATTCCTTTTTTTTTTTTTTTTTTTTTGTCCAGCAGACCCAGGGATAGGCATTTAGCTTCATGTCATTTCTTTCTAAAAAAGGGCAGGAAGGGGGAAAGCAATATTTTACGAGCTTTTGTTTCTGAAATATAAAACAGAAGGCCTATAAATGGCAGGAGGAAGAAAAGACTCCAGACATTTGAAATTTGAAGATCTTCAGACCTCACCTTTTGCCTTTTTTAGTGGATATAAAACTACTTTAAAGTTCAAGTCCTCAACTATTTTCATAACCAGTAATAAACTGTGTCTTTGCCTGAGTTTCCTAATTTTTTAATTGAGCATCTCTTGCTTTAATTGACATAGGAATCATAACTCTATTTTTGTAAATCTTTTGATGATTGATAGGGACATATCATGAATGCTATTACTCTATGATAACTTGAATTTGGTTTTATTAGAAAAACCTATTTAAATACTATTTGATTCTACTGCCTTCTCTGGAGCTCTACCAACCTCCAGAAATTCCCAGGGCTTGCTGCAGAGGGCAGGGGATATGGCTGTATTGAAAAACATTCAAAAAGAATTCTCTGTGGCTCTGAACTGCAAAGTTATCTGTAGAGAGCTCTCTTTAGGCTGATACAAATCATAAAGTGAGCAATCTTTGGGATCAGATCTGAATCTAAATGGTGCAAAAGTGAGTTAAAATACCTTCTCAATACCAGTACAACACAGAACCTCAGCCTGTGTGGTTTACAATGCCAGCAAAGAGCAGACAAAAAAATAATTACTTGGTGTAATAAATCAGAGTTCAGTGTTAATAATGTATCAAAGTATTGGATAAAATGGACAAGTATCGAATGGGGTATAAAGGAACTGTATGAAACCCATAGAAGGGTGAAACTTTAGTCTGAGCTGTGCTTAGGGTGCTAGTGGAGCCCGAAGTTTGGTATCTTTTAATCTGGAAGTTCCCCATAAATTTTCAGGGTACTGATTGAGAAAATTAAAATATTCTGTTGTAGACAAAAAGAGTCCCAAAATAGGACCACAGGAAACAACCACTAATGATCTTAAGAGAAGCCAGGCTGTGTAATGGGACCTACAGCATGATGCAGTAGACAGCTGTAACACAAGATGCTGGATTGCAGTCATGCTTGTCCTTGGTGGGAATGCTTCACTCATTGGTACTGATCCCTGCAGAGCCAACACTGATCCCTGCAGTCCAAGGAAGGTGTCATACTGAGAAACAGGACCCAACTTATTAAAGATCTGAAAGCAGAGCAGCTTCTGTCACCTACTCTGAGCTAAGCCTTAAGAGGATCACTAGGTTTGTGTTGATTGCTAGAGTATGATCAAAAGTTACATGCCTGAAATAGCACAAATGCATGAGAAAACTGAAAATAGAGAAACATCATCTTTTTGTGAGATCTTAAGTGTAACATTTAGACACAGACTTAGATGAGAAATATTCACCTATCTTTAAGTCACTCTTTTAAATTCTTTTTCCAACCCCATGCCCATCTTTCCTTGGCTTAAAGCTGATCCTGGTGTCTGCAAGGTGGCTCCATTTTTTGTCTTTATTACTGTCACTCACAGACTTTGTCAGGACTTGACAATTAAACAGTAATATGGCATTTTCTGTTTATGTCATGGGGACCATCCTACAGAAGCACTCAGTTTGGGAAGCATGAAATTGTTTTTTGTTATGAGTTGAATGATTGTTGGAAGGTATTTTTTTGTGTTCCTGGGGTTGTTTTTTTCTCCCAATATCTAGTAAAACTGTTCCGGAAGGAGAAGGAAACACAATAGGTGAGAAACAAGGCAGTTAATGAGACTGAACAGGCATAAGAGCATAGGAGTTATATGGTATGCTATGGGCCAAAGCGAAAGCATTTATTTATTGTCTCAATCAAATAGCAACATAAGATTCTTCTTTTCCGCCTTACATTATTAGTCTTACATCATGGAAAACATTTCCTTTCCCTGTGGAACTCCTCCAAGTCAAACCACTGGTAAAGAAACCCACCCTTTAATACTTTGTGATAAATAAAACATCAGGAATAAAGATATACACATTATGACAGATAGTACCAAAAAGCATGCACAGATCTGTTCAATAATGTCTCTCTGGAAAATTCCTCTCCTGATGTTTCTAAGCACTTCAGAATTTAGCATCTGAGCACCTCACAATCACTAATGGATTTTAGTCTCCCTTCACTCAAAAGGCAGAAAAGTACATTGCCCTTTTACAGTTTAGGAAGTGAATAGTCAGGGACTTGCCTAAGGTCATATTTATTTCTTCTGGAAGTGGGGCTTGAGTCACGTTTTCTGTGTTATGATCCAGTACCTTGAGCCGTCTTTTCACCCACTAGCAGATCTGCATTCACAGTATTTAGAAAAGAGTTGTATGATGCATAATGCTCGCTGGCCTTTTTTAATATCCCAGGTTCTTCTAGTCCTGACTAACCATCAGAGTTGGCTGTTAGCTTAGCCTTTGAAAGAAGCTGCTCTCCAGTGTGGTGTACATTTCTTCTGACTTTAGGGGTTGTACACAGCCCTACAACAATTTGTGTATTTCTAGCCTGCCTCCCAAAGGAAATCGTGGCATGGTTTGGGACCAAGGTTTGCAATGTGCTTAAAAAGCACTTTGCTGCATATGGCTTGGTTGGGAAATTCTAGAGAGGCAAAGTGATAAAAAACCAATCAAATGAAAAACTTCCCTCCGGCCAAGATCTAAAAGGGTGGATGGCGCCCAGTCGATTCTCCCCCCATGTTTAAGTTCTCTAACTCCTACCTAGGGGAGCACTTAAGCACTTCAGCCTTAAACGCTTGAGCAATCACGTTGCCTCGGGGTGGGGGGTTGGGGAGGATATTCATCTGCTTTCTTGGGTCAGGATCCTGACCTGGAGACTGTGGATGTTTGATTCTTTTGTGAACCAGGGCATTTCTTTTGCACTTTACGTGGATTTGGGAGTCTAATTTTAGGCAGTTGTATTTTTAAAATCTGGCCCTAAATATACTCCCCATAGGTAACACAACAACCCTGTTTTTTGGGAGCATTTGGAATGCTCCCATCAGGGATAATTTCTTTAAACCACTGACCAGCAAAGAAAGAAGCAAGCCCAACCAACCATCCTAGCAGCACCCTCCCCCTGCAAGTCTTTCCTATCCTCAAGGTTGGTTTGGGATCCTGGATGCATTTTGAATGGCTGTTGATACAAAGTCGTGCTCTTTTCATTTTCATGTCACTTATTTAAAGAGGAGTCTTGAAGCTGTTGTTTACTGTGGCAGTGCTTAGAAGGGAAAAGAATAGCGAGTGTATTTTCAAATGCCCTTAGCAGCTTTCTTTTTATTTTGCTCTCCAAGCCCCTGCTATTCAAGTTCCCTTCTCCTCAGAGCTCTAACAGCTAGATTGTTCTGTGCAACCAGCTCCCATTAGCGAAAGGAGTCATGCACGTCATTCCCATGAACTGCCTTAACAGCACAGTCTTATATGACAAAATGTGCCTCAAAGACAGAGGATGCTAGATAAATATTAACCACATAGTGTTCTCATTTAAACTTGCATTTAAAATACCATTTAGATTTTTAAAATGTATACTTATATTATTTGGTATCAGTCATCTTTGTCTTCCCAGTTTAAGAAATTAGATATGCCAGAGCAGAACAAATCTGCATTAGAAGCATGGGGTTTGGTGGTTTATGTTAGAGAAAAGAAAGGGGGTGGGGGCTGACATCTGGATTTACTGTCATACCTCAATAATCTACAAACCCTAATTTCTCATGAGCGAGTCTGTTTCCTTTGTTTACATTAATTGCACTGAAATTTCTGTCAATTATTTAAGCTCTGAGTAGTCATAACTCATTTATTGCTTTGTATAGATGAGATCTGACTGCGATTAAATTCATATATGGACAGGCAGAATGATTTCTTTAGATTGTGGAGATTCCCTGGAAATCTTTCTGCCTCCCAGAAAAGGTTTAGTTTGATATGAATTAAAATATGCCTGTGACTAACTGTCATTTGAGAAGCATTCCAATTTCACTGATTGTATCAAAATCAAGCTCAAAAGTATATTCATATACTCTCATTTCATAGATTCCAACATTCTACATAGTATAAAAGAAACAGAAGTGTTATTTTGTTGGGTAGTGTGGAAGAAGAGAAAAACATATATTTTCCTAATGTCAGACAATTAGTTTCTGATTTATACCTTAAAGCACATCAGTTGTTAAACCTTGCAATTTCAACTTAGCTAGCACAGTTGTGGATGGCGTTACAGAAAACTCATAAAAATTTAAAACCATTTTCTAAGGCAAGCAGACTTCTTTATTATCAGTGACAGTGAATCCTGTATCTAGATGTGGATTTTGCAATTTTTTTTTTTAATACACCTTCTTTTGGTTCAGTTTGGGGGTTTAATTTTGTTAAATCAGTGGCCCTTTTATTCTTCATGCTAACAGCAGTAATTGACAGTCACATGGGTGTTTTTTCTGTAGCCTTCAGTACCAGTGACTAGGAAAACAAGAAAATAGTCCCAACTGTATAATAAAAAGTAGAAATTGTGTATCTTAAATACTTCAACCCACTTTCAAAATGACCATGCAACACTGCTTGAGTGCATGGATGTAATTTAAAACACAGCGACCTTAAAGGTGGAGAGCACACCTGATAAATGAAATTCTCCAGCTGTGGCTACCATTTACTCACAATTTTGGACATTGCAGAAACATAAAAGCTTCTGTTCTCAGGATTGTTGCATATTACCACTATTCATCAAAACATTGTGGTAGTTCTATTCTTCCCCACTTTATATTATTTCCATATTTTTTTATTACTTGAAGTCTGTGAGAATCTGCACAAACAATAAATAACAAACCAATAAGTTTATGCATTGCAGTATGGACAAGATAAAGATTTTAAGTGCCCTGCTTCCAGGAGGTTTATTTACATCATAACAAAATAATTAAAAGTTGCTTGACCATACCTTTTTAATTGGCTCCCTGACAGAAGGGTTAATAGGAATTCTAATACCTGTGTAAAAAAAAAAGACAGATAAAGAAAACAGTGTAATGTAAAATAATTCAGATTGTCTCTGTGTAAATGAGGCAATAAATGCCTGCAACATGAAACTCAGTCTGACTTCACAGCAGGGCTTGGTGCTTAATTGAAAGTCCTAACTAGACCCATTTATCAAAGAAATCACTCAGAGAGAAATTTAATTATCACAATTAATCTATATTTTTTAGAAAGTCCCAGCAAGGCACACTGAAAATTTCTTTGGAAAGAATTTTACAATGTTATTGCCAAAAAAAGTCAAGTGCCAAACCTCTCATCAGTTTAAAAAAGAAAAGTAAAAAAAAAAGTGGGCAGGCACAGGGCATATTTTTGCGAGGAGCAACTTGTAATGCCACTTAGACACATCTCAGAGTAATGAGCACTGTCACAGCAGGAGCTCAAATGGAAATATTTCTTCCTAAGTCACAAAACTGCTCCCTTTGCAAACTGGATAGAACATCTGGCTTCTTGAGAGAGCTGCCTCACAATGTGCCCGTGGACTTGGGGTCCTTGGCACAGTTTTGCTTGGCTGTGCAGGACCCTCAGCACCCCTCAGCTGCCCCCGTGAGCCCCTGCTCACAGTTTGTCCTCGTGCACACACAGAAAGGCCAGAGACACAGCATGGCCTCTCCTCAGGAACTAACACATGAAGATTCTGTAGAGTGAGGAACCAGTGGCACTTTTTGTTTCAAACACTTGTGTTGAGTGGAGATCTCTCCAATAGAGTTGCTCGTGCTTCCGTCTGTGTTGTGTCCTCCAATGAACAAAGTGTCATCCTGAATCCAGGGTATTTCCCCTGAGTAACTAGTGATATTCAACTCCCAGCTGGCATTAACTTAGAAGCTGGACAAGCTGGGAAGAAAGGTGACTCTGAGCTCCATTCTCACACAACTTCACCAAAGTTTGGTGTTTCCAAAGAGGTTTTCCATTGGTGGCTTTTCAAAGACCAAGTAACATTTGAAGGTTTAGTTCAATTTTCTCCCTTATTTTGAAAAGCAGCCCCTTGTTTTATGCAGAACTCTACCTCCATTTCCAAGCCTCCAATGTAAGTCCAGTATGCTACAGGAGGCTACTTCTGGAGGAGTAAACAAGTAGAATTACATTTAGGAGCATCATGTGGCACTTGACATGCTGGAATGAAGATGAAAAGAAAGCCCCAAGAAAGTATGCAGGTATCTGTCATGATAAGATTCCACTTCAGTCAATCAGTGAGCTGATGGATGGTAGTTTTTTAGGGTTTCTGGACAGTAATGTGCAGCACCTGAGAGTTGGGGGTCTGCTTCTTCACTTTCACCACAGAACCACAGCACAGGCATTGGAGGCAGGATGCAAGGAAGTGGTGTACTCGCACTGGCATCAATGAAGGGCAGCAGCAGCACTTCAAAGCTCAGGGAAAATGAGCACAGAGATTTTCTCTCACTTTGTGTGGCTTGCACAACCCCACACCTACTCATGTTTCCTCAGGCTTAAAGGAGGCCCATAACTCACCCCTAAGGTGGCATAATTTTCCTTTCTATTCTTTATAGTCAGAACATTAGACAGTATGACCCATGTTAACATTCTTGTGCATCACCTTCCTCATTTGTCTTCTGTGGGAAAAGTTTCAGCTTGGTCTCTTGATGTCACTGGAGTTGTTTACAGCCCTTTTTTTTCTGTATTTCCTATGTTGTTCAGGTTATACTAATCACCAGAGGGGAAGGAAACAACTCCAGAGCAGATTGAATTGACGTTTAATTGGACATCCTGTGAAATAAACATTGTGACTTGGATAAGATTAAAATGTGAGTCACAAGTCTGGTGAGTTTTCAGCTGTCAGGGAATGCAGTGGAGGAATGAGGCAAGAGCAACAAAGAGGGAGCAGCTAGAAGCAATGCTCAGCAGAGCAGCAGCTGCTGGACTTACATACTTGTTTTCAGTAGGCTTAGACTAAAGGTACAGTGGACAAAACTGGAGAAAACAACTGACAGTTCTTTATATCAGAATTACTACATTTTCAAAGACATTTTCATTTATATTTTTTTGCCTGTACTGAACCCATCTGTGAATGCCCTCTAGCAGTAAACTACTGTCCAGCTCAGCTAAATTCTTGGATATTAAAGATGAGTACTTAGAAGTGCTTCTGGACAAGAAACCTTCAACAGGTTTGGCATATTCCGTGTACTCCCTTTTTATGTTTGATACTTCGCAGTACTCCCAGAGAGTAGATTTGCTGGAAAAAACAATCTGCAGACACAGAAATGATAACTATATTGTAGGATATTTGTTAAAATATGAATTCTAGATAACAGAATCACTGAATGGGTCAGGCTGGAAGGGACCACAGTGGCTCATCTGGTCCAACCTCCCTGCTCAAACAGGGCCATCCTAGAGCAAACATCACAGGAATTGTATCCAGTCAGTACTTGAACATCTCCAGTGAGGGAGACTCCACAGCCTCTCTGGGGAATTTGTTCCAGTGCTCAGTCACCTGCACAGTAAAAAAGTTCTTCCTCATGTTCAGGTGGAACTTCCTGTGGATTGGTTTCTGCCTGTTGTTTTGTGTCCTACTGCTTGGCATCACTGAGCAGGGCCTGGCTCCCTCCCCTTCACACCCTCCCTCCAGATGCTTATAAACACTGAGGTCCCCTCTCTGTTGTCTCCTCGAGGCTGAACAGACCCAGCTCCCTCAGCCTTTCCTTGTAAGAGATGCTGCAACCCCCTCATGGCCCTTGTGGCCTCTGCTGGACCCACTCCAGGAGCTCCCTGTCCCTCTTGTGTTGAGGAGCCCAGAGCTGGACACAGCACTCCAGATGTGCCTCACCCGGGCTCAGCAGAGGGCAGGATCACCTCCCTCAGCCTGTGGCAGTGCTCTTCCTAATGCACCCCAGGATGCCAGTGGCCTTCTTGGCCACAAGGACACACTGCTGGCTCATGGACAGTTTGTTCTCCATGAGGACACCCAGGTCTTTCTCTGCAGAGCTGCTTTCCAGCAGATCAACCCCCAGCCTGTGCTGGTGCCTGGGGTTGTTTTTTTCTAGGTGCAGAACCCTGCATTTGCTTTTGTTGAATTTCAGATGCTTCTTCTCTGTCCATTTCTCCAAGTTGTCAAGGTCCTCTGAAGGGCCACACAGCCTTCTGAAATGTATAATCGCAGCCTTTCATGTAAGCCTCACTTGATTTACCTGCACAGACCTGATGCTACACAGGGACAGACCTCCTCATTCAGACTCTTAACAAACATCATGCCAAGCTCCTACTTAGAATCGTAGAATCATTGAATGGTTTGTGTTAGGAGGTCATCTTCAAAGGTCATCTAGTCCAACTCTCTTGCAATGAATAGGGACGTGTTCTTCTAGATCAGTCCTTAAGTTCTTCCAGGAAAGGGGCATCCACCACCCCTCTGAGCAACCTGTTCCAGTGTTTGACCCTCATTGAAAAACCTTCATTTTAAAACACTTCTTCCTTATTGCTAGTATAAATCTGCTGTCTTTTAGTTTAAAACCATTACCCCTTATCCTGTCACGACAGATCTTGGTAAGAAGTTTATCCCCAGCCTTTTATAGGGCCCGTTTATGTACTCAAGGGCCACAACAGGGTCTCCACAGAGCCTTCTCTTCTCTGGGCTGAACAACCCCAAATCTCAGCCCTTCCTCATATGAGGGGTACTCCAGCATTCTGGTAATTTTTGTGTCCCTCTGCTGAACTCACTCCAACAGGTCCATATCTTTACTCCAGAGCTGAACACAGCACTCCAGGTAGGGTCTCACCAGAGCAGAGCAGCAGAATCCCCTCCCTCACCCTGCTGCCCATGCTGCTTTGGATGGATGCAGCCTAGGGCACATCTGGCTTTCTGGGCTGTGAGTGCACATTGCTGGGTTATGTTTAGCTTTTCATCCAACAGCACCGAGTACTTCTCGGCAGGGCTGCTCTCAATATATTCATCCCTCAGTTTGTGTTGCTACCAGGAGTTTCTCTGATCCAAATGCACCACTTTGCACTTGATCTTGCTAAATCACGTGATATTCCCACGTGTGCACTTCACAAACTTGTCGAGATCCATGTGGATGGTATCTTGGCCTTCAGGTATGTCAACCACAGGACTCAGTGTGGTGTCATCTGCAAATTTGCCGAAGGTGCACTCAAAGCCCCCTGCCAATGTTGCTGTTGAAGCTATTGAACAGTACTGGTCGCAATATGGACCCTTAAAGGACATCACTTTTCACCAACGTGCACAGGAACACTGAGCCATTGACTACTACTTCATGAGCTACAAGCTAAGTTCAGCTCCTTTCTCGTGGGCCGCTTTCTTCTTTGCCTCTGTCCTGAGGTGAGGGAGAGGCGGGCTGTGGTGGAAGATTTGGTGATGGAGGCAGCTGTCTGGCAGAAATTGGCCAGACACCAGGTCAGCTATTCCACATTGCACCTGTGGAGTGGCTGATGGCAGCCTTTGCTAGCTGCTGTCTCTCAGCAGGGGCTGTATAGCAGCCACCTGGGTGTGAAAAGCTCCCAGCGTTTGACAGTTCCCAGAGCTCTCTGATCCTTCGAACATTTATTGTGGCTTGGAAATTGCAACGGTTGTTGGTTTGCTATTTGCCACCAGGTGGCCTAGCCATTCCACCGTTCATGGGGAAAGAGACTCCATTAGAGAACAGCAGCTGGAACTTTTTAAGCTTTACATATTTTTCTTCCCAAGCCTCCACTTCCCCTCCTTCCTCCTCATTTAGATGATTAAAAGCGATCAGGGCTGCTCTGATTTATCAACTCAATCCTTTACTCTAAGCAATTGAGAAAGCTGGTGCTTCCAGCCGTCCAGCCCCAGCTTTAGAGATCAAGCTCAGCCGTTTCTGTTTACCTCTTAGTCCAAAGGACAACATAACAACAACAACTCTTGCAGGTACCTTGGACTTTTCCTCGTGTGGGAGTAAGTGGAGATTGAATCCTTTGTTTGTTGCCTCGGGTATAGCACTTGTAGCTGGTTTTGTGACCACCCAGGAGTTCTGTGCTGGCCACATAAACTGGATTTATTTTCTTATAAACTACCTTATGTCCCTGGGACATTGCAGAGTGGATTCAGTGGGCCAGAGGATCTGACTCAGCAAATGGATTTTGGTTTTTAAAGCCAGAGACAGCAGTACCCCTACTCAGTAGTTTTGGGATAGCCATGTGGGAACTGGCTGAACTAAGAGCTCCTTGGGTTTCAAGGGAAGCTGGCATTACAGCTCATGCATTAAAAGTTGGGACTGACTTCCCATCTTGGACTAAAAGGAGCCAGACTTACTGATCTGAAAGTGATCAAAAAAATCTGAAAATTGGAAGGAAGATGCTCTTGAATGTTTATCTCAGGCTGATGAGAAGTGTGGTGAAGGCTCTAGCTGTCACAGCAGTATGACTAAGAGAAAACACATTACACCAATGGTATTACATTGACATACAGGTATTGGGAAGTCACTGAATGACTTCTTAGGAGAAGGAAACATAGTTCCAGGAGAAAATGTTTTTTTCATGTACTGCAACACCAATAGCTTAATAAATGTTACTTTCTACCATTTGCATAATGCCTGAAATTTTTCAGAAGGTACTTTCAAAACAAATCTCAGTAACTAAAGTAATTAACCATGATTATTTGGTTAAAACACACATAATTCATTTATTTACCTGTCTTTGTAATTATGCACTTCAGCTTTGATAGGAGCAAGTGCAATGATGACAGGCAGGACCATCAAGTCAGAGCCCAGCCATAGAAGCATCTTCTCAACATCAGTTCATCTTCTCAACATCAGTTCAACTCAGCTCTGAACTGGTGCCTGACAATCCCAAATCAAAGGTATGCAATTTCTGAATGCCCCCTATCATGACACAATTGCAACGCAAGTCACAACTGCATTGGGCAGGCTTTCCTTAACGATGTGGTAATTGAACTTTTAAAAATATCAGTCATTTGGAGAAAATATCAGGAGTCCTCACATTTGGTAAATGGATTAGTTATAAATAATAAACACCTGGAAATTGGTAGATACTTTCAGGTGCATCACAAAAATGTCATGAAGTAGAGCTGGATATTTCAGCTACTTTAACCTAGCCTTGGGCACAGGAGAGTCCGATTCTGATCATTTGCAGAATAAGCAATCAAGTTCAGAGTAAGGAGACTTTAGCCAAGGTGTTACTCTGGATTTACACCTCTGCAGATAGAATCAGATGCTATCTCCTAGTCTATGCATCCTCTGAGAATAGAATTAATTTTGAATTCTTGTATCATCTGCTTGCTTGTGCACTTATTTGCTAACTGTCTGACTGAGTGAGATATTCTGGGTCAGTATGATTTAGGCATCCTTTATTACACAGTTTCCAATTCAGTACATTTTTTAATCAAGACAAAATTGAAGTCAGGTTCCAGGTACATATAAATATAATATATATTTAGTTAATACATTGCAAATCCTCTAGTATAATTTTGAATGTAACTATAATAGAATAAGAAATATGAAGGTTCCTTTATTTTATAGAGGAGAGTTAAAATATTGCTGCATCTTAAAGGCAAGTTAAAACCTATTTTCATATTTTTAAAATCACATTAGCTAAAAGCTTGTTAAGGAATAAATAGTCCAGAGGATAATTGAGACTTAGCTGGCTTAAGCATTAATGAATCAAAATCAGATGCCAGATCATTAATTAATTCCACAAATTATAATGTTGCCATTACTGGCAAATACTATGAGAACTAATACCAGGGAGAAAATTAAACTGCATAGTTTCCCTTCTTACTACATAGCTTTTGGCAAAAATAAAACTGCAGTAGGTGGTGGGTTTTTTTGTTATTACATCTACTGTCTGTTTTTAAAAAACTTTTGAATGATTGTTAATTTTTAAAAACACTTCAATTTCTTTAACATGCTATTTATAGAATCTGCCTATCATAGACTATAAGGATATTTCCATCAGTGCTGTAACTCACAGAAACTAAAATGTAGCAGAAGTGACAGAAAAGTCAATTCAACACTTCTGAAGCCTCACAAAACTTCACACCCCTTCAAATCAGCCTCTTTGGTAAAAGACGTAATTATAGATGGGTCTTGCAATGTTGCCCGAAGTGCCACTATCTCAGGCTCTGTCAGACCAATGCAGAAAAGGAATTAGATGAGAAGTGAGAGAGGCAAAAGAGAAGGTCAGCTGGACATTTCTAGCTACCACTTCTCCTACTGCAAGAAGAGGAAGCTTCAATATATTTAAGTGGTGGTGGACTTAAACCATTCTTCTGCAGAGTGCAGAACCAAGCTGAGGAATGGGCAGTGATGGAATACCACTGAGCCTTATGAAGAATAGAGCACTAAACAGTGATGAGGTGATTTAATGTAAGATAATATAATGACACAATAGAACATCAGCCTAGTCAGAATAAAACTTTTGGGCCAAAATGACAGAGCACCATTATCTGAAAACTCACAGTGTTGGAACTCTTTGTCTGATGTGGTATCTTTGTCTTGGGTTGAAAAATGTAACCAAAAATGTGTATTCTATTTTTCATCTGTTGAAATCAGTTGGGAGATATTGTTCTTTATCTCTTGTAACTCTAGGCGGGGAAGAGGGCAGATACCCTATGTTAATGGGATACCTGATAACACCAGATAAGGCAGTGCCTTCTTATCTCTTCCTCCACCCATCCTCCTCCGAGGGACATCACCTGTGAATGGGCCATTTAAGGCCTCTCACATGACTGACAACATTACCTCATTCCATTGTGAGATGCTCCACCCAGTGGGAGAAGCCAAAGCCTTCCCACTGGCATCAAACCTGAAATCCCAAACACTAATTCAGCCGGTTTTCCACTGAGTTCTTGGAGGAAGACCGGACCTGTCTCGCCAGACTAGATCCTTTTTTGCTACAGGATCATCTCTACTTCACAGAACAACATCTGTTACTCCAGGAAGACTTACTTGGACTGTTTCCAACACCCTGACAACAGGGTGTTAGGTCATATCTCTTCCTCTGTCAGGGTTTTGTGGGACTTTTGTTTGTTTGCTTGTTTGTTTTGGCTGGTTTTTTTGTACTACTGCATTTGTATTTTTAATATTCCTAGTAAGCAACTGTTATTCCTATTCCCATATTTTTGCCTGAGAGCTCCTAATTGCAAAATTGTAATAATTTGGAGGGAGGGGGTTTTTGCATTCTCCATTCCAAGGGAAACTCCACTTTTCCCTGACAGATACCTGTCTTTCCAAACCAAGACAATCACAATCTTTTCCTCTTTTCCCATCATGTGACAGACACCAAGATTGTCTTGGATCTAGAACATGAAGGTGTTCTAAAAACATACCCAAAGTGCTTTAATTAATCCTGGAGACCAATAAAAAGCAAATGTACCACAGTACTAGTGAAACAGTTGCTCACCTAAGCATCACTAAGTTAGTGGGTTGGTGCACTCTCCTCTGAGGTTAAATTGTCCTGAAGGATCCAGCATAGATGTCAAGTCTGATGCCCATAAGAGCGATGTGTGCCACTAAGAAAAAGCTGCAGAAAAATGTCCCATTTTTTTCTCCATGTCAATTGCTATTTTCATTCAATTTTCTTTCTCTTTTTAATTGAAAAGAAGAAGTCTGGGTGGATTATTTCTAGGTAAAACAGTAAGGTAACCTGAAATAAAAATATTCTTGCAGTTTCCCAAAATGCATCTCAGCACAGTTTCCAGTAGGGATGTGAGACTCATGAATCTTGTTACCAAGAGCTACATTTCAGCTGCAGAATAATAAGCCGGCACCTTTTTTCAGCCCTCAGTGTCTGCCCACCATTAATGACAGCCAAATCTTTGCCAAATTAAATCTATCATCTAGATCAGAGGGTTCTAGCACCATACTGTCTGTCTTTTCTGATAGTTTCATATCTATGCTGAATAGATGAATTCTTGGTAATTTTTTACCCTTTGGGTCCTTTGAACTACCTAAAGATGTTAACCTTTGCCATTCAATAAAAATTAAGCTGTCAATAAGCAACACCTTGGATAATAATGTGTCTTAATATAACTGCATTATCTGTCCCTCTACTGAATTCATGGCCCTTTTCCATGTTTGGAGACAACAGATAGTACTAAAGCTGATTTATTGCAACTTTTTGCCTTCTGGCAAAATTACAGTGTCTAATAATAGACCAGTAATTACAATCTTTCCTCAAAAGTTGCTGTCTTGAACACAAGTCCAGGAGAAATTAAGAGCAGCCAACAATGGATGTCTATGAAATGTGCATGAAAACAAGGACAAGCACATAGAGATACTGCCTCCAAGGACTTTTCCAGATTGCAGCTACTTGCATCTCACCAACTTCTTGAGGCATTTAATAGTACTTGAAGAATTTTTCTTGTATGAATTTGTCCACTCTTTCTTTTTGTTAAGCTATACAGCCAATATGGGTCACTCTCCTAGTTTTAGTCTCTCTAGCTACCCTGCTAGATTGGTGGAAAGATGATGGGCTTTTTTTGTAATGAGTAACGACTCAGAGGTGGAAAGGACTCTTTTTACATGGTTGGATGGCCAAGTTCATGGTGAAATAGCTGCTATAATTCTGCTGGGATTTCATATTATCATTAATGATTTGCTAGGGCACTTGAAGCCTGCAATGCTATCCCTTAAAAGGATTTGAAATCTAAACACATTTTAAAAGCTCTGCATTTGCGCTGCATGGCTTATGTTCCTATTTTCTGACACTACAGCCCTAAGTCTTTTGACACTCTGAAATCTGTCACTGTTGGAAATTATTAATGCCACCATCAACAAGGAAAACTACAAACCCAGGAACTTTTACAACTGTGGTGTGAAAGCACAGTATTCAGCTGCTGTAGAAACATCTTTGGCATGAAACTGTCTTGTTCTTTTGTTTGTTTTTATATTTTTCCACTCATAGAGGTTAATTAATTACAATAATTAATAGTTAGACCAAATTTATGCAGACTAACAGAAACTTTGTTCCAGATGGATGCTGCCATGTAACGAGGGGCAGTTGCTAATGGTTTTTTTCTTTATCAAAGGGCGTCCAGGGGAAGATCACAGCTATGGCAGTTTGGGCCGAAGGAAACTGTTCATCCATGCAATGAGGTATCTTGTGACAAATATCTTAGTCTAACTGGTAAGTGACACCAAAATAGATGCGCTTTTAAAATACATTTGTTACATCTTACAAGCTTTCAGCGAATATATTGAGATAATTTGTATAGAATTGATTTTTGTATATACTTTTATGGGATAGGCAAGCACTCACTGATGCTTAATGCACAATTGTCCTGTCACAGAGTGCTGTATAATCAACAGCCACCCAAAGACTGGATGGCCTGGAAGAAGCATTAGATGGGCCACAATTCTTCTAATAAAATAGTCATCCAATATAAAATCCCAAACAGAATCACTAATTCCCCTAAAGCATGTCCCTTTTTCATCTTCTGTTGTGTCACCTTTGATGCTTTCATCACTGAATGAATACAACTGTATGCCAGTTGAATTAAGTTTCTATAGTTAAGATAATTGTAGTGATGTAAAAGGGAAAACTTTCTATGCAGCCACATTGTTACCAGGCCCCGAGGCTGTACCTCATGTCTTTGATGGAGAGGCTGTGGTTGATAAAGCTGGTGAATTTGCCGTAGCTCTGGTACTTTAGATGCTTCTGGTTTTAAACCCAATGTCCCCAGTCCACTTCCCACTATGCCATTTTGGAATTACAAGTTCATTGGCACACACCTTCAATAAACTAGCACGGATTCTACCTGCTATAGAGTCATTTATACCAAGTGATGTCAAAGAAAAAGAAAGGCACCGCAATATTCTCAATGAGCATTTTAGATTAACAGTTTGGGGAATAATGTAAATTGTAGTAGATGCGAGGAGGTTTGTGTGATCCTTTATCTTGTTTGTTTGTTTATGAGGCTATCCTAGAAGATAGGAGAATGAGGAATTTCCACAATGAGGAAAATTCTACCCTTAGGAAAGTTAATGGGAAACAATTCTGCAGTTGCAACAGGGATAGGATTTTTCTGATTGTGTGTTATTCCATTCCATCCTTCCCCCTCTGCCTCCTCTCCAGCACGCACACAGTAGACAAAGAGCAGCGCCTCTCCTATTTCAGCTGTCATTTCAAAGGAAGAAGATTGACTTAATTCCCTATCACCAGGTCACTTAATTGCTTGGCGGTCATAAAGGATAACAATTTTTATTGTTCAACTTAATTAGACAGCTTCTAGAATAAAATTATTTGAATTTTCTCAGAACACAATCTTTCTCTTGGAAAAAGGATAAAAGCTTATTTCAACAGGGAATCATGGCTTGAGTAATCTCTGAAAAAACTCTAGCACCTCAAGTCACCAAAATAAAACTTCTTTGTGTAGACAGGTTTTGCATTAAACCTGTCCTGGTTTCTATAAGAACTGAGAGTGATATTAAGTGTTTTTTAGCTATGTTGGATTTTGGAAAAGAGGTTAAGCTACTAACTAGGGAGTGTAAAGAGGCCCTGGGAAAACTGAAAAATACATTATGTTAACTGATTATGGCTAAGAATGAAAGCTGTCTTTAGGATCTAACATTTCTTTAGGGTGCTGCAGGACCTCACAGCTTCAACAGACACTGTAGCCACCATACAGCAGAAATATAAGTTCTGACATTTAAAAATCTTTTATAGAGGTCAAAAAATCTGACCTATTTACAGAAAAGGAACAGGTTGAGAGGTTGCCTGTACTGGTGCAGAGGGATTCCAACCTCAGCAGAGTTTACTTTTTTCTTAAGAGCACACCAAAACCTCCTGAAGTTCACCAGGAATTTTGTAGCACCTGTCTGGCAAAAAATCTGCTGGTCATCTGACTTCTCTGGTGGGTATGTGTGTGACTAAAAGAGACAAGAAAGTAACTAGGAAAGGCACTAAAAGAGGGTGCTTTTTTACTTCAGTAAGTTTTCAAAATCAGTAATTTCTGGGGGAAGCTCAAAGCCACAAGTCCAGTCAAGAGATTCTACATTTTACCAAATTAGGTTTTTTTCTCAAAAGTCCTTCTGCAGCAATCCAAATGTATTAATATTTTCACTGGTTGTGGAACTGAAGGGGTGAAGTTTTCTGTCTTGTTTAAGGTCAGTAGTTTGCCTAAGGTATCCTCCGAAGCAGTAGCAGAGTAACGCTTTTTAATTTTATTTTTTAAAATACCCTGCTAAACCAGCAAAAATGACCTAATCCAACTCAAACACAGCACACACTTGCTCCGGTATAAAATATCTTCTGGATGTTAGCACATGTTGTTTGAAAAGAAATTTAAGTTGTCCAGAGAAGAGCCACTGGAATAAGAGCATGAACTTCTCTCCAGGTGTTCTGTTCTGTTTTAAATAATGTAACTATAGGCCAGTTTCACAAGATATTACACTGAAAAAGCCTAGTCAGCTAGGACATAGAGCTTTCCTCTTTCCTCTTTTTTCCCTTCCTGATCGCTTTCAGCAACCCATGGAGGTGTGCCTCCTTGGAAGCCAGGCATTGCTGGTGCAGTGACTGGAGTTAGGAAAATACACTGGCACAGATTCCATCTCCCTGCTCTTTTCCCTCAGATTTGTTACCTTTCAAATCGCTTTTTTATTACTTGATAAAGCATTCAGGATGTTGCTGCACTTGAAAATTACCTGGTTTACTCCAACCCTGTGTATAAACAGCTAGTGTACATCCAGATCTTCCATGAGGTCATGCAGCTCATTATAGACCCAGTATATCCACCCTAGTGGAGCTGCTCCAATTCACCCCAGCTCTAGATCTGAATCATCTTTTCTCATTTGGTTCTTTATTCAGTCCCTTTTTCTTGTTCCAGCCTCTCATTTATCCGTCTAGTGTTTTGAAATTTTATGCAGTCTGATTTCATTTACTGTTAAAAATTCATCCCCAGTATCAGTCACATAATTTTCCAAGCCTCCATCATGCCAAGAGGGTTAGTAAAACATCAGTTTTTCACTTCAGTTCCCAACCCATATGTTTTCAAGTGGCACTGGGGAAACATTTTTTAAAGGATGGACTCCAGAGATGTCTTCTAATATCATCAGCAATGATAATCAAAAGCTGGTTCTGCAGAAGCCTGTGGGATTATCAGTCTCTTGAAAGGAAATTCAGCAGCTTTTCTTCCAGTAATGTTTATTCTCCACTCTTGCATCTCAGGCTATCCTTCACCTCAAGGTGGTGACACCCTGGACAACTCCATTTCCATATGCACCTCCTATTCAAGTGTCAGGAGGGACCCTTAATCCAGGGTAAAAGCCCTCCTGAATCTCTATGGGAAATGCAACTCAGTTTATCATAGTTCCTAGATGATACAATTATGCCTCATTTACAGTTGCAAAACACCTCTGAGGAAGTTGGGCTATTTTTCTTCTCTAATACAGACATAATTTCAGCTAGTCATGACATCAGTTTTAGGACTTGGATTTTGCCACAAAGGAACAAATTGCTAATTTCAAGATTTCTTGGCTAATTCCATTCAGACCCAGAGGTGATACTGGCTGCTTCTGTCCTATGATTGGCAGCATACTGGATGTTTATGAATATCCAGATAATGATCATCATTTCTGCAAACCTTCCTGCTAGTGACCTCCTAGTGACAAGGACAATAACATAGAGCACAAAGAGGCAGTGAGCGCCCTGTTAAAAAGTTCAACCAAGTACTCTCCAGAATTGACTTATTTGTAGCAATCTTATTATTTTGCACTCTGCCATTTCTCACTATTTCTATTCTTCTCCCTCCAAGTGTTCTATTTCCTTTTATTTTTCTTCTTCAGTTTCTCAGATGATGCCTTCAGGACTTGCTGTGCCACTTGTCCCACTTCACAGGATGGAAGCATTTTGGTAGCACCTGAGCCACACCTCACTGTGGAGCCCAGCAGAGCCCCACAGACACTTGGAAGAGGATTATGGGTCCTTTCCCACAAATCTAGAGACAGTCATCACCTGCCTTGGCTTGTGACTGCCTCTTCACAGATAATCTCTGGGAGCGGTTTATTGATAATGCAAACATGCAACTCCCTTGAATTTCTGTAGAGGCAAGAAAATAAGCCTTTGCTTGGCCATGAGGGCAGCAATATGGTGAAAAGCAACAGCAGCCATCCTGTGCAATGCCTCCTGGCCATCCTTGCTCTCCTCAAACCTTTGGAAAATGGCTTTGCCACTGTCTCCAGCCCCTGCAAAAAGTGTGGGGGAAGCAGGGGGCCAGGGCCTGTGCCAGGGTGAGGGGTGCAGGGTGCAGCAGAGGAGGCAGGCAGAGGAGATCTGACCGCAGCCCAAGCTGTGGCAGGGGAAATTGAAATGTAAATTCTGCACCCTGGCAATAAATTTCACAGCAGCCTAATTTTCCTAGGAATGATGCCTTGGGCAGAGCCTGTGTGGGCCAGAAAGGAACAGGCTTTAAATTTTCTAGAACTCCCTAATCTGCTTTATCAGTCACTTCTCCCTAAACTGCTGCTGCTCCCTGAGAGATTTAAAGCCACAGTGGCTTCTTCAAGGCCTCTTCCTGATTATTATGTTTATTCTCATCCAGTCAAGACAGTGAAACATTAGCATGTGATTTAGGCTGCAGGACCAATCGCAGATATCAGCACTTGATATTTGAAATTCAAGCAGTAGCTACTTGCAACAAACTGGTCAGGATCAATTTGGAGATAAAAAGGAGGATTCTTCGTTTTTAGAAAAGTGGTAGAGATCCATTGTCTAGGTCTGTCAGTCTTACAGCACATGCAATGGCACTCACAAAGTATTAATACATGTGCTTGTGCTAGGTTTAATTCCTTTCTTTTGTTTAAGGGGTTTTTTCCTCTTGCAACCATCTGCTTTTCCTCTCATGTTTCAAGTCTTTATATCTGTCTGTCAAGCAGGCAGTGGATTCAGGACAGGTTTTCATGCCAAGGCATTCCTTTACCTAATGAAAACAAGTGAATAAAACATAAGAGAAGTAGCTTTAAATTAAAAATAGAGAGGAATAAACCCTGAAGAAAACCAATATCTGAAGAAAAACATTTTTTCCTAGGAAAATGCCTATTGAATAGATGAATTTCTATTTATTTCTTGTAATTTAAGTAGGCATCTATAATTATACCCTATTTAAATAAGGATAAGGACCAAGTCTGGCAGAAGAGAAACATACATATGTGAGGAGTCAAGACAATGCAGATAAACTTATGATGGCATGACATATTCATGCAGAGTAGTCACTTTTCAAAACTAAAATTTCCTCCCAAAGGCCCCCAGTTTGTATTATTAATGACATTTTTCTTAGCCTGCATTACCATTTCCATTGGAGGGGAAAAAAGACAAAAACTTTTCAAGTTTGAAAACAAAAAGCAGTCCCTGAGCCACAAACATCAAATGCTTTTGCACAAGCCTTTGAATGGATTTCATCCACATGCATTTGTAAATGAGTAGAGTGAGCATCACTCCTGGCCTGAGACCCTGTGCTCAGGGATTCAGAGATGAGGTACAGCCAAATGGCAAACCTGGAGGGGGAAAAAAGGCATGGAAAAAGCACTTCCCAGTGCTACACTGCAACAGCAGCCCCACGCAACAGGGCCCCTTCCAGCCTCCAGAACACTGGCCCCATTTTGCAGTAGCTTTGGTGAAGCGAGTACATTTGGACCCTGATTTAAGTCATGGTAACACTGACAGCATGGAGCTAATTTAAGTCTATACCAAAGTGTTGTGAGGAGCTGGGCCATAGAGTAGTTTCAATCTGTTCCTTCAGGTTTCTGCTGGCTGCATGGAGCCTTGGATGCCATAGCCTAAATGTCTGCCACCAACTAGCTGTCCCTCTTCTCTGTTTAATGTGAATATCCTGTCATTGGAGTGTCAAGCTTCTCGCTGCCACCACTGAGGAGGAGGATACAGAGGAGGAACCAGAAGAAATCTGTCTTTGCCATAATGAATGCATGCAGTTCAGACCAGATTGGGCTCTTCAGATGTTTTATTCCTCCTTTTCATCTCCTTTGTAGAGGCTCAAGCAGTACCAGAACACAGAGAACTCCTTTTAGGGCTTCAAACCCATCAAAGATCTGCCGGGTCCACTGTGCAAGAGACAGACAGGCAAGCTTTTTTTGACATGTCTTTCTAATCTCTCTGCTGCTGGTGCTTTTTGCATATCTTCTTGGCTATTGGTGTGGGGGGTACATGGTAGAGGCTCTCCCTGCAAGTGGGGGCTGAGGAGTCAGTCCAGTCTGCTCTGCTGCTTTGGTGAGGCAAGCACCTTCCTCAGAAGGGGTGACAAATAGCTGGTTTTCCTGCAGTCTCTGGTGCCTGATTGTACAAGGTGGCACAAACATAGATGCAGTGCCCACGCTGAGGCAAGGAAAGCACAAGCAGGTGTTTGCTGTGATGCTTTTAACTCATTTACACAGCTGTTTTTAGGGGCCTGGGCAGTAGCTGTCACTGGCTGTACTCCTTATGGCCTCTAGCATTTTCTGGCTGTTTCACAGGTGTAGAGAAGATCTATGGCACCCAAAGGCCCTGGGCTTTTTTGCCCTCAAGCTGCTGCTAGCAACAGTTAGGGTCCTTAAAGAAGCAATACGGGGTATCCATAGTGCAGAAGAAGCCCTTGTTGCAGGTCTCTGTGTGAGCTCCCTGGAGAGGAGCGCGAGGTCTGTCAGCACAGAGCGCTGAAGGAACACATCCATCCCACTGCTGCTACCCTGCGATTGCGTTGGTGAGGCACTAGTCTTATACTGCCCTGGCCTGTCTTGGTATCACTGTGTGTGCCCAGGTGCTCTGTTTGTTTGCTGTCCAGATGAATGGAAATCAAAGTTTTTGTTGTCGCCTTCCTCTATTCACCTCAGTTTGAAAAGATACCTGTACCTACAGCTGTCTGTGCCTTTGCAAGCCACCCTCACCATGACAGACACCATCTACTCACTGACAAGCACAGGAGATTTTAGTGTTGTTTTGTTGTCTTACTTAAAGATCTGAAAGTGAGTAAATCATGCATGTGTCCCACTGCTAAAGCTATCAGTCAGATATGTAAAGATTGGACACTCGCAGAGATGTGGAGAAATCTGCATCTGTTTTGTAGGATCACACTTTCTTTTTCTTAAATGGAAGATTTTCAGGTAGTATCTAGTACTGCTGAAGTCAAAATCAATACTTGGAATGACCATCAAGTTATGTTGACTGTTTTCCTGCTGTTGTTCTGTCAGGCCTTGAAAACTTAGTGAATATCCTCTCACCTCTGATTACATGGAATTTTCTACAGCTATTTAAACAAATCAGACTTTTACAAATAAAAAGCAATCTCAGGAACAGACCATAGTTACCTTGGAGAGATATTTTAGACCTAGCTGAAAAAAGTACAGGAGTCATTTGTAGTCAGAGATATGAGTTAAGATTAGAATATTTGATTTTTTTTTTAATATGTAACTAAATAAATTTCCCGCAGGCTTAAACAAATCATCATTAAGTCCACATTTCAATAGAGAACAGGAAAACTGGACTGGATAACTCTTATGCAGGCTGGGATATTTTACATCTCCAATTGATCTATTCACTCTTTCAGAGTGTTGCCCAGAAATCTTAGAATTCATGCATTGTGGTCCAAAAATAGCTCAGGAAAGAGTATTAGATTTAAAAAAAGTACTTCCCTGGAAAGCAAGATTTAAAATACATTCCATAAAAATTATTCTCTGTAGATGCTACAGAATGTATTAAGTTAGTGGAGTCTAGGTCAAAAATAAACCATTGGAAGAGTGCTTTTATCTGCCACTTGGACTAGCTGTCTTTTTGCATTTAGCCAGTATGTGTAAAATATTTTTTGTATTGCTTAATTGCTGAAGGTTTGCACACAATCATTTTGCAGTTCAACATTCTCTATACTATGGTAAAAAATTCCTTAAGTAAAGACCTAAGTGAAGATGTCTTTTTGAATTCTATACAATTCTGAACTGAAATAGGTATCAGTGGCATTCCTGACTACAGCAGACCTCAGAAAATACCTATCAATAGCCTTGGCCTTGTGCAGCTGACCCTATTTGAGCTGTGATTACTTCTCCAGAATTCACCTAGATTGTATTGGCAACCAGCATGAAGCATGAGCCCAGTCTGTCCTAAAGACTAATAACTTAGCCATGAAGATTGGCTACACGTGCCATGTTAATCGAGTCTCTCTTGAAGTTAAGTACGAGCAGTTATTTCCACAGGGAGTCAGGAAATTAATACAGCCCTGAAATGCACACCAAATTGCCTTTGCACTTAGTTACCTACCTATGTGCTAGATACAAGATGGTAACAGTACCAAAATTTTTGGTTTGACTTGACTTCTTCATCTATGGGGAATAATTATGCTACACAGGTGCTGAAAGGCGCCTGTCATGGGTTAGCACTGGCTAGATGTTAGTGCACCCATGAATATATGTTTTTTTTTCTAACAACTCCTGTGGGATGTGATCAGGAACAGAGCAGAGCAGGCTTAAATCTTGAAAACAAAAAAAACCCCACCAAAACTTTATTAATTACATAAGAACAGGGACAGAAATACTCTTAAACACACACAGAGACAGAAATAAAAACTTCTTAGAACATTTCTTCTCCCAGTTTCTACCTCCCTACCCATCACTCTTCACAGACCAACCCCTGGGTTTTAGATCAAACAATCACTACTCAAAAACAAACTAATCTTCAATTCACCAAGGGAGAGAGGAGTCTCTCTCGCACCACAGACTGTTTTTCAGAAAACACGGGTCCACCCCTTATGTGTTTCTATGTCACCCATAGCACCGCCCGGAGAAGTCTGCTAAGGTGACACTCTCTTTTTCCTATGTCTAGCGCTCTCACCGCTGTCTCATAGGCCACAACTACATACAGGGCTTTTTAAGGATGCTGCATGCCGAGCTCTCCCCTTTTCACCCAGGGGCCAGGGTTCCAGGAGCAGGTCTGCCCTGAGGGCAGAGGGCACCACCTCACCCTCCCCCTCTCTTCTCTGCTCGTTCTAACTCTTCAAGTGCTAGTCACTGTAGTAAAAGCAAGGGGCAGCTGCATCCACCCAAAAATGCAGTTTATGTTTAAAAGAGACTCAAGTTCAGTCCATGGCTGACATTATGCAAGAGAAGTCTGGCTCAAAAAGCTACTCTTCTCATTCTTCTATCGAGTTCCTTCTAATCATGCTTTATCATCTCGGTCCTAGGCCGCTTCCCTCTCTCCGAAAACCACCAGTCATGAGAATCAATGTCTAAGAAAAGTTTCTTTCTGCCAAGCAAGGGTTAACAGTTTCTTCTCAGCAGGGTGCAGGCTGAGGCACTCTCAGGATCCGCAAACTCCCACGTGGTTGGGCACCTTCTCCCGGAGTTTGGGGGGGGGGGGGGGGGGGTGAGCACACACAGAAGGCACTTCCACAGTTTTCCACCCCTCCATCCTGGACGGAGCAGCTCAGTTCCAGTCTTGTCCCTTCTCTTCTTCCCCCCCCCCCCGAGGGCTCCGGCTTACCTGAGCCGACCACGTGTTTCCTCTCCCCTACCCAGCCTTGTGGCCGGGCAGGGGAAGGAGACCTGAGACGTCTCTCTGCTGAAAACCCGGATCCGAAAAGAGGCTGAGCCCCTCAGACTCCTGCTTTTAACTCTTTGTGTCCTCAGAGGCGTGTCCAAACCTCCGAGTGACCAACCCAGGTGCCAGCAGAAAAGCTGATCACTGATTAGACTGCCCACATCTCCCTAGAAGAATTCACCTCCCCCCCCCCAACCACGACAGCGCCTCAGTCCTTTCATGAAATGACAGTGGGCTGAAAAGCACTGTGGTGCTCAACCTTTGTTTTGAGCCATGCTGTGTCTCCACGTGTCCTACCTTATTAGTATCCAAACTCTGCCACCAGAGGAGTGCTCATGGGATTAAATCTCAGGGCCAGTGGGCAGGGTTTGTACCAACAGATTTCTCAAGAGATGGTAAAAGCTACAATAAATAAGTCAGGGAACATGCATGATAATATTGAGAATTTATTTCTGTATTTATTGGCAGTGTTCTGTTCACTGAAGTCCAGTCCTGTTTAGTCCTCCCTCAACAGCCTTTTCTCTTCTTGCTCCCTTCTCCCTCCTCTGTATTTGGTTGTTTAGACTCCTACAGATGATGAGAGAAGAAATGGTGAGTGCTTGCAGGATCTGCTGGGTGAATGGTGAACCCCAAGCAAACACACTGTTTATTCAGAAATAGTTCAGACTGTTTTCAGGAGCTAAGAGAATACTGATTTCTGATTGTGCTTACCTCTTAAAGGGGAGCACACAAATCCCTGTGGTAAGTTTCCATTTGAATGGCTCCTGAAAGAAATATGTTTTGGGAATTGCCTTTCCTCACTTGTGTAAAAATCCTTTTGTGCCATTAAGACACTTTACAAAGAGAAGCAAGATCTAGGGACTTCTTGAGGCACAGTTGGCACTACCCGGTGGACTTAGTCTCATTAAAATGGACCTCGTCTCCTCACTGCTCCTGCACATACTGTCAGTTTATCACAGATCATCTGACATCTCCAAAATGGAAAGCATGACGCAAATCTGAAAAAAAGGCTTGAGACTGAAAAAAGTCAAAATAAAAATTGCAAAGACTTTGGGGTAACAAGGAGCAGGAAAAGATGTCTGTATCCAAACTTCAAGTCAAGTCTTCAGGGTACCTATATGCCAGCCAGAGGGAAAAATAAATGTTCAGACCTGTGTACCACTCTCTGCCACTGGCCAGCTCTGCAAGGAGCAGTGCACTGTCCCGGAGCCATGTGGGAATAACCTTCTTAGGAAAAACCTGCTGAAAAAAACCCTTGCAGGAATACCTGTGTTCCCCCCACCTCAGCTCAGAGCATGGACACAGCCATGAGAGGCTACAGCTGGCAGAGGCTGCCTGCCCACTGTCCTGCCCAGACGCCTTGCTCACATACAGCAGGCCAGCTCAGATCTTTCAAGCAGTTCTCAAGGGCAGCAGTCCTGAGCATTGGTTTATCCTGGAGTTTTGAGCTGGGAAGCAGTAGAAGTGCCTGGGTGAAGAAGACAAAATAGCCCCACAAGGCCTTCTAAAGGTCAATGAGGAGTGCAAATCCTGCACTCTGCCTGACAAAAGGCAACAACCAGAAAACTGCCAGGAGACAGAGGGGACACTGAGAAAGCCCTGGATGCAGAATGCTGTGGCTGCGGGAGACAAAGGGGTGGGGTTGAGGCGAAGCTCCTTGCCTACTAGGAAAATGTCCCTTTTGCTGGCTGGGAGATGACAGCTGCTAGCAAAGAGCAGCTGCTGACTTCCCTCCCAAAGCTGGATTGCCTCAACTGGATTTCCACAGCACTCAAGTGGGCTCAGCAAAGGGAGACTTTGGTGGATAGGCAAGGATGGCCACATGCTGCAGGGAGCTCCTGGCTTCCAAGGTGGCCTCGCTCGGGTGGACACTTCCTCCATTCCCCAGAATGGAAATGCCTCCAGAAGGAGCTTGCTGTGGGAGATGTAATTTATCCTGTTGGTTTCCATGTGACAGCAGTACATTCTTTTAATGCTCCTTGGGGTGACTTTACTGTGGTCCGTTTTCCTAGGAGACTATTTTTGCATGCATTTCTTCGTTGCCTGGACATGACCGAGACAGATTTGAAGCCAGACCATTGCAATAACTCAGCTCCACATAACAAGCCAGGTTCAGTATGGGTGGTGAAAACAAACAGTCTGGGAATTGACAGGAAGAGAGATTTAAAGGGTGAAATAGAACATTGTACTCTGGGGCTTCAGTGGGTTCTCAATGTAGCGGGAAAAGAGGCTGTGGCACAAAGCAGTCCTTTTCTATATGTGTGTACGTATGTATGAATGTATGTTGAATTTTCAGATTAATCCCCCCCACTCCCTTATTCAATGTGTAAAATGCACAGGTGTATAACTGGAACCCAAGATTTTACCTCTGACCATCCCTCTGCTCCTTCAGATACCTTTGTCCCAGGCAGTGCCCCTGGAAAAACAAACAAAAAGACCAACTAACCCCAAGCCAGCATCAGCAGTGCAGAAACAGCAAGGCTTTCTTACAAACTGCCATTCAAGGGCCCTGTAATTGAATGCACGGGGCTGCGCGGTGTGCTTCCCTGGGGAATTAGCCTCTCCCGCTCCCTGCCGCAGCAGACTTTGGCACTGGCAAAGCGGTGTTCCGGCAGGAGCCGCCTGGCCCTGCCCGCAGCGGCACCGTGCACTGCCTTCACCGAGAAGGCGTCTGCACAAGGGGCTGAGGAGGATCTTAACGAGGAAAAAGGAGCCACGGCTGGAGGATGAACGCTGAGCTAACAAAATCCAGAGGCAATACCACGCCTGAAGGTGTTGACTTCGCTGTTTCCTGCATTTGCAGGTGACATCAGTTAATGTGTTAAAATGGCTGGTGTGTCATTAAAGGAAAATGGGATTGAAATGAAGGATTCTGGACGTGGGAGGCAAGCCCCTTAAATTCCCTGATGCAAATGCCAGTTTCCAGAATGAGCCACTGCCACTAGGTACTTTGGAGGAAAAGCCTAGGTAATAATTGGAGAAAATGGCATGGCACAAAACTCTCCAAGCGCTTGACCTGGAGGATGTGTGCCCTTTAGAGGAAATAAGAAAGTCAAAACAGACACTGTGTAATTTCTCTGTACTTGCATTAACTATATCCCCAGCACTAGCAGTGTGGTTCACTGTATTATAATAAAGCACTTTATTCCACACCATCACAGCTAAGTATCCTCATCAGATGGAGCATCACAGTGGCTAGAATTCACTTTTACATTAAGGAGATTGTGCATCTTGCCAAGACATTAGTCTATAGCTCAGCAATGTTTTGATTTTTTAAGAGGACAGATCTTGATAAACATTCACCCTCCCAGCCCCAGAGGAGCTTTGAATTTAGTGAAAAATTTAAAAAATCCTTTTTATTTCTACTATTTGGTAACTGCCTTGGTAAAATATTTTGTTTAAATTACAGTGTTAATCCAGTTGTTTCAGTGCACAAAAATTGTTCTGTTCTAGGCACCAGAACTGGTTTCTTTGTGAGGCTTTACTGCATTAACTCTTTGGGAGCCCTGAAATCAGCAGAACTGTCAAGGTATGTGTCTGCGGGGTTTTTTTTGACCTGGAGCACTGCCTGAAAGTTGGACAAATTAAAATCTGAACTGGGCTCTGAACTGAGGTGCAGGGGAATAGGAGAAGCAACAATGGATACAAGTTGGTATGCAGGAAATTTGGATTAGTGATTTGATTTTTTTTCCCCACAGGAAGGGAAGTCAAAACACAGGATCAAGAGTCCACAGAACCTGTAGTCTCCATCCTCAGCAGTATAAGGACCCCATATGGATAAGGCTCAGCACAGCCTCATTTAATTGGTGCTGCTTTATGCAGGAGTTTCCCTACATGATCCCTGAGTCCCTCCCAGCCTGAATTATTCTGTGATTTTGTCATGAACACAGAGAACAATGGAAAGGGGACAGCAGCATAGGCAATTTTACAAGCTCTTCATATTCACCGTACTCCAGAGCCAGAGAAGACCAAGCTGGATCCCCAAACTTCCTACGCTGATAGCCTCTAGCAAAGTACATGTGGGTGCCTGGGAGCTGCTCCAGCTGCTGGAGGGGGCAGCTGGGTAAGAACATTCTTTCTCCATGTTTGGGAGCCTGGGAGAGTTCAGGGGTTTTAAAATATTTTTTGTAGCCATGTGCATTGACGCATACCTCCACCCTTTGGAGCCTTGTATGTGATCTTTGTGGAGTGATGCTGAGAGCTCTCTGGGTGAAAAGTCCTGAGGTTGGTGTCACAGAGGCAAACTGTTCACTCAGATGTGCTCCAACCACTCTGAGCTTCGACTGGGGTATTGCCAAGGCCACAATTAAAAATGAGGATTTTTGCACATCGTTTAACTTCAATTTAACAGGTAGAAATTTCTGCTTGCCTTTTAGTCCTAGAAGTCATTTTAAATCCTTGCTGACGTATGTCCATATTGGGGATTTATATATTTATTTATCTGTAAAAGCAGTAAAACAACATACAGTTAGGTGTTAATGCAATAGAATATCAGTGATAAGCAAGAGCTTCTCCGAGGCCACCTTAAACCCTGCTGAAACTTAAATGTCAGCTTGTTATTGTGGCTTGTTTACTCTCACTTCTAGCTGCATTTTACTGTTTGGCTTCCTAAATCTCAGCAGGGAAAGGACAGCTTAGCTCCCTTGAAGACCGTGCTGCTCTGAAATGATGACTGTTGCTGTGGGGGAAGGGGTTGCACTCTCTGTGACATGATTTGTAGGACCCTCTATAAATCATTTACCAGTATGCCTTCACTGTAAGCTTACAATTTGTGGAGCTTTAAGAAAAGGAAGAAAAAAGGAAGGAAGAAAAACCAAACCAACAGATGAAGAGATGAGCATCTCTAAACCTCCTGCCTGGAAAACCAAAAGCCTGTATTTAAGTCACAGGGAGAAGCACTGAAAGCATTTTAATGGGTGGGTGCCTTCCTGTGCCACCACATGCACAAATTGCGGCTTTGTGGCTTCAGAGCAGGCAGGGAGGGGGCTTGGCCAGCTCTGCACAAGCAGAGCAGCTTGTGACCCTCGTGTCTCCCTCTTGAGGTCCTTAATAAATCATCCTGCCGTGTTCATAAAGTGGAGTTGAGCAGCAAAGCAAAGGCCCGAGCATGCAAACCCAATTGGAAAATCAAGGTATTCTAAAAGCAGAGGGCAATACCTTCCATTTCTGTAACAGGGCAACACGCACATATGGTTGTGGATAACACCGGGGCAACTGCTGGGAGCTAATGTGGAGGTTACATTGCATTTTTATTACTGCTGAAGGAGATGTCTGGCATAATTCTTATGCCAAATGAGAATGCTGATACAGATTTTAAGTGATCAATAACATCAGTCAGCATTCTTATAAATAGAAATCCCGTCTCAAAAAATATTCTTCTTTTTGATGATGGATTTGGTGATACAGCCATCTTCCTTTCCTTGTCAGGTGCTTCACTTAATACTGTGCAGCAAGATGATTAAAAAATAAGCACTCTGCAATATCAGTAAAAATTGCATTAAATGAAGGAGTAAGATATTTTTGAGTGGGATTCAAACAGAGATGTTTCCACTGCAGGTCAGAAGTGACCAATAAACTGAAAGCATTTTCTCAAGGATGGGGCAAACAGCTAAATATGCTGATGAAGCCAAGGAGATAATTTTTCCCCATTTTATTGGCTGAAAGAGACAGGCCCTGGGGATTCATTCTGTGATCTCCCATGGACCACAGTTCCTTTCCCAGCGCAGATCTGCTGTGGAGTTGGAACAAGAAGCACAAGATCAGCATTCTGTATTTGTTCATGGTGAAAAAAGTGCTTCAGAGTAACTGTAAATCATGAAGAAGATGGTGCAACCTTTGGTAAGATAGGGTAACTCAAACAAATTGTATCTAAATACAGGCCTGTGTACAGGATGGGGATGCAGAGTGCAAGCCACTCCTGGAAGTGCGTAAGCAGGGTAATCCCACAATAACAGCAAAGGCTTTAAGGTCATAATGGAGAAGCAGCTGAACATGGGTTGTGAGGGCAAAGCTGCACTAGAGGTAAAATAATTTCTATATAAAAAGAAAGGAATGTGAGCAGATTCAGGCATGGGCTTCTTAGGTTTTATATAGTTGAGACAAGGCCAGTTCCTGATAATGATCAGCTCCAGAGTTTTAATAAGGGTGTAGAAAAATTGGTGATTGCACAGGAAAAAACCAAAACACCACAGCAAGTGCCTCAGAAATGGTTTAAGAGTTGAAGAAAGTGCTCTAAAGTAAAAAAAACCAAAAAACCCAAAAAAACCCCCCCAAAAAAACCCACCAAGAAACAGAGCACAATCTGTTTAGGCGATCAAAAAAAAATTTTTTTGAAAGGTGACTTGATTACAATGTGCTGTTACCTTTGCAAAGCAGTGGGAACCATGAAGGGTTTTAGCATGGGAGGTAACAAGACCCAGTAACTGGAATCTTGAGACAGGCAAATTGACATGGTAAGAATGCATTTTTAAGAAGAAGGGCCTAAATCTCTCATCAAGGTATCAATGGAAGTAATGAATCCTCCATCTCTTAGTGTCTTCTGATCAGGACATACAGCTGCACTTCAAGCAGAATTTGTGTTTTTGTCAAACACGTCATTACTATCTCCCTCATTTTTATGGAAGTCATCCTTTAGCATTTCTAGTCGCTGAGACCTTTTGTGGCAATAAATAGAAGGGAACAACAGAAGGGCCCAGAAATTGTTCCCAAGAATATTTTTAAATGCTCAGTAATTATGGGAAGTATTAAATAATTGAATAAAGTAGTTTGCACAAAACCTCCAATCTCCATTCTTTAAAAGAAATTCCTGGCTCACAAGCTTCTTTCATTCTGTTCCTTGCAGAATCATTGGCAGGAACACAACAGCATATAGTAGGTTTTTCCCAGTGCTGCAGCTCTTGATGGCGAAGGCTGAGGCCTGGGAAATGCCCTAGGAAGGCTGTGAGGAGCCAGTGGGCATCGAGCAGTGACAGCAGACTTGCAAGCAGACTTGCAAGCCGAGAGCAGCCTCTCTACCAGCATGTGTGATAGCTACTCTAATCACCAGCCCTACAGACCTTAGCCCAGGTAAGACTCAAGGGAACATTTCCTACTGCTTTTATGCCAGCATTAATGCTACAAATTTTGATTTCCCTTGTCCAAGATATCCAAGATACAGAAACTGATCCTGCCTGTGGGATACAGGATTCTCTTTCCAAGAAATAATATCTAGAGAATGTTCAAAGGCATCCATAGTCTGTGGATTAAATGGGAGCTGTGGATGCTGGCTTATATTAGCTTCCAATTGAGTGTCTGCTGCTGATTTTGAAGTGCCTAAACTAAAGACACTAGAGACTGAAAATGTTGCCTAGCTGTGCTTGATCTCCATGTCCCAGAGGAGTAAAGAAAGCAATAAAAACTAATACTGTAAGGAACTGCAACATGCCCCTAGTGACAATGCACAGGAAGCACGAAAAGCAGGGTAGGAAGCTGTTCCCAAAACTCACCATAATAATGTTCATGAGCAAGGTCATGTTTTGCACCATTTTTAGAGTGACTATGGAATTTGTTCCAAAAGTATAGCAAGAATGGTGAGTGAAAAATAGAGGAGAGACAAATTATAATTGTAAACTAGGGAACAAATTACAGTGTAGCTAGGGAAGAGACTGAGAAACTTGCTGGAGCAGCAGATTAATGATCAGGGACACCCTGATGTGAGTTCTGTGATAGAGAATGAACATTTGGGACCGAGGTATTTGAACTTCCTACTCAGATTCCTGCAGCCAGCCTGAGTTTGCTGATTTGGTTAAGGATTGACTGTGCCCATGTGAATTTAAATTGACTTCTCATTGCAGCATGAATCCCTCCCTTCTTCCGTCCCTGTGAGAGAAGGCACAGCAGCTGAAGTCACCTTTACAAGTCACACTGACATGGGAGAAAGAAGCTAAATGGGAGAAAGAGGCTTATAGGATAATGAGCAAATATTTTTTAATTAGTGGTGAACTGAGTATTTTTCCTGTTTTCTGCTCCAGATCCTGGTTGGCAGAAGAGAAAGAAGGAAGCAGGATTGGGGTGGGGTAGGAGAGCACTAGGGTGAATGGGATTCCACCAAGTAGCTTAGCTCCTTCTATGAGCCCTAATCTCTCACAGCTGGGTCTCCTTGCTCTGATATGCACAATTTTCATTTTCCCCTCTCTGCTGCAACAAGCATTAATTTAAAATTTCCACAGGCACAACTTTGGAGGCCTCCTAGTTTCCAAAGGAGAAGTAAACCAGGTAAACCATGAATTCACCCTATAGGTCACAGGCACTCTTTTCTGACTGGTTTTCCCTTACCTTTAACCTCGTTCAACCCTCCAATATCATTGATGCACTAGTGAAGTGCCTCAAATCTGCAAGTGATGTGATTTGCTCAACAATCAGCATTCTCCATCAATAATGAAACCAAAAACATAGCTTAATAGACAACAAGGCTAGAGCAGCTGGCAGTGCTGCACAAATCTGGCACTCTTGCTGCTGAGTTTATTATACGTTTTATAGTCCTGGGAACTAAAGATAATGGATCCTGTTCCCATATGCTGCATCAACAGGAGCTGGGACTTTGTCGTGCCATTGATCTATGAGGCAGCAATGAATATGACCCAGACACAAATGCTAAAATGAATCAATCCTAAGCTGTTAAAGAGACACCACGAAGCACTTTCCAGTTTTCAGTTCTTGCTTTCTAATCTCCATTTCATGAAATACTTTCCCAAGGGCTTTTAAATACAACAGTTTGCTGCAGAGTTTGGGATCAGGTTGAGAGGAATTGCCTCTGTGGATAAAAGAATAGAGATGAAATTTAGAGCCCATTACCCTTCGTAGGCACTTGTGAGCTCCACCCATTCCCTATGAAGCAAAAAGCTTTTGGGGATTGCTTTAATTTTTAAAAAGGCCTATGTGATTATGTTCATACAGGTTTACTGTAGGGTTCATAAAGCTATTCTCCTCGGATGACTGGAAGACAAACTTTGATTTGTTTCCAAGAACAGAAAACAGTAAGTATCTGCAACCAAGAGAATTAAGAAAAAAATTGAAACAGACTTTAGTTTGAACTTGACCAATAGTGAGTACTACTCAGGTGCTAACACTGGCTACTTCAGAAACTATACTTTCCAAAGTTGGCATGGGAATCTGCCATGGTTGCTGCAGTCTCAAATCCATTTCTGTTGAACTGACATCAATATACTCTATTTTAGCCGTTTAAAACACCTAATACTGAATATTACAAATTATTTTAAAGCAAGCATGCAAGGGAAGGGAAAAGTAAAATAGCAGCATCTAGACTGACACCTGAAATATAAAACAGAGACAAGAGAAAAGTGCTATGATATAAAATCAGTTTTCAAGGCAAGGAGAGACTGTCGGCCTATGTACACAGAATGAAAGTTTCACCAAGACATTATCCCATGAAATAATTTGGAGATTTCCTACTCTAACACAGGGTTATGAAAAGAAAAGACAATCAGCTCACTCCTCCTGATTATGGATGCCAAGAGGAGCTGATGACAGCCTCAGGCACTTTCATGGCTCCATATGCCCAAAATCTCTGCAAAAATCACATCAAGTGGTGTTTGGTATTTAACCTTGCTGTGCCCTCTACAGCAGGAAATAATGCTACTTGGGTACAACTGCTCCACAAAATCATGAGCATTTTCCAGTAATTAGTATCAAGTAAATAACTCAAAAAAACTGGATGGAAAACTAAAAAAGAGACTAATGTATTCATTAGTATGGTAAATTATTTTCTCCTACATGTATCTGAATGGATTGGCAAATAATGAGTCTCTTAGATTTGTGGAGCATCTCACACGGGGGAGAAGACCTGATTGCTGTGCACATTGCACCGTTCTGTTAATTTGGACAATGAAAGCCAACAGCTGTTTAACAACACACCTAAGTTTACAACCTGAAGTAGAAGCAATGTAATTATTTTGAGATAAGTTAGACTGCTAGTATGTGGATTTAAGAGATGAGTTTCTCAATGGTTCTATGAAATCTAGACTTAGCTTGCAGGAGCAAAAACAACAACAACAACAAAACAAAAACCAAAAAACCATCTGGGTTCAGGGAAAAACTCAAGCTTTGCATGATTAATGCAAATCATGTGGCAGACATTTTATCAGTGCTGGTCAAGAAAAAAATACATTTCAATTTTTAGCACTAAAGAGAGCTTATTAGGAAAGCTTCCCATTAGGATGCTCCTTCATAGATGTGGTAGCTGTTTGAACTTTTGATTCACAAGAATACAATAACAACTAGTTTAGGTACAAGGGGAATAATACAAATATTGGGTTTGGTAAAATTCTGTTAACTCCAAAAGAAATAATCTGAAAACTTCAGTTTAGATCATGATTTGATGAAAGTGTAAAAGAGACGTTAGTAGAGTACAAATTGAAGTCTCTACCAGCAGCCAGGCTGTGACTGACATGCCATACCTTATGTAACGGCTCAAAGGGTTCCTGTCAAAGTTAAAAACAGCCCAAAATAATTTTATTTGTTACTACAAATAAGCCATGTTACACTTATTTGAAATACATTCTTTTTCATATTTTTTTCAAAAAGCTTCCTGTTTAAACAATAATTTTAACTATAGCGATTATCTGAACACCTGAAGCTCAAAACACTGCTCTCATGACATGACTGTGCTTCTCACCCCAGCATGTAGATACAGTCATAAACATACGCTCTAACGACAGGCTATCCACTTCACACCAGGAAAACCTCATGTGCTGAAGAGAGAGGTGAGCATCACACCGCACAGCCCAGTGTCCAGAATGAAGGGCATCAGATGAGCAGAGTTTGTCCCTAATTCTGCTACTCACATGTTGCCATTGACCAGCTGAGCTGATGATTCTGGACTCATTACTGCCACGAGCTTGGGTTGGAGGGATTTAGGTTTGCGTGTGAATGATGCCCATGGGAGAGGGTTGCAACATGCAGAGTCATGAATTGGCTGCAGCCTGAAAATGGAGAAGTGGAGAAAAATCATGAAATGCTGTGAACTACAGTAACACACATGTTCAAACAGTGCTAAAATAAAAAAGCTTCATGAAGCTCAGACAGGAGGTCTAGATTGGATCCTGAAAAAACACCCCATTTTTCCAAGAATTGAGAGTTTTGCATGGAATTGTTTTCCTATTGGGCTTTCTCTTGCACCTCTTCTCACCCCACAAGGTAGGCCATCCATCCATTCAGTTTGGTCCCATTGCACAACCCTCTTGTTTTTGTCCTGGTTCAGTCCCTCAGTCTTTCCTCATTAAGTGAATGCTTTGATCTTAAGAGCTCACTAGCTCAGTGACTCCTATTCAGTGAAACAAGGTCCCAGTCCTTCCCTGCTGGTACCTGCTGCCCCAAAGGCAAAGCGATAAAGCACAACCTTGCCAGCTTGGCATCCCCCTTTACCTGCACAGGTTTAGCCTCTCTTCTCTGCCCAGCAGGTTTTCCTGGTTGCTGAAACATCTTACCAGCCCTGCTGCCTGGCTGAGCAGGTGGCCTGGTGCGTGGGAACAAGCTGGACAGCTGCCCTTTCACCTGCTCCTGCCAGAGAAGTGTGTGGCACCCCGGGAGCCTTGAGATGGCATTCAGCCCCTTGCCCATGTGCAGAGAGCTCCTAACTCCAGCACAGCCCCAGAGGACAAAGCAGATCAAGATGCTGTTGACAAGGCGCATAAGGAGATCTGCTGGAGCCTGGGCAGCTATGGGGGGCACAGTCTGGCTGTGGGGGCACTGAGCTACTAAGAACAGTCTGCACCTCAACAGCACAGGTCAGTCTGCACCAGTCCTCCCATAATCCCCATCCTTAACTGTCCAAGCCATAAATGAAAACCCCCAAATAATTAAACATCATCTGCTTTAGCAGCCACTAGCAGGAAGATAAATAAGACATACCAACAGAGAAAAATAATTTCACGTTTATGCTTGCAAGGGAAAAGGGAATTTGAAACAAACAAAACATCTTTTTTTCCCTGCAGAAAGAGAAACTGTCTGTCAAAGCAGGACCGTAGCGACACTGAGGACTCTGTGCAAAATTCTTCTGTTTGCTTCTGCATTTGATTAGCTGCCTGCATTGTGTGTTTAATTTCCTGCCATTGAAGCATATTGCTGTCATGGTGATAGATGCTGTAGAAGTGAGTAAAATAAAAAAAAAAGAAGTCCAGAACACTTTTGACCAAGTCTGCACTAATTAGTGCATAAGACAAACAGATAAATGTTTTCTGAGATTTGTGTCAGCCGTACCCGGATTCCTTCCCTGCTTCTCAGATATCAGCAAAACCCTTTCTAGAAATGGAGATAAAGAAAGGCAGCAGATGGTGCTGGGAATACTTGGAATAAGATGTCTCCATTCAGACCCAGATATTAGTAGAAAACCATGGAGTTAACAGCCATTGTGGAGCAGTGAATATTTAATACTAATTAATTAATGTATGGTAGTAGAAGAGCAAGGAAGACAATATTGCAAAATGACTGGTAAAGACTAACCAGAAACCATTTAGGACTTGTGTGGGTGGGATTCTACCTGTGATGGCAAAAGCTGATCTAGCAGGAATGCGTGGAAATGGGAGGGGAAGGAGAAGGAGACTATCCCTTGGGAGAAATATGGAAGAATGGAGATTAATCTTGTTAACATAGTTTATAACACCAAAATGATGGCATGGTGCTATTCATCTCTACTGGACTTTATAAAAGAAACCAAAATAGTAATAATTGTAACTAGCACAGGGTTCAACCAAGGCATCCCAAGAGCTTTACATAAAACTGTGCTTTCAAAGTGAGGAAAGGATTTCTCTGATTGACAGCAGGAAAGAAATACATAAAAATAACTCCTTTCCAAAACCAAAGAAGAGTTATTATTTCTTGCAGAGCTTCTACCACAAGCCATCATCATCCCCTCCTGGCTGCCTTTCCTGTAGATTCAAAGGTACAACACATATCCTGAAGCCATGTAATATCACTGCTATTGTGCTGTCTATGCAGTTCTGATCAGATTTTCTTTGATCAGAAAATTAATCTTAGTTGGAAACAGGAAACCAAAAGGATATTTACTGGACACAGTTTATATTAAATTAACAGATGTTTAGCATTTTTTTTCCAGGGTACCATCATTTCTCAGACAAATACAATCTCAGTTTGGGCTATAAGTGTAAATTCTAATCTCAGGAATAACATCTCCCATAATATTGCACCGCCACCTGCATATACTTTGCAATGCAAATTGCCCAAAACACATCCTTCCTTTCAGCCCACACCACTAAATGGGGGTGAAATCCCATAGCTTGAATTTTTGGTTTTGCACAATCTAACATGTAGAGTTTGACCTCAAGTCCACCATAGTAACTGAACCTCTGCTGTTGAAAAAACCTTGCTAGGAGTTATATATTTACAGAACATCAAAGTTTTATCAGTGCTGCTTTTGTTACAATAGGGAAGGAGTTGGTAACCAGTCAGTGTTTGGCTGATTTTTTTTTCAGATGGCTGTAGTCTGTACAGGGTTAACAGAGGAGCAAGTGCACTGTTGACATAGCTATGCAGTAAGGGCTGTAAATAAAGAAGCACAGAGTAATGTGGAATTTGAGGGGCCCTATAATACCCAGTTATTCAAGGATGGGCCAACCATCTGCTCTGGCGGCCAGTTGGTCAACACTGGTAACTGTGGTATCATTATCCCGGATCTCACACACATTCTGCTAAATTCACCTCTCCTCAACAGAATACTTTGGTCTCAGATAAATAAGAAAAGTTACCCTCCAAAACTTAACCAGGTGTCACCAGATGACTTGACAAAAGCAGTCACCAGTTATGCAAGGACCAGCATCTTCCACAGCCATCTCCAACTGATGGCTTAGGCCACTTTGGCTGCAGGAGGAATAAAGCATCAGCCACAGAAATCCCATCTGCTATGTCAAAAACCTGCAGTGCTGCTGGCTCACTGTCCTCAGCAGCCACAGCCCACGCTTTGACCAGAGGGAGTTCCAGATTTTCTACATCATCTCGTTGCATTTTGGACAGGTTTCCTCCTTGCCACAGGTAGTGCAGTGGCCCAGGAGGGCAGAGGCAGCTTTCAGGGTGGCGAAGAATGGCTGAGGAAAGCAAAAAGTATCAGCTGGAGCCTATGGAAAGCTGTAGGAAACAGCTGGTGTAGGTGTAGGACAAGGCTGGCACAGCCTTCAGCCCCTTCATACAGAGACAGCTCCATCTGCAGCAAGCTCAGACTGAAAGCCAGCCGTGCTCCAGAGCACCTAGAGAACAAATTGGGCAGCTGTGGGGGAAAATGCATTCCACAGAAGACTCATCACTAAGAAAATAGCCCAACTTGCTGACTGGACAGCCTGCATGGATCTCACTAATACAGCAGGCTGAGCAACAAAAGTGTCAATTTACCAGAGCACAGCACGTGTACGCAGAGACCAGCAGGGAAGATATACATGAGTGCAAGAAGTTGAGTCCATCACTTCCTCCAATGCAAAGTTCAGGAGGGGGTAGTTTATTGCACTCCTGGAGGTTACTGAATATGCGATTTGGATTGCTTGTCCGCATGCCTTTTCCAGCAGACTGAAGTGTTTGCAGTGAGGGGCAGGGGGTTCCTGCTGGGTAATGGAGACCCAGCATGGAGTGCCATGGTCAAAGTGGTGATAGAGCACCTGGGTTCCAGTGTGAGGACCATGTCAGCCCACACTGCGTGCCTGAGAGCAGAGGGCATGTGGCCAGGTGAGGAGCAGACTTTGGCAGGAGGAGGCATCTTCATAGCCAGCTGTTTGCTTCCAACATTGTTCTGAGCAAGTTCTGAGCTTCACCAAATTCTGCCTCAGGGCAGAGCACCAGCCTAATGCTGAGCAGAGCCCCATGTCTGTGGCCTCAGTGATGGGGCTGGGAGCCCTGCAGGATGGCAAGTGTCTTCATGACACCCAGACACCCTTCCTTGTTTCAGCTAACTGCACTTCCAGGCTCCAAGGAGAGCTTACGTCTAGATGGTAACACTGCTTTTGTTGCGATGCAAAGGGATAGGGCTGGCATGTTGCTATCCTGCAAGTGTCACACTGCAAACCCAACTTCTGTGTGATCTCATATGCATTCCCTTCCATTTTTATGTACAGATGCAGATGTTTTTGGGGAGTTTTCTTCAAGGCCACATTTATCATCTGTCCTGTAAATGATTGCAGTGGCACCAACTCCTGTCCTTGACTGTGCTTCTTTGTCAAGCACAGCAGCGATAGCAATCACTTCAGGTTTTGCAAACCTGCAGATCGCTATTGCCAATCTGTGTGAACATGAACTAATTAATCTTCACCACATCTTTGTGAGGAAGGTAAGTATTATCAATTCTTAACTTTTCTGTTCTACAAATACAAACTGAGATGCCAAAACAAAAAATGATTTGCTGATGGCCAGGCAAAGATAAACACACTGTGGGCAGTATATATAGTATTGTTCAGTGAAAGAAGGCAGACTGTGAGATTATCAGATTTTACCTTAATGCAGGTAATGAAGAATAGTCATTCTAATAAATAGCAGTTCTGAAATGGAGACTTTCTGCTCTGAGAATAAGTAAAAGAGCAGCCGGAATATTTTGCTAATTTTGGTGCAAAAGAAATACAAAGATGAAGGGCCCAAATTTTGAAACAGAGAAGCAGCTGTACACATTTGGTTTTAGTTTTTAAAAGAGCAGATTTCCCATTTAGGCTTCAAAGTGGCTGCTCTGTCAAAAGGCCCACTGACATATTGAACCTCTTGACATTTTGATTTTTAATTTACTCTGAAATATTGCGGAGGGATCAGTTAAGTGCTGAACTTCATTTTTCTTTCCGTCTGCTGCAGTCAAATGGAGTGGAGCTGTATCTTTAAAATCTTGCCCCATTTTGCCTGTAGTAGAGACATGGAAAATTGGCTTTTTGTGTGTGTAAAGGCAAGAAAGGATGTAGAAAGATTTCTGAAAAGAACTGAAAATTTACTGTTTTACTGTAGCTTTGTCTCAGTAAGATGCTCCTTGTCTGTGGAAATAGTAGTTGTTTCCTACCTTCTTATTCTGTATTTCAGCAATTACACTGGCCATTTTAAGAAACTAGTTATGAATGCGGATTATTTTCATGTCTGGTCAAATGTTGAATAATTGATTTAGTATTCCTATGCCACATCTTTGCAAAGCACTTCAAACTGATTTGAGTACATGAGCCTGATCTTTTCAAAAATCTTCACTGAGAAAGAAGCTGAAATTATTCTGAAAAAAACCCACTCAGGTGTCTTATCATTTCTTAACTGTATGAGGTGAGAAGGGGAAAGGCAAGACAGTGGTAAAACAAAGCAGGGGAAGAATTTCTTGGGAACAAGCTCAAGATGCATCCAAAGGGAAATCCCTTAGGGCCTCCAAGGAGGTAAACAACTATCATTAAACCATCCTGCAGCTCTTTGGCTCCCTTACCTTCTTTTTTTCTTTCTTTTCTTTCTTGAGGAGAACCCTCATACAGTGCAGTACCCTGAACTTACTCATTCTTCATATGTTTTGACAGATGACTTTTCCATATTTTTTGGCTAACTTCTGGATTCCAGTGCTGTCATTCTAAAGTTTTCTCCTATTAAACAATACTTTTAAAGACTAGTCTGAGAAAGTTGCCTCCCTTCCTGATGGGCATAGCACCTGGGCAACCAGCACAAAGACAGATTCAGGCAACAGAAAGCAGGAACAAAAGCAGGGTAAAAGGGAGATCTTCCTCCTCGTGTACCTGTATTGGTCACATAGAAATGGCACAGGTAAAAAATCACTCTGGTGCCTAAAATTAGGAAGCATGAGAATAAAACGCAGAGTATTGTGATGGGCAGCTTTCCCCAAGCTGCCATGTGTCATTGTAGCCCAATCCAAGAGGGATTGGTGCAGCCTTTGCCATTGCTGCTGCTTGGGCATACAAAGAGCCATCTGTCTTTATTGTCCAAGAGGGGAGCTGAAGCATTGTCAAAATTGCCATCTGGTGAGCAAGACAAAATGTGTGATACTTGCAGTCACCTGGTCTTTTTTTGGGTTTTTTTTTTAGTGTGAGAGGGGAGGAGCACCAAGCAATTACATTCTGTGGCACACAAGAGGAGTGCGGCTTTCCAAGGGAGGATTGTCTGGAAAGTGTCTGAGGAAGTCAGCTGCTGGGATGAAGATTTGGAAAGAGCATAAGGTTCAAGGCAAAGATCATAGAAAGCATAGACCTTCAAATGGCCTGGGCACCTCTTCAGCTGCTTCTATAGAAATTTTTCAGAGACCAGTGGGAGGGGTGACTGACCTAATGCCAGGCAATTTAGCATAAAAAGACCAAAAAGGATAGCTGTGCATGTACCAGCAAGATGGATGGTGGTCTGGGAGCAGGGAGCCTACATGTGCCAAGGCACAAGATCAGAAAGAAAACCTGAGGACCTCAGGGCAGAGTAGTGACACCTTACCCTGCTTGGATAGCAAAGAGGGGAGCTGGAGGCTACTCTCCATTTCGTGATGTCTGCCCTGTGGGGAGCACAATACAGTTTACAGAAACAAAAGAAATAAACTGGAGGTGTTTGATTTCTCCTGGAAGAAGTTCTTAAGCACATCAGTTAAAACGGAACTCAGCCAATTCAAAGATAAGAGAAAGGCAGGGGTAGGCAGTTTGGAGCCTGCCACTGAGAAGTGCATGAAGAAGGTTTGCCCAGGACAAGTCCATCATTAACCCGAAAAAGTCATCAACTCTGGCAACAAAGTTGAGGTAGTCTGTCTCTCAGAGAGAAACCCACTAGCTACCAAGGCAAGGGTCTGCCCTGGGGTTCTGCACTGGGAGGTACCTCCTCTATTTGATTGATGAGAGTATCAAAAAGGCACAGCTGAAGAAACAGAAGAGCTTTCCTGGTTTTCTCTCCATTCATTTAGTTATACAGGTGCCAGGTTTGCAAGCAGAACATCTTATTGAAGTTTCAGACATATTTGTATTGATTTGAAGTCAGAACGTTGTCCAGCTAAGTGAACCTGCAATAAACTAATTTTATGCCAAGTTAAGCTTGTACAAAGACATCTTACAGTGATTAAAATGAATTGGCATTTAAACAAAGTAAACATAATTTGATAAAACTTCAGTGAGAATGCAACTACTCATATTGTGGCCATGCAAGAGCATTTGAGAGAGTTATTCATATAATTCCTGTTGCACAGAAAAAAAAGCCTGGATTTGAGTCCATACAGCAACATCAACCAGAAAGAATTTTATGAGCATTTTTTTTAAAATATCTTGATTAAAATTTAAAGACCTAGTTCTAATTATTTGACCAAAATAATTTTCTATTATAGTATAATTCACTATTTAAAAAGAGTAAGGTGGCAGATAGTGTCTAAAGCCAAGACAAAACTACAAGATGGCATGTAAAATAACTGTAATTAAACAATCAAATGTAGCAATTAAACATGAATGATTCTTTATTAGGCTGAATGAGGATGCCAAACAAGACTCCACAGGTGGCAAGTTTATTCCCCTATGCTCATTGGTATTTTCATTAGCAGCTCTTGGCATAGTCAGACATGCAAATCTGTCTGTGTTTTTAAGAGCAAGCTCCTATTTAGGTATCCTTCAAACCAAGGAGGATATGCAAATATCAAGGAGGACAGGATTAAAGTATAATGACGGTGTTTAGGAGATAAATTGAAGAAATATGCTGAGAGTCAACAAAGTCAATGTTCTGCACAGGGAATAATGAAATGCACCACTGTAGCATGGCAATAGAAAATTCTGGGAAGAGGGTTGTTTTGGTGTGGTATCCAGAGGTCACCCATAAGCCCCTGAGAGAGGTGCCAGCAGCACTGCTCCTTGACAGACACAGCATCCAGGCAGCCGAGATGGACTTTGCTGGGCACCGCAGCCATGACTGTGGGGCAGCGCTTTGTGAAGCATGGGAGCTCTCCTTGCAGGCAGTGCTGTTTTGGAGCCAACTTCTCTTCCAGCAGAAAGTTTTGTCATGCCTTGCAGCCCTGCCTCCCTGGAGGCACGCCAGGGAGGCATTGGCACAGCTGCCAGGTTTGCCTGGGCTGGCATCCAATGTGGTCAGCATCCCCCCTGCAGGAGCAGGGCCACCAACTCCTGGAGCCACATGCTGCCTTGAGCCTCTTTGGGGCAGCATTTTTCCTAGATTGCAATACTTTCCCCAGTGTTCTCCAAAGCCTGAAGGCAGGAATTGGGCTCTGCCTGCAAACCGGAATCTGCCTTGCAGGAACTCATAAATATGACTCCTGGCTGAACACCCGCCAGTCAAAACCTACATGAACCTGCATGTGGGATGAGCTGCCAGCTGGACAAACTGCCCTAGTAATAAAATGGTTAATAGCAGAGCTGTGGAAAAACCAGGTGAGATGGTAATGCTACTTGTGCTGCTCTCCTTCAGCAACAGAGGCAATGGCACACAGTAGTAGAGCACTGCCTTTGCTATGGGGAGCATTTTATTTTTAAATAATAATCCAAAAGAGCTCACAGGAAGGTAACAGAGGTGATAAGGGATTTGGAAAATAAGACCTGTGAGAGAAAGACATGTTCAGGATGCAGAAGAGAGGGCTGAGGGGACACATAACTGTCCAGAATCATGTTAGAGGACATTATAAAGAAGACTGGGACCAATTCTCATTAGTCAGACAGGACAGAATAGTAAGGAATGGATTTTAAGTCCAGTAGGCAAAAATTAGATCAAATATTAAGGAAAACTCACCACGAGAAACAGCAAATGGAGCAATCTGCCAAAGAAGCACAGACAGCACTGTAGAGATGCCAGGAGTGACCAGGCCCCCAGAGGCAGTGGGGAAACCACCCAAGAAATCCTCTGGTAGTCAGGCTAGGATAACCCACGGGGGATCTCCTCTCTCCTGAAAAGTTAATGGGTATGACAAGGCACCCCAGAAAGAACAGACTACATGGGATGGCTAGAAACTATTTAGGTATGAACATCTTAGTGACAGGGCAGGGTTTTTGCTGCAGCAGGGTCAGTATTGATGGGTATTGCCAAATACTCTGTCCTTGATTCCCAAGTGCATTTTCTTACCAGGGATGGAAAGTGACAGTCTTGCAGCTGGTCCCCATCATGCCTGGCTGTGACGTGTCCTTGGGGAGGGCTGCCAGACTCGGGCAGTTTCTGGTCTTTCTGTCCAGTCCTCCGATGACATATAGAAACAATATGGCTGCTATGCATCCCAAATTACTCCCTGAGGGTGTGGATGGACATTTGGGACAAGGCTTGACCTGCACCAGCTGTGGGCAACAGGGAAGTAGCCTTGGTACTGTAAACCAGATAGATGAGAAGACACCTGACTCCTCTGGACCTGACACACAACACAGCAGGTTTCATCATGACCATAGGTAACCAATGCAGTGGTGTTCAGTGAACTCTCCCTGTTATTGAAGTAAGTTATCACAACATGCAATTTGCTTAATTGGCAAATAAACTCCATCTTTTACCTTTTCTATTCTCCTGCTACAATATTAGGACAGAAACTTCCCAAAGGAAGGAGGTTGCATACAGGACTTACAAGGAGTTCCTCTCTCCTTCAGCCAGGCCTTGAGGTCAGATCACCTGTGGTGATTGTTCCTTTTCAGTGGCACATGTGCATAAGCTCCTCTGCAAACACTTGTCACTTGATATGTCCCCCAGTGCAGTTTTTGTTTCATATCCCAGGGAAAAGATGAAATTATTTTACTAATTCAGAGATCAATTATGAATTCACTTTTTAAAACCCTTCAGTGTTACCTGAAACCTGTGCTTTATAAAGGAGAAATAATAAAAAATATAATAATAATAATAACAATAATAATAATAATAATAACTAAACAAAAAAGTACATTGCACTGTTTCTATCAGTGTGCACAGGCAATACTCTCAGCTTTCTTGTGATGGATGAAGCTTGGGCTTGAATTGAAGCTTACTGAAGTCAATAGATGTCTTCTTCCACTTCTCTGGACTTTGGATGAAAGTGGAGTTTCCCACAGGCACATGTAGCCTGGCTGGCAGGGAGAGCAGTGGGTATAGGGGTCTGTATGTACACATGCAGTCCTAGAGCTGGGGCCATCCAGCCTGCTAAAAACAGGTTAAGGCACTTGGGAGATGGAGAGAAAGGACCTTGGCTTCCAGTGGTACCAACCCACAATGAGACAGAGAGCCACTGCCAGGTGAGGATCTAAATTTAGTTTTATTGCTATCCCAAGCAATCAAGCATCATGACTCAAACCTAAATCAGCAGAATTGTTTAAAACCCAGAAAATATTGCAATAATATAATGTGCTTTCTTTCTGTGACCTTTTTATTTCTGAACCTCCATTAGTAACTGATGTCACAATTTGAAGAATTTATTTTTCCTTTCGAAGAAAATAGTGTTTATTTACTTAGGGAAGGTGTGAAACTTGCTGGCTTCCAGGAGCTGGAGTTTTAATGGATACTAGAGATATGAGACTATGGAAAAACTGCAAGAGTCAATCAAACTGCAGCTACACAAAAGAACAGTTTGTTCTGCTTCCAATATGACAATATAATATTTACCTGCCATGGTAAGAGATCCAAAAGTCAGGCTCTCCTTTGCTTTTCTGCCCAAATCTGTATTTACAAAGCTTGCTTTTGTGATATCCTCTCCAGCATCTAAATCAGTGAGCTCTCTCATACCAGTGATGATATTTCCACAGAAGACGGATTAATTTTAATTTTTTCCCATTGATCTGGGTCTTGAAACAGCTTTGGGGAGGGAGACAGATAGGAAACAAGAGGGGATTTAAGCCTTTTGCCTTGCCTTTAAAAAAACCTGTGCAGCATTGCTGTCCCAGGAGTGGGCCCGGATTATTACTACAGCCACAGCCACATCATCAGCGCTACCGCGCTTGGAGTCGTAGATCATCCGTCTGCTGTCACAGCCATGATGTATGATGGAAAAAGCCATCCATCTGCAAATGTGCCGAGCACAAAGAACCGTGGCTGCAAGGATGCAGCGTGGAATGTGCAATATACACAGCAGCAAGCATTTTCCAAATAAAGAGGGCATAAACGTGGTAAATTGAGGCACATCGGAAAGAAGGGGTAACACATACAAAGTCTCACCCCCAGGCCTCCAAAATTGCTAGTGTGTTCTCAAATCCAAAAATGACACCTATGAATCCAGCTAATGCTTCTTTCACTTGCACACAGCTTTCTCTTAAAGCTTACATTTTTTTCCTCTTTCAGTGTAAAACCTCAATCATATTTACCCCTGCTTTAGAATCTTTACAGACAAAAGACATTTAAGGCTGTGAAATCTTGGGAGAAGGTAAAATGACGTAGAGGATCAATCAGCTGATGCTTCTTCCCTGCACAGCAGGAGACTCCAGCAAACCTCTTGTATTTTGTGTGGAGACTCAGCTCTGACTGAATTTTTCTTTTAGCACTATGAGAGAAGAAAGATATTTAAATTTTAAAAAGAGGAAGTGAGAGAGACGGAGAGAACATAAGCTTATGCATGGCTGCAGGTTTCTCAACTAAAAGGAACTGTTGGTGGTCCAGGAGAGAAGCCATTTCTTGTGTTAGTCTGCTGTGCAATACTCCAAGTGTGGGTGCAGAGAAGGTTTTTAGCTAAATAAAATTAAATAAAAATAAATTAAAAATATATATGCATTGGTCACAGAACCAGAGATGTGGATGAATCCTGGGATGTTGATCATCTGAAATGAGAATGCTGGTCATTCTCCTGAGTTTTTAACATCTGTCACTGGTGACAAGTAAAGCCAATGCTTTACCAAAGCAGGCATTCAAGGAAGAGGTTGAGTTTTTTTCCCTCTCCATGCAAGAACTGCCTCATCTAGAAGTCAGAAGCCACAAAGAAATGGGTGTCACTGTAAAGGAACACAGGAGCAAGCAGCTCAGTTACTCTACCCTGTGCAGAGGGGACATCCACTTTTGAACATCCACAATACAATTTTCAAAACATCTACCTCTCTGTAGTATAATACATTTGGAATACCACATTCTTGCTCATTAATAGTAAATTATAGCATACACATTAAGCTGTTCTTGAGAATGTAAATCTAAAAACCTTTGACAACCCCATCCTCTGTTTCTGGGGAATGTGGTAGGGTACCATAATATTAAAAAAGCATTTCTTTCCTCACATTTCACATACTTTTCAATATCTTGGGTTTTTTTAGGAAAAATTACTAATTCCTAATACTAACTTGCCACTTCAATTTTTGCCATTACATTTTTTGAATCTGTTCATGTCAATCTGCCAAGAAAACGGTTTAGTTTAGTTTCATTTAGCACTAAATTATTTTCATTTTTAATTCATGCTTTTTCCTCAATAAATATTGGGGGAAATCACAGAATTGAGCCAGTCACAGATTTTTGCTGCTAATAGTTTGTTTCAGGAAATTGGACTATTTGTTGGCCAAATCATCACTTGTGACAGCTATTAATGTCTTCATAACTGCAAAACATGTTTAGTAAAGGCACAATGCCTCTAAATCAACATATTCATCGCTTGAACTTTCTTAAGCAGATGATGAGTTCTGCTGAAGACAACAGTAATTTGGCTATTCCTCAAAATGGCAATGAATTTTTAGAACTCGCCTGCACCGAGGTGAGTTGCCTTTTGAAGAATGGTGGAAAAACAGGGAGTTGCAGAACAACCAAGGAGGCATCCTAGGAGAGCAGCCCAGACAGATGATTCTGGAGATTCTGTGAAGTACCACAGCACTTTTGGCAGCATAGCAAAGCCTCTCCAGCCCTACACGAACTAACCCATTTCCGCTGGGAATGTCTGGCATAGAAAAAGTGTAGGAGGGTATGAAAGAAAACTGGCGACTGAAGTGATATCAGATCTAAAAATCATTCTTCAGGGGTCTACTAATGAATGCATTGGTATTGTTTAAAATAAAGAAAACATCCACAGCAAAGCAGGCAGCACACTTGGCAGGGGCAGGATCCCAGGACAGCTGAGAGCATGCAACTGTGTGTGGCCACAGCTCAAGAGTGCTTTTCACTTTTTTCTGCTTGAAACTCTCCCCCATTTTGGTTTGTTTTCTTTCTTAAACTGCTTTATTCAGTGCCAGCTTCTGAAAAGAAAGGTGTGGGAGAAAAGCTCTCAAGGAAAGATTTATTGTTTAGCCTAAGTGGCTGGGCCAGCAATTTACAAAGCCAGCAAAGGCCCGGGTTGCACTCTCCAGGACACTCGAACTACTGTGGGCAGAGTTCCCTCATTTAATTTAGGAACCGAGTTTTGGCTTGAGCATTTCCCTTGTTTATCTGTATCCAAGTAGGGGATTTCTCTAGTGATGCCTGAGGGGATGGGTCCCCTTTCTGACAGGCAATGGGAAGTAGAGGACGAAGCTGCCAAAGTCATTTTTGCCAGCCAGATTACAATGGACAGTTGATACGCTGCCATCCCGACCCCTGTGGCAAAAACTCCAAAGCGCCCTCATTCTTGCCTCCTCGGCCCCATGTGAGGTGCTCCTGCTCCACGGGGACTGCTGAACTCAGACCTCAGTTAGCAGGTGTTGCCCTCGTTTGCAGATCCTTTGGAAGGGCTGGTAATTAGGAGGAGATTTCCAGAACAGGTTGCCACCCTTGACAGCAACATGGGAAGAGCGGGTATCTGGCTCATATGCAAAAAAACAACCAAAAGCAATTTAATATTGTAAGCACTGGAAAGGCAAGAAAACCCAGAAAGTAGTATTTTTAAAGGATAATGGTTTTAATAAACTGTGAGCTTTACTTGGATCCACAGATAATTAAATATCAGAGGTAAGTCTTTCTAATTATCTAGGAGCTGAACTTCCCATTTGCATCTTCAGTAACAAGATTTATGTAGCTTAAATGGTGCCCACCTCTACACTTTGAGTTTTGTGATTTTAAGGCTTGAGCAACTATAATTGAAGAGCCTTTTTGGTGCGAGCATAGCACTGTGCAGTGCAATGTGACATTCAGAATATATCAGTGTCACTTTACACAGGAGTTCTGATTATTTTCATTTGTGTGCTTCACCCTGTCATTTATTGCCGGTGCAGCTCATCTACCTCAAATCCTGGTGTCTCACCCAGTTCATGCAGTTTTCCCCCTTCCTATAAACCTCTGTCATTTTAATCATGTGTTTGATGTGTTTAATTTTTAAGGTAAAGACCTACTTTTATTTGCACACTAATGATTTTACTAGCCTATTGCATAATGCAAACAGTCCTAAAATAGGGCAGCTAATCAACACGAACGTGAGACACGAAGATTGAAGCAGCATAATCCATTCACACAGCAATGTATGTCTGCAACAGAAGAGACTTTTATTTTTCTGTTAAATAGGATGCCAGCAGGAACTGAGACTGCTCTTTGATTCAGCGATAATGAGTGAACGTTGCACCAATGAAATTTACATTTTGCCAGTGGTATGAAAAGCACAAAATTATTCTTCTTAGTTCAGATTTAGGCTCCCCAAATACATGCTGATTTGCTGGAGTCTGAGTGCTCTGAAGCTCCTATTTTCATGAATGAAGATTTTGGCAATCTAGTAAAAGACAGCATCCAACATAAAAGGTAAAAGTAGGGCAGGTGACTACCCATCAACATTCCTTCTGGACGATCTTCTTCTCTGAAGCACATTAACCCATCTTCCTCTTCCTGTTCCCCTGCTGCAAGTGAAATCAAATTTTCATCAGTTTTTGCCATATCTGCTTCATCTGGAAACTTTCTGAAAATATATTAGAAAACCTGTATAAGGCTCTGTACTGAGGCAGAAGTACATTTCTCTGTGCTGACACCTACCATGTCAAACTATTATCCAGGCTTCCTGCTGGCTGATGCTGCAGGAGAAAGCTGAACTTTGACTTCAGGGTAGGCAGTGAAAGGTAATTTGGTCTATGTATCGCATCTCAGGCAGGAAGAAGGCTGCAGGTCTCGTACAAAGCAGACCTGTGAGGCCGTGTACAATTGCTGTGGTGGTTCAGGCAGCGACTGTGAGGCACCAGCAGTCACGCAGGGCTGGAAGTCACCAGGTGGCGATGGCCTACTGCCCTACTGCTCCTTCCTAAGGAGCACAAAGGGTAAGTGCCATGTTGCCACCCAGCACATTGCACTGCTCAGGTGAACATGGTGCATTAGAACTATAACAAATGAGTGTATAGAAGTGTGTTTGTGTGTCTGTGGGTGTGTCTGTGTGTGTATGTGTGTGTGTACGGGTCCCGACACACCAGGTTAAAACTGAAACTAGTTTACAAGGACCTAAAAAGGTGTAGTCTTCTTCATTGGCTGGTTTGGTTGCATGGACAGTAGTGGTATTTCTGATTTTTTCTGATAGTACTTCTGGTCTAAAGCAGAAACATGACACAATTGGCCAGCACCTGAAGGCCATTCCCTGGGCGTTTCAGTGATTGTCTGTTCTATCCTTAATACAAACACTACCAATTTATTTCTGTTAATTTGGGTAGTACCAACCCTGAGTTCCATGTTTTCTGCAAAATTAACAGTGCAGTCTGTATCCAAATGGACTAGTTAGTATCCTGAAGACAGAAACATGACCATCCTACAACTGCTGCTGGAATCCTGTAATCAAGATAAAATTCCTGGCAGCAGAAATCTCAAATAATTCCTGAGTGCTTTCAGAATGCTACTTGGAGAGCTTCATATTGAAAGTCAGTCTTTTGCTCGTGGGTGGCTTTTAACAAACTGATAGAGATCTGCTCAGAATCTTGTTAACTACATTGCTGTTATCCAAGCTATTACAGGTCAGCTAGTCAATCTGAAATGCCCTTCCCCAATCCAGAGGATGGGGGAGGAGTGACTACTATTTGTTGCATGGTAGTGATTAACAGGAAGAACCTGAGCTGGCAGCACAAGTGACTTAGTAGCCTTGAATTAAAAAAAATAACTGTCCACTTTTTCTCCCTCCATAAAGGAGGCACTTAAGCTAATTTTAATATATTTTTTCTTTTTTTGTTTTGATGTAAAAAAGGAGTATCCTCAATCTTCCATTAACACATTTATGACCAGTGAAAGCAAGCACATCAGTTAATGTTTGCAAGCCAAGTCTGTAACTGCAGAAAGAACAAATTGCTTTCTAAATTAACGACAAAAAATAAAGTCCCCTTTCAATTCTTGACACTGGAGATGCAAAGTTACTCCTCAGTCTTACGTAGTTTCTTTACTGTTGAGCAACTCAGCCTCCTCGGAGGTGAGCTGAGGAAACACTCTGCTCAGGGGCTCAGGACCATGCCCTTCAGGTGGAATGTAAAGTTACTTCCTTCAAAAAACCCTATGTGGGTACTGGGCTAATTCACTTTCCCTCTCCTTCCACTCCACAAGTGTTTATATCACTTGTTACATAACCACCCCCCCCCCGCTTTTTTTAGTTTATTATATCAGGACAGCAGAATGTGGCAGATGAAAATGATGGAAGCAAGGCTCATTAAAATTCCATGTCCTTTGAGTGGTACGTAAAAAAAATGCTATGCGAAATGTCATGAAAGTAGATTTTGAAGTTTTGACAGATGTGAGAAAAAGAAAAATGTTTGCCATTTGTCTTAATGACACTTTAGTACATTTGGAGAGCCCAGGGAAAAAAAACACAAACCAACATCAAGTGACAATTCTGTAGCAATGTGAACTCTTTCCAAAACCGATGCCGGGGCTGAGAGCAGGCCCACAGAACATCAGCAGCCCTGGTTCTGGTCACAGGCTGCCAAAAAGGAACAGCAAGTGGGATGAAAGTTAGTGAAAATCATAGTCCTGCATGACTTAAGCTTGACCTGTGAGTAAGAATTGGCTAGTCTATTCCTCCCCACAATACTGCAGCCCTAAGGTCTCTTTGAAGACAGCCAGCAGTTCAAACAGAGACATGCAAATATTATAGGAGCATGAGAGAATGCATTTATATGTAATTACTAATCCAGCCAAGACAATTATTGTCAGAGTTATATCTAAACATAATGCTCCTTGACTAAAATCGAATTAAACAGAAGTCAGACACCATGTTGCCATCACACTGAAATTGTCCACAGGGGTTTAAAGTTTTGACATTATATGAAAAAAACAATGTGTCATGAACATACCATCCATGTTTTGATTCCTGATCTTAGCAGGCTGAATCTGTGACTTTTGACTCTCCTAGATGCACAAATATATGGCTTCAGTGGCTGCACCTTTTGTCCCCTTCAGGCTCTAAATGCTTATTTCTTTCTACTACAAAGAAAGACATTACTGGCAAGAATAATTCTTCAAACTTTGGACCAAACAACCATTTCCCCATACCAGGCTTTCACCTCAAGCAAATACTACTCAACTGCTCTCCAATAAATGATCTTACTCCTTAAAGCCTCAAGGCAAAACTGCCTGCTGAGCAGAAGAACCCAATGCAAGTCACCACAGACTAGGTGAGTGACACCACACATGGAACCACTTCTGCAAAATCCATCTGTCCGTACAGACTTGTGAGACAATGAACCCAGAATAAGTGTTTGGTGAATCTACTACCCCTTGGGTGCCAACAATGGTACAGTAGGTTTCAGTGGGCATGTAGGGCAAAAATCAATCTGTCCTCACCCCGGTCTTATCAACATAATCAGAATTTGAAAAAATATTTTTGTCATAGTATTAAAGCAAGGGACACACAATGAATGTCAGTATTTACCTCATTGGCAAGAAGTCCGAGTAGAATGGGATATAGTTTCTATTCTGATGAGCTAGTCTTGTCCCCTTTCCAAGGAAGAGTGTGGCACCCTGAAAGAGCAGTAAAGGAGGGGGTCCAGGTGATTCGTGACTCTTTTTTTGCACATGCATAGGATTTTATGCAATCTCAATTTTATGATTCAATATCTATGAAGTCAAACTTTCTGGTGATAAACAATGCAATAGCACACTAGGCACATTTATACGAGTCAGAAATGAGAACTGCTCAAAACCTTATCTTGAAGAACTGGTTCTGGTTGGGCTATTTGCGGCGAAGAATCGATTTGTTGAATTTAGTCTTTTTGCCTGCTTGTAAATTGTCCTGAAACAGATCACAACTTCCATTAATACATCCACAGTTCAAAATTATCTAAAAAGCAATGCAAACTCCAGATTGAGTTGCTGGTAAGCTATTCATTTACTGCTTCAAGTATTTGATATCAAAAATTGAACTGTTTTTCCTTGCGCCCATAGCTCACCTGCTTTGTCAGTTCCCTGACTGGGTGAGCACAGCTTTTTCAGGTACAGATATTTACAAGAGATAATTGCTAAGATTTTCTTCTCTGTCCTTCACTTGCCTTTCTCTGCTCTTCTTTCTAGACCATGATCTCCAGAGGCTGATCTTCATAGCCTCTCAAAACAAAACACCATCCTCAGTTAGGACTACCAGGCCAGCCTGGGATATCGGCTAGTGATATGAGGGGAAAGAATCCCACAAAACAACTACCTCCTTTCTGCTTCTGTTTTGCTATAAAGTCAATGCCATGTACAGCTGACGTGAAGTTTGCATAATTATTGGTGCATCTCTTAAGCTCAGTGTATGAATAATCCACATTTTGAGGTGTTTTCTGAGTGGAATGAGAGCTGGAGATAAGTAAGGCAGAAAATGTCATGTTGTCATGTCTACCTTTTGATTAGAAATGGGCAGCCAGCCGGTGGTGAGGCTTTCACCACGATACAACAAAGTCCTAGTGTTTGGTGCTCAGCTTTCTCTGCGGTGGCTGCAGTGTTAGAGATGGATCTACCCAAGCTATGTGGCTGTGATGCAGAGACCAGCTCAGTCCCACTTTGCAGCAAGGACGTAAAAAAAAGATTTCAAAACCTAGCAGAGACTCGGGAAAAACTAGAGATATAACCAGCCAAAGCCTCTAGTTACTGCCATAATTAGTGCAACTGCACTGGCACAAAATAGCCAGCTGAGATGTCAGATCAGGTAGCCCAGCACTGACTGCAATATCAGAATCTTTTGCTGTGGGAAGCTGGTAAACATGGAGATAGGAATGGGCATGGATTTTTCCCCAGTCTCGCCTGGCTGCCCTGCTGCCCTTCTCCCCATGCCACACAAATGAGCTCATGGGTGCCATGGCCCACACTTCTCCCCAAACTCTTTTACACCACAGCTGCTGAGCATTACAGTAACTGCTGACAGGAAAGACCTTAAATAATGCCCTCCAACAATATCATTTTGATCATCTGTGGACTCAGGAAAAAATTCTGTGCTGGCTTACACAGGTTGCTGTTTTATTTGCAGCTCTGTAAACTTTGGATTATTATTTTGAAAGGAAGGTGACTGCATATAAAGCCAGCTCTGCAAAGCACTGGGAACAGGACAGGCTCTCATTTCAGGAGAAGTACAGCTAAAATGTGGCTGCCACAGGAAGGGTCTGGGAAGTCATCACACATGCAAAATCTTCTCTTCCAGTAAGTGTTACTAATTTCCTCACAGATCCTCCACTGGTGTTTTCAGTTGAGATAAATAAAAGCCAAATATCTAGTGCTTGGTGTTTTTCTTTGCACCCTCAACACTTAGATGCATTTTATTAATTTATCATATGCAGATTGGCTATTATTATGCAAGTACTTGCATGGCAGATAAGTAAATCCAGACCCTGTGAAAAGCAAGCCCTTTCCATTTCAAGAAGTCAGCTATTTGCTAATTCATTTTATAGTGTGCAATCTTGACTGGTTACTTTTGCTTTTCACAGCTTTCCCATTTTAAAGAGAAGACCATGTTATTGGGAAGTGTGTCCATTCACAACCCACAGCTTTATCCCAGCTTGCAGAAGCTCTTCACAGCAGAAAATGAGAGGGGTTTCTTAGTATTCCTGTAAGAATACTACATTCTTGAAAACAGCGTGAATAGGAAGGCTCTTCCCCCACATAATGTGAGTGATACCAAATTCTGTCCTTCTGTGGGTGCAGTGATGTGAAAAATAGAAAACCTGTACTGCCTGACCCCATGGGTCTGTTTTACATCTGGAGAACCAAAATCAAGTAAGACATGTCTGAAAATGGAAGCATATGGGAGAAAGTTAAAAAAAATACACTTTTTTACATTAACATTTTTACATTTTTTACTAAATTATTCAGTGGGTTCATGGAAAACAAAGAATGGCTGTGCTAAGGGCCAGACTCTCCCTGCTCCTTGATGAGATGTGCAGGACAGGGGGATGCAAGGCAGGATGCAGGGCACCTGCATGGCCCTGGGGAGGATGAGGGCATGAGTATGCTGCTGGCACTGGCTAGGTACCCAGTGTTCTGCAAAGAAGTTTAGACTTGTTGTAGATGACAGGAGAGGGATTTCCCAGTGGACACTTGGATACAACTTTGGGAAAGCCCAGCTTTTCCTTGCTGACTTTATGCCCATCTCTCAAGAGCCGAGCTGAGACTTGGATATAGGCACATTAGTGCCATCCTCCTTAAGAGCAACCCGTTTCCCACAGAGCCCTGCTAGGTCCTCTCACCATGTTAGGGGTGAAAGAAACAGCAGCTGCTCCAGCATTTGGTGTATGCCACAGTTTAATCAGATTCTGCCTCCAAATATTAATGGCATAAAAAGACTTATGGGCTGTGAAGTACTTCAAGAGGTCATCCAGCCCATTTCCTTGATTTAAGGCTGGGTTAGTTACAGTATATCATTCCTGCCAAAACTGGATCTAATCTGCTCTTCAAGATCTTCAGCAATGGAGATTTGACAGCCTCTGAAAGCAGCTGCTTCACCATCATTACCATTACAAAGTCTCTCCTTGACGCCTAACTCGATTCTTCCTGGCAGCGATTGAAGATCGGTGCTCCTCTCCTAGCCACCAGAGATGAGGAGATTATTCCCAGCTACCTAGCCGTGGCCTTTCATCTCTGCAGAGATTGGCTTCACACCTGCTCTCAGTCCTCATCTCTCTGAGTTTATCACAAACTCAGTCCTTTCTTGGTGGCACATTTCCTTCTCTTCTCGCCTCACTCCATAAAGTTGTGTGCAAGCAAACAAGATCAGTACAGTTACAGGAATTGGGGACAAGGCTTGTGCCTAAGTGAAACTACACAAGGAAATTCTGGTGTGCTATCTGCCATTTACACAGAAAGTTGTGTAACTATTTACTGAGCAATCAGTAAACATGGTTTTTAACCATGGCAACCTCTGCACCATGCATCCCATATTCATAGACAGCTGCTTCAAATAAATCGGCAACAGACCTGAAATAGCATCATACCACTGCCTTAATTATCAGCCCATTGATCCTGTATCATATGTAAATGGGGACCTCAGAAAGCAATTCTGGAAAAAACATGAATCTTAATCATCCCAGATAAAAAGGGGAACTGTAGAGAGACCGGGCTAGGAAAGGTATTGCAAAAATTGCTTCCTCTCTGAAAAAGAGTATGCCAGTTGTCTAGAAAATATATCTATCAATCCCAAAGCACAGAAAAACAAAAAGTGACTGATGTGACATAGTATGCCAGGTGCCACCTGCTGTTACAACCTGCTTTTGCTATTATTATGTGTCACATACGTGTGCCAACAGTGATGATAAATATAACATGCATATGTTGCTTTAATATCCAGGTGCTCATTTTGCATAAATGACCTCTGAATCTGAATATGGTTTCAGTACCCACAACAGGTAGTGTGTGTAAACTGGTGACTCAGTCATGTGAATCTCAAACTCAGCATGTTACACTTGCAATCAGTTGGAAGGCGGGTATTGGTGGATACCAAATAGGGACAGTAGGTCCAAAATCCATGTTGAAGCCTGTTTATAAATACCCATTTAAATACACCATCTGCAAGAGCATCTCATGCATCCTGTTGGGTTCCCAGTCCTGACATTTATTACAGCGGCCTGTTCTAACCTACTGCCAGAAACTCACCTTTTCATGGCTGGATACATCAGTTGGTGTTGACAAGAACCACTCCACCTGTGGTAGCATCTGCCCTCAAGTGACACAATGCTGCCCTGCTCCAAATTTTAAGCACATCTGCCTTCAGCCTTAAGGTTTACCTATCCTTGGACTGGCAACGTGTCCCAGCAGAGCCACCTGAGCATGGAGCATCTTTAAGGATGGTTTCTGAGTTTGTCTTAGCCTCATTAAAAAGCCAAGGCACTGCTGCAGTCTTTTTGGTGTTGTAGCTCATGTTTCACCTACACGGACTGGTGGGGTGGTGGTGAGACTCAGTGGTTTGCTAGTCACAAAACCCTTCCTTGCTATCTTTCTGTAACAATTTAAGAGAAAGAGCACAAAAAAGATGGGATGGGAGATTGTTTTTCCAAAAAGATTATTTCTGGAAATAATGTAGTGAGAGGGTAGGGCTGGACTTGTGCTCCTTTGCTGACCTTGGAGAGCTTCAGCTGCTGATGGCAGGCTGTGCTCAACCAAAATGCAGTCACTGATACTGGCAGGAAGATGATTGCAATTTACATAAAAAAACCTGCATTTTTCTTGGGATTAAGATTCTCAAAATTCATCATAAAACCGCCTTAAAATTCATGTCTTTTTAGAAAAATAAAAGATTTAGGGTTTTTCGTAATTAAGAAAGCTTTCATTAGCAATAGACATGAAATCAATGGGCACACTTCATTAATTCAGATGAAACATGAGCTATTTTGTACACTCTTGCAAGATGCCAAATTACCTTCATGAGAAACAAAGTAGATTCTGCCCCCAGAATTACAGGGTTTCACTTTGCAGCCTGTTAGCTGGGAAACACACAGCTTCCCACAGCTCAGCCCAAACAATACAAGAAGCCACAAAAGCAAAATACACGTAAGCTCCATTTGGCAGCTGTTTGGGGGTTTGTCCCCACGAGCCAGGTGAGAAGAGGGATGGACATGTCATGTCCCACAGAATAGCAGCATCTAAGCAGACTGAGCCATGGGAGGTTAGAGCCAGCACTCAGCGGCAGCAGGCACAAAGCCAGCGTGTTCACCTCGGTTTGCACAGTGCCAGGGACCTGGCCTCTGTCCCAAAACAAAGGTAACACCACTGTCTAGGATTACAGCCCTGGGACACGAGGGACATCATTCCAACGGGCTCCTTCCCTGCACTCCTAACCCCGCCAGCTCCTTCAGCCACCTGCGGAAATTGAGATGACCTGGCAAAGGGGAATCATCTGCCTTGGACTCAGTGCTGAAGCATCCTAACTGAGCTGGGTCCTAACAGTGTTGAGCACCTCTCAGAGAGCTAGCCAGCAAATCCTTCATTATAAAATGTGTCCTTGGCTTCTTCCTCTGGTATTTCAGTGTAGGTTTCTTTCCCTTAACCACTCATGACTGCATGCCCATCCACCCTCAATGTCTTCAATTGCAGCAGCTTGCTTAAACATACTTCTACAGAACACACAGCAAAGATAACTCACAGCCAAATCCTACCTGAGGTACCATTCACTTCACCTCAACATGTGCTCCATACATAACATTGTTAACATAATGTCTAACAAGTCTCCTCTTGATTACATTGGCAAGAAGAGGGGGAAAAAAGAGCAAAACACCAAGTTTCTGCATTGATTATTCAGAGAACAGTGAAACAAACTCCAATCTAACTTTTTGAGTGCAAAAAGGTCCAGTATGTGGGAGCTGAGTGCTGAACTGCAAGATGATCCCAGCAAAGTGCCCCAAAGGAATGGGGCAGGGCAAACACAGGCAACACAAGATCGGGGCAAAGAAGCAAGGCAGGCACACAGAGCTCTGCCTTTATTTCACTCTGCTGGTGGAAGAATTCAGGTTTTATGGTTGGCAGATCACACTATACCCTGCTTAGACCTAGTCAAAGGAAAACACAAGCAAATATCACCCACAGAAGAGTTTCAGGTCAGCCTTTGCCTGCTGCAGACAAATATGCATTAACAAATGCAGAAGGAAATCTGGCTCCCTCTGGACAAATGCAGACCATGGAATGAATGTCATGCCTGGCAAATTGCTGTACGAGTGCAGAATGCATTTAACCCTTTCCAAACACCCCCAAAAGCCATTACAAGATCTATTACTTTTCCTGGACTCCTCCACTGCTACATGTCCGCATGTGGTGTTTGGCCTTGTATAAATGAAGTAGGCAACCAGAGAGGAATAGCCCCAGACCAAGGTGCCTCCATGGCCGTAGCCCACCCAGCAGCAGAGTTCCTGGGGCCATCCAGCCCCATATGCCCATCTGGGAGGCATTTTCTCTTCATAGCAGCATACATGAAATACAGATGATGTGTCTGAATTACAGCCATGAAGGTTTGGTCTCTTACAGTCCCAGTGACAGGCGAGTTGTTTGCAGCTTCACACAATTATCCTTTCTGCTAATAATTTTCAGGCCTTCACAATAATTTTACCACTTGCTTAAATCTTCTGTCCATCTTTCCTCCCTGTCAACAAATAGACTGTGCTTAGTTTTGCTTTTCTAAAAGTTACTTTAAAAAAGCCAGCACAGTAATTCCGTTTGAACAGCCAGACCACGTGGGCTCAAGCTTGAGAGTTCGAACAGCAGCTGTTCCAGAAAATAACCTATTCATTAGGCTTCCAAGGAGAGCTGATCAAATTACTCAATACAAATAATTTATCTAACAATTTTCTCTTTGCACATAATCCACATGCAGGACACTTTCACTGGGGCAAAACTATTTCTTTTAATTATTATTTTTTACAAAATTTGTTAAAAATTTTTGCTGTTTCTGTAGGTGGTTGCTAGGAACATTCATTATTCGTGGGTCAGTATTTGTGCTGCGAGATTGGCACATACTATTGTTTCCACACTCTGCTGAGATGACCTACACTGTGAAACAGGCCTGAATAAAATTGCTGAAGCTTTGTCTTTCCTCTATAGGTAGCATTCTGAGAGGTGGGTGTGGAAAAGCTGGCATGGGGAATACTGATATTGCTAGGCTGTTTCTCCCCACCAGTACAGGACAAGAAAGGGGGGAACACTTCATACTATAAATGTATCCCAAATTTAAACCTGATGGAGTTTCTTCTTTGGTCTGAGACAGAAGAACTTTGTGTGTGTGTGTGTGTGTGTGTTTGCGTGTGTATAAGACACTATATGTTGGCTGTTTAGCAAGTGTACATTCCATTTTCTCTTGTCATGCTGGCACAAATTATTTGCTCTTGTGTCTGGACTGCTATTTGCAAAGGGTGCAGTGACTTGTCATTTGATTAACTGTCTAAAAGCCAGTTCTTTGGGGGCAGGTGGTAAGTTCCTCACTGGGTGGCCCAGAGTCTGTAAATAACAGAAATTTGCTTTTTCTGCACGCGGTTGGGATCCACCAATCCCCATTTCATAGCATGCTATCCAGCCTGCTCGGGGGGGTCCATGACGGGGGTCCCTGGTCCCCATGGTGCCACCTTCCTGCATGGGACCCCTGGTTAGAGCCCTCGGCTGCCTTTAGAAGGAAAAAATGTCCCTGCATGTGATGCTGCGCGCGTGTCAGCCCGCGGCGCGATGATTGATGACACAGCTGCTTCTGCAGCCCGTGTCGGAGAGCTCTAATTTAATTAATGGCTTTCGGCGTGTGCACGACACGACTCCTGCAGCACCTCCGTGCCCCGGGGGAGCGCGGGCACGGCAGGGCGGCTGCTCCTGGCACCGGCAGGGAGATCGGGGGCGGCGAGACAGATGTGCACACACGAGGGCCAGATGCCACCGGGCTCCTCGCGGGTTTGCGTTAACCTTGGCGTGGGCAGTGGCACGTGGAGCCCGCGCTCCGTGAGCTTCCCGAGCTGCCGGGCACCTGCCACCTGCCTGCCGTGTCCTCGGGAAAGCCGCCAGGAGCAGGTGAGAACCGCCCCACCTGATGCCTGCTCAGCTTTCCGCCTGCGAAGCACAAGTGGAAACACCTGGACCCAGGAGCAGGGGAAGGGTAAGCAGGTGGGAAGGAGACATTTGCTTCCCCCGTGATTGGCAGCATGTGAGATCTCCAAGGGTTAATGGTGGCTTCTCAGCCCAAATGTACAAAAGGAAAAAAAAAAAACCAAAACCCAAACCAAGCTATGCTAAGCTTTCCTGAAGACTGGAGAACTCAGAAGGATGTGGCAAAAGTATTTCCCAGTTGTAAAGTACTGCAGGATGTCTTTTATCTTCTACCAGTGTGCCTTTTGTCCTTGTCAGGAGTAGGAATGTGGGGCCAGACCACAGAACAAGAAAATATGTAAGAGGAAAGCTGGCTAACATGGCACCACCTGCCCCCTCAAAACTCTACCCTGGTATAGAGTCTGGACCTGTACCCAGACCTAACTCAGTCTTGCCTAAAGAGAAAGAATATTGCCAAAATATTAACTAAATTAGTACCAGGTTTCGGGAATAGCTGCCTTGGGAGAAGGAGTTGAAAGAGTTGCCTGCAGGTCCCAGCTTAGTGGGCTTTCCCCTGTCTCCTCACCTTTAGGCCCAGTCACTGATGACTTTTTAAGGCCCACCACTGATGAAGGCTCAAGTGTAACCTTCAAGCTTGGTACCATCTACACTTCTTGACATAATAAAGCTCAGTCTTCAACAGAAAAGCTGCTGTCTTCCAGACCTGCAGTTCTCAGTGCAAGAAAGAGCCATCAACAGAGACGCTAACATGTTTTTGGTTTGCTATTGAAAAGGAAAAGAACAAGGGCAAAGGAAAAACCTCAGAGAACTTCCATCAGCTCCTGAAATGGTCCCTAGGTGAATGGGTTTGGGGAAAAAGGATAAGCATTTTATTTTCTTCAGCATGCCCTGCAGCATTTGTCCATCATTTTCTTTGAGATGAGCCAGTCTCATTTAAGTCCAGTATTTACTGGTAAAAATATTCCTCTGACTTGTTTCCCTGGAACATTTCAGCCTGGTGCAGCGGTCAGGCATTTCTGAAGAGTATTTGCTTCAGTTCAGCAGAATCTTCAACCTTGGACCAGGTTTTAAAAATAGTAAGCTTCTACTTTATTTTTTTTTTTAATCTTTTTTCTCCCCTTTCCTTGCTGTTTCCTTTTCATTACCAAGGTACAGCTGGAAAGAGGGAGAGAGACAGAGATTCTCCTTTGTTTTGAACTTTCAGTTGGACCAAAGACTTGTGCTTCAGAAAAGCAATGCTGCTCTCCCAAAGGCCATCCTTCACTTCTGTTATGCCTCATTGCCTCTCCTCCCTACATGAGAGAAAACCCCCAACAATATTGTCTCCCTCTAGCTCTAAGAAAACAGGTAATGATGCATGGATGTGCAATGAAATTTCAAAAATGTGCACTGACTTTTTAGAAATATGCCAACTGTCAAATATAAAATAAAATTAAAAATCAGACCTAGCCAATATTTAAGCCATTTAAGTCCTCAACAGCATCAGCTCTGAACCAAAGCCTCTGTCACAGCACAGCAGCTTGATCAGTATTTATTTTTTACAGTCTACCCAAAAAATATGACCTGGTGCTTAACCCAAAAGATCATTTGCTTATTGTTATTATCTGTTGCCAGCCTACTGCTGACACACTCCAGCAGTCCTTGGGTGGGTCCTTTGTAAGGTTTCTATAGGTTTTCCTATTCAAAAACCCTTTGAAAATCATGGCTTTGGCTGTATAATGACCTGGCCATACCTATAGAGATGTCCACCAGGAAGGACTCTGTATTTTGTGCTTACTTGAAGGCAAAGTGATAGCAGCTCCTTCTGAGAGAGTTACAGGAACAAAACTATAAATCCAGTTACATTGATAAGTCAATGGAAATATCTGTAAACTCTCTGTGTTGAGTCATATTGTGTAGGAGAAGGCAGTAGAGGTGACCTTGCCCCAGTAAGTAACAGCTGTTTGAATTACCCAGCACAGTCTCGCCCCTGTGAGTCACAGCCATAGCCAATAAAGACAAGTGATTAAAAGGGAGTGGGTTAGCTGGAGAGGGGAGAATCATCCTGGAGGATCATGAACATAAGAACCATGAGGGAGAAGGATCCTGGGGAGAGAGAATCACTGCTGTGAGGTCAGTCTGGGTCTGCAGTTAGAGCCTTTTGTTGGAATCTGCAGTCACAGTCTAGCTAGGTAAAAACCTGCAGAGTTTGCAAACCAAGACCTGCAGTCAGAGTTTAGCAGGAAATAACCAGCAGTCAAAGGCTGCAAGGGAAACTCACAGGAGGAGCTTGCTGAAGCTAGAGTCAGTGAATGGTTGGAGTCAGGATGGCTAAGCTGTGAAGAGGAATAAACCAGGACTCTTTACATGCTGTGATAAACAAGAAGTCTGTGTCTCAGCTCATTTCTACCCTCTAACAATAGAGCTGTTGCAACAATATTTGGTTTCATTTTCCTATAGATATCTGTATTTATGGCCGTACCATATGCTGTGCACCCAGAGATTTAATATTGAGTGGATGTGTGCAAATGGATATAGCTGCACACCATCTCTAGTGGATATATATATGTGCATGAATGAAAAGATACACGTTAGTTTTGCTTATGTCTCCTTTCTTAACGTGCTCTACAAGGACTTGTAGCAAGCACATAGATCTGAAGGTGGGGTTGTGTATGAGGGATGTTTGTGCATTCCTGCTGGCACACCCAGTAGTGTGCATGCAGGGATGTTGGAGCAGGGTAGCAGCCAATACACAACTCCACATTCTGGATGGTAACAGCAAGAGTCTGTCCGTGCTGCTGGGTGCAATTGTGAGCTGTGCCTGGAGCTGCTGGCTCCATAGGCAGGGAATGGGCAAATCAATGCAGAGGAGAGGCTGTCGGGGTAGGTGCTGGTGGGTGGTGAGGCCAAGCCTACTGGCTGCATGGGCTTGTTCAGCTCCTGCAGGGCTGTGATTGAAAGCAAACAGGACATAGCTCCCTGTGGAAAGGCTGGAGCTGCAGAGGATGAGGCTGGCTGTGCACTGGTGTGCTGGGCTGTGCCTGGGAGCCAGCATCAACCCATGCCACGGGGCTGCAGCCCCACACGGGCTGTCCTTTTGTGATATTTTAACCACTTAATTAAATTGCACTCCTGGGCCTTTCACTGAAGGTAGCCCAAATCACATTTAGACGAAGCAATTTGGAAACATATTTTATTGACAGAGGTGCAATAGAAATAGGTTTAGAAATAATCACACGCATGCCACACATTTTCTGGTCTCTTCCATATGGCTTTTCAAACTAGAGATATTTACATTAACTAGACTTTGCATCTTCCCAGGATTACAGGTTACACTTTCAGCTCTGTGCCAGGGGTGACTGTCTCGTAGCTGTAAAGCCCTGGTGTGCCCAGCTGCCCACCCATACCCCTTGCACAGGCACCCTCCCTCTGCAAACCCTGTCTTGCCAGTGTCACACCCTGTTGGATGTGTGGCTTGACTGGACACAGACCACAGAGGTGCTCCATGGCCCCACCACTGAACATAACAAAACTGCCTTGGGACACTGCCACAGTGGGGTCCCAGCTGCCTGTGCCAGGGTGGCTGGCTCCTGGAGGATGCAGGATGGTGACACTCACCACTGTCCCACTAACCAGGAGGTGGGAGGTGGCACTGAGCACTGCCCTGCTCTGATGGGCTGTCAGGTCTGAGGGGTAGGCCCTGATCTCACCTACCTTCATGTACAATCCACAGTACCACATTAAAACTTAGTATTTTTCCCCCAGACTCAGTACAAAGTAAATCATGAGTTCACGCCTCCTACCTTTCAGATTTGTGTTTTCCTTCCTTCTCCACACTTGATGAAATATCTCTTTTTTTTTTTTGCAATGTTCAGTCAGCATTTGTGAAAACTATGCCAGAGGGGATAAAATCCCAAGTTTTCCTCTTATGTAACACACTCACACTGGCAAAGAACTGGGCTGAAGGGCTCAGAGGGAAGAATATGCAGTACGAAGGGGAAAGTGCCTGTCAATTTCCTTTATTAAAAGATGAGAGGTAAGCGTGTTATGTCTTCTCTGAAGATGCAGGAGAATTGTTTTCATATAAAATATTTGAAAAGTTTACTATGTGGCTTTTCACCAGTCCTCCAGAAAATTGTGAGTATTATTTACTTTGTTCCAGAAATATTTTAAGAATTTAAAAATAATTCCTGTTTTATAGGCTTGGTATGCTTACTCTCTTTACACATGCTGTAAAAGCAAAAAATACTCTATACATCTTATTCAATTCTATAAAATATCATTACAGAAAATTGTTACTTTTATTACTCAAGCTGAACTTTTATGTATAGAAGCTCCATTAGACTTACACACTGACTTTTTAGAGTTAGAAATTACAATGTAAAGCACAGGAATAGCTGTGATACTTATTTTAAGGGCTGCACTACATATAATATTCTGATAACAATTCTTGTTCTGTTCAGGTTATTACTTTATTGCTCCCTAACTTTTTTTCCCCAAACAAATTGCAAGGTGTAAATCCAGCACTTGCAGTGACAGATGTCAGAGGAACTGAATGCTGCTTGCAGGTCCTCCAGAGTTTCTTTCCTTGTTTGACCTGGCAGACATTTCCCACCCAGCAGAACCTGTCCCACGCTGGGTTCGAGGGCAGGGTCCCGTCAGACAGGGGATGCACTAATGCGAGTCATGAGCTGTTGTCTAAAGTGAAATGTGGAGCTGCAGCTCACGGCATTTGAGGGTGGCTGGAAACCATTTCAGTTGGAGTGTGGATATAAAGGGATATTTATTTCTGTGCTCGCAGACAGGAGCACACATGCAGACCTCCCATATTTATAACTAGGGTATCCCAGACAAGCAAATGTGTGCACAACACAGAAAGACAAGGCCAGCACATCATAGAAACATCAGTAAAATGTCTGCAGCTGTGTTGTGGGCCCCCTGGGATGTCTCCCCTAAGCTAAACCCCTTTGCCCTGGCCTGCAATACTCAGCTTCCATGCAAATACAATTTCCAGGTCCAAAAGACAAATCTGATAAAGCTCAGTAGCTCTGTATCTGGAAATGCCTCGTCCCCCCGTGGCATGGAGCCCTGAAAGCACACCGCAGTCCAGCGTGCAGCGTCACTGCCACACCAGGGTAATGTGTGTGCTGCAGCACCATAACAGGCTGCCCAGGGAAATGGTGTGGTCACCAGCCCTGGAGCTGTTAATAAGACAGTGTAGATGTGTCACGGAGGGGCGAGGTTTAGTAGTGGGCTTGGCAGTGTCAAGTTTGTGGTTGGACTTGATGATCTTAAAAGTCTTTTCCAACAGAAATGATTCTATGACTGTAACAGCCATAGTCACTTGCAAGCTCTGACGTGAACAGGAACAAAGACTTTCTGGATACCAGGGCTACCACAGAAATTTCAACAATCACACTAGCCATGAGTAGATTCTGGATTTAAGGCGCCTGGCAATATGGCTGTATTTGAAGGTGGGTGGTGAGCTCAAACACCAGGTTTCCCTACGTGAGGCATTTCCAATCATTCCTCCAAAGCCTCCAATGCTGCTGCTGCCAGAGATAATGCTCTGGACAAAAAAGGACAGCTGGTGTTGCTTCTGCATCCCTTGGTGTGCTGCCTCCTTTTACCTGCTTCATTTCTTCATTTCCTTCTCAAAGTTTTGAAAGATGCCAAGGAGCAGAAACTACAAGGCTAGAAACAGCATTCCAGCCAGATCCCAAATATTGTGAGGCTTTCTTTACCTGGCAGGTTCTCGTGACCACCATCCTGCCTGTGGTGCTTGAGCTGTACAGCAGGAATACGTGGCCTCAGCAGCCAGAACCAGTCCCACAGCTTGCCATAACTCCCCCTGAAATGCTAACAAAGAGCAGCAGTGCTAACACCTGTATGTGAAAGGAAAAGCTCTCTCTGTGTGTTCGGGCCTCAAAAGAAGAGAACATTTGTATTGCATTTTTAAGCTAATGACAGAAAACTCTTCCCATTGAGATAAAAACAATAAAAATAAAAGGATTGTAACACTCATATCTTACAGCTTCAGGCATCCTATTCCTCTGCCTGTCACTTTTATATATGCATCCATAAAAAGTGTGATAGCCTGCCACTTTCTACATATAAAAATATTACAGTGGGCACCAGTGGTGACCACTATATTTTAGTGCACACACAACAAAATTCCATGAGGACATCACCTTGATTTTTCCTCCTTATAGTTTTCCAGAGCATTACATTTAGGGATCAAGATGTTGATGTGTTCTCTATATGAAAGTTAAGGGATAGACAAGAGTGCTTTCTTCAAAGGAAAATTAATTGATTTTTCCATACATGAATGAATGAGCTCTTTTCTCTGTTATTTGTAAGTATTTCATACTCTTGCAGACAGCTACTATTTGCTTGGGTTGGAGGTTTTATTTTTAAACAAAAGTGGATTTGATTTTTAGGGATATAACAAGTTAAACTTGCACACCGAGGATAGACAAGGAGTTTCCTCATCTCTTCTTGATCAAGCATCTGTAAGAAGAGCACTATACCCTGTTCAAGTAGGAGCTAGAGCAATGCTAAACTACTACCAGCTCAGGAAGTGTACAGCAAAGAGCTTGTCAGGCCTTTCAGACAAGCATTATTGGGGTCTCCTCCTCTTTCTTTTGTTTCGTTAGTAGCATCAGGATTAACAGAGGTTTTTGTAGAAATCTAAAGAGAGGCTTGAGGGATCACCAAAGAAAAGCAACCCACTACTTTTTCAGTAGCCCTCCACTGCTACTAAACGTACTGCACGGTTCTGGGGAAGTCCTTCAGATGACACCTGAACTGCTGCTGAGAGAGGGGTGGACCTGGTGTCACCCCATGCACTTGAGAAGCACTGCTCAAGCAGAGCCTGCTCCTGCCAGCTCTGGGGATATTTATGGGGTGTTGTGGGTGTAACTATACCCTCAGCCATACAGGAACTGTAAATGACTCTAGCAAGGTTTGGGGCTTGAATTATAGTGACTGTGTGGGACAGACTATTTAGGACAAATCAGTGCTGCAGCATCCCTGTGTTTCTCTGACTCAAGTGAGTGACTAGCACTGCTGGGACAATACATGCTCAAGAAGTAGGGTAATAATTACAAAAGAAAAATACCCTACAGAAGTCAGCCACTCCTTCTGCTCCCCCTGGAATTTCATGTCTCAGCCTGTTTTACCCCCTTTACCCTCCCCACTGACAGTACAGAGCACTGCAGTCTGTACTGTAGAGGACAACTTCTTGTAAGGTTGTTTTTCAGATGGGGTCTGACTCCTTCCTCTCCTCTTGGAGTCTGACCTCACCACTGATGCAGCAAAAGTGTGTTGTTTTCAGAGACCCTCTGCGAGCTGAAGGAGATGGCCGTCCTTGAAAAATCACATGTATTTCTAGATGGGAAGTGCACTAGGTAAGCCAGTGTACAAGATGAACCTCCTGTTTGCTCATAACCTGCTTATGACTGCTTACCTCTTTATGAATAAGGCCTCGGGAAGTCAGGTTTAAAACAACAAAATTGTAGCCAGGAGAAATGTAAAAGAAAGTGAATTTTCAAAAGCACTTAGCATTCACTTCTAATGAATACATTGATTTCCAGCACCATTTCCAGTTATGTAGCTCTGATGTATTGAAATAGGCCATAGAGAAGCTCTAATACTAAATCATAAGTACCTCATACCCCAGCCTTTAGACCAAGGCTAGAGCATGTGAGTAAGTATTTGGAAAATCTTTTTTTAGGATTCAGCTAGAGGCACTTTGTGTTTTCTCACAATTTGGCAGTGAAGGGAGCCAGATATGCTGGCTCTTGAAAGTTTGCAGGCATATCAGAAAATCCTGGGTTTCAAACAAAACTGCCTGAGAATGCTGGCCATCCTAGATGGCAAAAGGCAGGAAGCTGGAAGGTAAAAATGGCAACACACAGAAAACAAAGTCAGTAAGTAGTGAAATAATTTTAAAAGGTAAATGGTGTAGGAAGTAGAAATCAAAAGGGAAGAAAAACCCTAAATAAATGTAAATCCATTCAGTCTTGCCTCCTACAAGTCATTAAATATTTCCCAGCAGTGCTGTGCTAGCTGCTCTGTGTACTTGGGCTTGAAGGAGCATTTCTGCACGCTGACACCACTGTGGGAAGGCAAATGGCCCTGAGCCAAGGATTTCCAAACAGCAGCATCTTGCCAGCCTCTCACAGTGCTCCCAACCACTGCTTTTTTGCCCCCAGGTAAACTGGAGTGGTGGTTTTGGTTTTTTTTTCCCCAGTGTCCCTTGGCTCTGAAATTATTTCCTTTGGGATTTGAAAGTGCCAAGATGCGCTGACCTCTAACTTGCACTCTCCGCTTGGGTAGCTTTTGTGGTGTGTTGCCAAGGTGATGCCTGCAAAGGCTCAGGATGGCCCAGATCAAGGGATTTGGGCTAATTGTAGGGAGGGAGGAATTGTGTCAGTTGGATAGGTTTGTATTTCCATGGTATTAGCTTAATTTTAAACAATTAAGGGATCTGTTAAGGCACCTGAACCATCAAGACTGGGCTTAAAGAACTTACCTGAGGCTACACCATTGACAAGAGTAAATAGAAATAAAGGTTGTGATGGAGCTCACCGTTCTTAGAGGCTGTGTGTGGGGACAGGGCATGCAGAATGAAGTGCAGAGGAGCCTGCTCCAAAATTCACCTCCACCAGCTTCCACACTTCCAGTGCAGGGGATAATGGTTGCCAACTGATGGGTGATTGGAAAATGAGTAAATTAATAAATAAGTGAAGGGTTTTTTTTCTGTCTGAAACGATTTTGTTCAACATTTTCAGGCTTCAAATAACAGCTGGAATAGGCAGTTTATCTCTTTGCCTTGATTTATGTATCTTTACTTGGGTAGAATGTGGAAGAAAAGGAAATGTGAAGGAAACTGGACAGTACACTGGTTTTGGCTGGGAGTTAGTTGTCTTCACAGTAGCTAGTATGGGGCTGCATTTTGGGTTAGTGATGGAAAGGAAAGAGTCTTGGTAGCACAGGAATGTTTTTTGTTATTCCAGAGCAGAGCTTGCACAGAGTTAAGCTCTTTTCTACTCCTCGCTCCATCCCATCAGTGAGGAGGCTGAGGGTGCACAAGGACTGGGAGCAGACACATCTGGCACAACTGACTCCAACTGACCCAAGGGATATCCCACACCAAATGGTGTCAATGTTGGCACACAAAGCAGAGGGAAGAAGGAGTGTGGGGGGACGTTTGGAATGATGACATTTGTCTACCCAGTTATTACATGTGACGGAGCCCTGCTTACCTGGCGATGGTTGAACTTCCAACAGGTGAATGAGTTCCTTGCTTTGCCTTCCTTGCATGCACAGGTTTTGCTTTCCCTATTAAACTGTCTTTATTCCAACCCATGAGTTGTTTCACTTTTACCCATCCAATTCTCTAGCTGATCCCGAGAGGGGTCAGGAGTGAGTGAGCAGGTGCGTGGGGTTAGTTGTGGGATTTCGTTGCCAGCTGGGGTTAAACCACAACAAAGACGTGGGGATCCTGGGGGGCTGCACAGTAGAAGATGCTGATAATCAAGCCTAGAGGATGTTGTTGCTATCTTCAAACTGTTCCAAGTATCTGCTCAGCTGGTTAGCCAGGTTTTTTTTCTGCTTTGGTTGCTGGGGCTGGACCACTTTTGTGAAAGATCTGCTAAAACAGACCATGCACCTATGCTTCTGGAAAAAATCTCCTAGGAAAACAGGGAAAAGAATGGATGTTTTCTGTCCTTTTAGGCAAAGACTGAAAGAATTTTTTAAAATCCCATAGCAGCAATACCCTGAACTGCTTTCTCCAGTCATTTTTATCTATAAGAGGAGCACTGAGGGTGGTCCCCCTCAGGTGCTGCCGCTGTGTCAGATCCTCTGCCAGAGCAAGATGCATACAGCATCCATGTATGGATGCATACAGCATCCACATGTGCTTTGGAGGCCCACCGGACAGCCTCTGGGAGGAACCTGGGCGGGACAGAGAAAAGGGGGCCAGGTAACAAGTCACAATGTGAATTCAGCTGTTGCCCAAGAAAAGTGTGGCTGAGAATCTAATTCTAGGTGTTACTTTGCAACACTGGTGAAATATCCCTTCTCTTGACAAAAAGCAGCAGACTCTCTGTCCTGGCAGTGGCAGCCTCACGGTTACGGATATACATGGACAAGGGGACAGGGTCAGCATGAGCACAGTGGGACCAGCCACGGGAAAGGAGCCCAAACATCTCCTTGGTGGCCAAAGCAGCCTCTGGCAGGTTAATTGTTAGCCACGCTATACACTCACGTTGGGCACACCAGGCCCTTCCTGCTATTAGCCATCCTCGGCAAGCAAACGCACCCTGGGCCAAATCCATCCCTGGCGTGCCGAGTTGCGCCCAGGTGGAGCAGCACCTGGCCATGGGAAGGTCATTTTAGGAAGCTGCTGAAACTGAGTGCGGCGTGTTAAAGGGGAAGAGCAGGGTCCGGGAGGCCAAAAGCCGGGGAAGCAGGCTGCAATTGCTCTGCTGAGGTCACGTCAGAGAGCCGGGGGAGCATAAACAGCCGCCGAGGAAAACGAAGGCAGAGCATTTAAAGCCGGTGTGCATTTCCGAGGCAGAGCGAGAGACATCTACCGGCCCCCGCATCCCCGCCGGCGCCCCCTCCCACTAATTACGGCAAGGTTTCCTCTCCTTTCAGCTGACAGCCGGGGAGCGTAATTAGCGTCTAATGAAACGCCGAAAAGCCGGGAATGCGAGCGCGGGCTGAGCAGTGAGCTCGGCGGGCTGGCGGCAGTGCCCGGGCTCGGGGAGCGCGCACGGCGCTGTCACCGCGCAGTGACACTGTCACCGCGCCGCCAGCCCCGAGCGCGCCGCCAGCCCGCCGCAGACAGACAGCTGGAATTAATCCCGGGAGGCGCGCGTGACAGGCGAGCCAGGCAGACAATTAGAGTGAAGGAGGAAATTGGAAATGGCAAAGGTGTGAACATATGTCAAATTACAACTAAATGATAAATTACAATTCTGTCATTGGAATAAGCGGTAATTAAGAAAGATTTCAGCTAGCCCTCTTGGAGGAAAGAGAGGAGGAAGAGGAGCAAGCAGATTTTTCTCCGCCCCCCCCCTTTTTTTTTTTTTTTTTTTTTTTTTTAATAATATAGTTTGAGTGTGCTGGCTGTATTGTTTCAATCCACCGCATACGTTGGGGCTGGTTCGTCCTCTTTCTGAACGCGTTCGTGTACTTAAAATATAATACCTTGCTTCCCCCTCCCCCCTCCCCATCCCCCTGCCTGGCAGAGTGATGGTGTCAGAAATGAGCAGGGAGCTGATAGCAACTGATAAAAACCCATATGGAGGGATTAAAAAAAAAAAAAAAAAAAAAGCCCACCCCAACCCTCCCCGGTCTGTTTAAGCGGCTGCACTCTAATTATTTTAAACAAGCCTGGCGCAGCACAGCTGACAATTAGGAAACCCTGCTTGCGGGCCCGGGGGATTCATGTGAGCTCTCATCATCATTGCCGGCTCCACGTCCTTCCCATTTTGGCACCGCGATGGATAAAGGCAGGCGGGGCTGCCTGCCCTTGCAGCCCACTCTGCTGAGATTTGAACCAGTCGGGGAATCGCGGCTTTGGAAGGCAGAATCCTAGCCCAGTTCAGGAGCCATGGTACCCTGAGGTCCCTCTGCCCTCTGGGCACATCCACTGCGGATTTTTTTTCAGCAATGGGATTTCTGTGGAACACGACTGCTGTTCCCCAGCTGGTGTTATCTGCTGAGAGCCTGTGCCAGTAGTTGACACTGCTTCTCCCCACAGAGGGGGAAAGCGCGCCTGGGTAATGATGGATGTTTAGCTTCATGGTAGCACATTTGTCATGTGAAATTAAAATAATATTGTGTAAACAGCACCTTTCAGCTAAGGAGCTGGAGATGCTGTGCAAATACAAATGGGGTGAGGGGGGCTGGATATCAACTATATGCATAGGTAGACTTTGTACCTCAACAGGACCTGTTTCTACATAAAAGAGTTGTTGCAGAAATAATTCTATTTGCAATAATTGTTTAAAATACACTAAAGCCAGTTTAGCATACAAATCAATGTTAAATCTCTACAAAGCGATCGGCTCCCTTTGTGTTTCATTACATCTATTAGGCTTAATTAATCTGCAAATGGAGTGACATAAAGATTTTTTTAAAGAAAGCAAGATAGGCTAATTACAGGTCAAAGGCTTTTTATATGCACCCTTATCATCCCCTTACCTGTGTATGTCCATTATACACAAACGGGTAAGAGATGACCTATGGATACATTTGCACATTTAATAGCTGGCTTTGAAATGCAAGGTTTTGCACCAGTCCTCCCTACTTAAACAGGAGAGGAGAAGGAATAAAATAATTCAAAGTGTTAAATGCTTCGGCATACTTTCCTGACAGCGAGGTTGGCGCTAGTGACCATCATGGGGGGATAAATCATTTTGCAGCCACTGCAGCCAGAAAGTGAAGTTCAGATCCTGGAGAGCTTAATTAGGAAGCATGTTAAAAGTGAAAGGGTGAGAGTCATGTTAATTATGTGGGGTTCCTCTTGGAGTCAACCTAGCCAGCAACAGTGCTGTGAGGCTAAAGGAGCATCATGTTGTTCCTTGCATTAATCAACCCACATTACTGGTATGACACAACAGCTTATAAAAAAACCCCATCCAAACGCAATGGCAAACTGCAGGTGGAAGCCTGATTTGTTTGTACTTGATTACTGTGACATATCCCTATGTTTTTCCATGCTCCGAAGGGTATTTCAGACACCAAGTGGGGTGTTGTAAGAGCTCTCCTGTGCTGGCATGAAGCCTGAAAGTTTTGACCAGACTCTGTGGATTGTTGGGATTTTTCTTCTATCATTAAAAGCTCTGTGAAATTAAAGACTCTTGGTTGTCACATGAAAGAGAACTTTCTGTATGTGGTCCCAAAGGCTTTACAGATTAGTAACTCAGTAAATTTTTCTGCTTTGTCCTCATGGTGAGGTCTTAAATCTTGTAAAAATCCTAATTGCGGGGTACATACTCGTAATGTCTACAATTCCTGCCTCAAAATTAATGATGATGATGATGATAACAATAATAAAGTTTCGCTTGAGTAATCCCTTAGTGATGGTAATTAGGATAATGGTGAAATTTAAGCTGTGAAGGCATAACTGCTGCTCTCTCAAGCCCTTTAGCTCTCCCACTTCAGCCCTCTGGAATCATCACTGCCATCAAGAAAATGTGAACTTCTGGAATACTCTACATCAGGATGACCTATCTCTAGACATTGCCCCCAAACGTGTGTGATCTGCTGGCAATTTTTCCTTTGGGAAGCCATCCAGCAGACTACCAGGAGAGGGCATAGACTGATTTCCCTCTCTGGAATTCAAAGGGGTGCAGTTCCCCCTCACAGGTGCTCCCTTGCTCAGACACTGATGTGCTCCAGCAGCAAGTGGAGAGTTTTGTACATGGAGGCTTTTTCTATAGTGGTGGAGAAGCCCAAATCAGCACCTGTAATAGCCCAAGATGTGTGCTTCTAAAATCTCTGCCAAATCTCTTCTGGTGACAGGGATCACAACTACATGTTTTTCCTATACTGCATACTCTTGATTCGGGAAAAAAAAAAAAATTCCTACTCCTCTGGGCTTGTTCCCCCACCCCCTGTCCTATTAGTATTACTTACTGCTCAAAAATTTTCATAATTCACATTTTCAGCTATGATATTAGTCTATCAAAGTCTGAGATGTAATCAAAAAGTTTTGCTAAGCAGTCCTTATAAATGATGTATTAGAGTAGTTCACAAAGGATGTCTGAAATACCTCATATCTTCCATAATATTAAGTGTAAAATAAAAAAATAGAGAAACCAGTGATATCAGCAGGGAAATGGTTGATTTGACCAGTGAACAGTCCTGGTCTCTTCATCTCCCTTTCTCCATGTACTCACCCCTGTATGACTGAAGTATAGGGAGGTCAGACTTGTGTTTCAAAAACACCACATGGAAACTGCCCTACAGCTGATGCCATTTCTGAGATTTTCACTCAGTTTTTGTTTTACAGGATTCAAAAACCAAAATTCTGCTGAGAGACATCAACCCACTGGGAATGCCTGGAACAGGTATCTGGAAAGGAACTCTTCAGACAGTTCCACAAGAAACAAATTCTCCCAATGGGTTTCTGCCTCAACCCCAGCAATGTCTGCTATTGTGTCACTGATCCTGAGGAAAAAAAAATAAAAATGCAGTGCTGCCTTTGCCTACCCTGTGTTTGATGTAGGGGGAAGAATAGGAAGCAGGGAGGATCTTGTACATGTACGGGCCTGGTAGATGCCTTAAAATGCATCATCACCATCATCAGCTGCCATTAGCCACTCCAAGCACCGAGTTATGGCAGGGAAAGCAGAGATTATACGTGCAACAAGGGGGAAAACAGCATTTAAGGCCAGGAATATATTTGGCACTGACAGCACTCCAAAATCGTTTGGCATGAGAATATCACCCTTTACATGGATGTGTCGAGTATGTTGTTCAACTCTTTCAGCTGTAGTCTGCGGCTGGGTGTGGATCCACACAGGGAAAGTGGATTTGCAGGAAAGATGGTCTGTGACAAATATTAGATAATTTTTGGCCATTTGAGGCAGTTCTTTGCAGATTCAAAAAAACAAAGATAAGAGCAACACACTAGTAATTCAGGCTATTTTGACAATCACTGACTATATGTTCCAAAATTAACTGCATATAAGGTAAAAAAAGAAACTGTAGAAAGAAGCAGATGAGCTATAGTTTGCACAATATTTTTACCATGGTTTAAATAGCAAAATAATTCTCATTATAAACACTTTAGCTTGACAATCTGGGATACCATTACCGAAGATTTTCTACCCTGACAAGACCCCAACAATACAGGCCTCAAGAATCTTGTATTAGGCCACAGCTGGTTTTAGCATTTTAGAAAACCAAGTTTAGCTTCCATTTGAGATTAAAAGAATATAAGCCTTGTATTTTTTACTCCTTCTGTGCACATTAAATCATGTCCTAATAAAAAGCAGCTGAGTGCAACAAACAAAGTGGATTCAGACAACTACAACCTCCTTCATGCTGTGTTTATTTTAGAGATTGGAAACAGGCAGGAGCACATCAAGTTTGCAAATGTCAGGCTCTGCATATATGTTTGAATTCATGAAAATGACAGGCTAACCTGGAATATCGTTTTATGTATTCATTTCCTCCCTGTCCTTCCCCATCCCTCCGCACCTTCAGGAAACCTCCTGTGATAGCAGCCCCCTGACTTCTACTGTGTCTCTCCAGTCAAGCTGTTCTGGCCCTGAGACAGATTGCTGTCTGCAGCTGCCGAAAATTGATTTATCTCCCCACCGAGGTTGCCAGTGATGACCAAAACATCAGAGTAATTCAAGATTTGTGGTCGTCTGTATAAACTGATTCCTTCTCCTCACCTTATTTTACAAGCCAAAGTAATGCTTCAGTCTATCTTCTTCCCACCAGATATCTTTGAACTTCATTTCATAACCGTAATGCTATGGTAGCAAAAACATCTGAAAAGGATACAGCAATTCTCAGCAAATTAAAAAAGTGTGTCCCAGAGTCTGAGAAAAAATTTACAGTCAGCAAATGGATATGGAGAATCATAGGCAAATCATAGTCTCGATTCAGCAAATATTCGGCAGGTATCCTGACATGTCCCACAAGCCCAGAATAAAACAGGGTGGAGAAAAAAGGAAGGAAGGAGATAAGACAGGAGCTGTAGTGCTGGGGAGGAAGCAAGAGCATTGTGGACCATTTTTTTGAGAGGCAAGGTGGGTCCTGCAGACCAGCAGCATCCTGTTGTGTGACCATCACTGCAGTGTTCAGCAGCAGCACCTCCAGTCCCACTCTCCCCTCACATCCAAAGTGAGCTCTGCAGCCACAAAGCTGTTGCATGGGACCTGAGGACACCCTGAGGACACCATGGGCACGTCCTACCCTCAGGCACCATTTAGAAATTATACTGAGAGGGGAAAAGTCTGCTCTGATCCAGCTGGGTCCACTCCACCAGGGAGACGGGCTCAGACCTGCAGAGCATGGAGAATTTCCTGCTGGGGCAGCTGCATCAGCATCAGCTGGTAGGAAAAGTGATGGGAGACCTTGTGGGATGCCCCACTGTGGCTCCAAGCTCATTGCTCCATCCCTGAGGGCACATTCCCAACCTTCCTGGAAGCCCTGAAGGATGGCTGGTTTGGGTCCTTCAGAACCACACAGGGAGCCCGGCACATGGGATTCTTTCCCTCCCGTGAGCCTGCAGGCACTACACCAACACAGACACCAAGGAGTGATGAAAGCATCCAGAGTGGCGGGCTCTTCCATGACATTTCCACTTCTCAAACTCACAGGCAAAAGGGACTATCATTATCCACTCTTAACGAGGCCCTTAATGATGATCCTGTTGCTGGGTGATGGCGCATTACCGACAGGTGCATACAGCAACACACAGCCAGAGCTGCTTATAAATACGTGACCTATTCCAACTTAGACTTGCTGAGGACCTGACCCAAAATATTTATTCCCTCGTGGAAAACAGATACTTCAGGTCTCCTAATGGTCTCCAGTGTTCCTGGCTGACCCAGTTTGGAGCGTGAGCTACACTCAGCCCTATTTCAGCACTGAACTAGTTCCATCAGAAATGGTTTCCTTTAAAACTGCTCCCACCAAATGACACACTATGAAAATATTTAGATTTTAATTTTGAGAAAGAGAGAAAGAAAAAAGTGAGTGGAATTAATCAGAAAATATATACCGGGTAAACTGAAATGGGCACTATGTAACATCAATAGAGCTCCTAATTAATTCAGATTCATTCAGATTTTACAGCCCTTTTCAGAATCACCATTTTTGTTCAGACAGAGGGGAGGAAACTATAAGATAATACAAAAATACATGTGACCACAGCTCCTGAGCATATTAATGAAGAGAAATGTAGAAAAGGAAGGATTTTTTCAGAAGAGCAGAATAGCATCTACAGTGATAGATGCAGGGTACAGCAAAATAGGTCAGTAAAGGGAAATATGTGTAATGAATTATATAAAGCTGTATCTATAAAAATGGATGTATTGATGAAAAGTGATTTTAAAATGAAGGCTCAGATACAAATCATTAGTCTCACGGCCAAGACTAATATGTATTCTGCGGTAATAAGCGATGTCATTACAAGTGAATAACAATGCTGTAATGGGCGAAGAGCCTTGCTGGGGGAGGGGACTGATTATTAAGCAGTTAAGAAACATTTTCTCAATTGTTCACTTAGCATTAGTTGCCTCAGGTGCTGGCAGGGGCAATTTCCAAAACACAGTGGCAATACTAAGGAACGCAAGGAGGAAATTCAAAATTTGGGGTGGTGATGGGGATGCCTCTGCAGGGCGGGAGGATGTCTCGGGAGGATGTTATGGCGTTGGGTGAGCTTTGGAAGCAAATCACCCTACACTTAGCAGGGTGAGTAGAAAGGACCGCTGAGGGCTTGAGGACAGGGTGGATGGGCAAACCTCCAGCTGCATCCCTCGCTGCATTCCCGATGGGCTCATCCCTTGCGTGTACTGCCAAAGCCTAGCCATCCTGCACCAACAGCCTCCCCTGCTTTTCGCACTTCTGTTGTGTGCCCAGCGGGCGGGCATCGCGCACGGACCCCCCCGCTCCCCTCCTCTGCTCCATCTCCCCGGTGCCGGCCCCCTCCGGCCCGGGTCCTGCTGGGCCGGCGGCTGTGCGGGAATGGATGCGCAGTGCCGAGCTGATACCAGAGGAGCAATATAGTGCAGTGCCGTCAGAGCATTACTCATAGCTGATGAACACGTACCTTTCCCAGTGAAACACATACATTCCAGAAAGAAATGCATAGATCACTTGCTGAAGCACATTTATTACCCCGAAATGTGTACCTCAACTAATGAAACGCATAGATCATATAGTAAAATGATTATGCTCACACCTAGCAGGCTCGACCATTTATTTATTTTTAACCAATTTATTTTGGTTAGGAGGCTGATCATGGTCCTCCCCCTCTCTGGGATTAGCAGCCCAAACCCCATTTTTTTCTTCAAAAGTGTATTCATTTTCCCATCATACAAACCCAGATTTCCATCCCAAGCTCACTGAAAAATAAATTAGAATGGAGCCCTCTCTTACAGAGCTGAGCATCCAAGCTGAACACAGTCTTGCTATTGAAGATAGATTTTACTACTGAGTATTAGTGGATACTGTATCTGGTGTGCCTGCTAATTAAAAATTATGTCTGTGTACTACAAAACATTTAAGCATTCTCCCTTAAATGTTAGTTTTTCTGCCCACTTGAGACATCTTCTGCATCCTTATTACCATCTTCAGCCAGAAATGGGTGAGTCAGTGCCCCTCCAGGGTCGGCCATAAACCAGCCTTTCCCAGTACATAAATTCAGTTGGCTCCACCTCGTGCCCTGAGGAATGAAACAGGTCAAACACTTTGTTTGCGACCAAGGAATCCCCCGGTGTACGTGTGCCACCCATATGCCCAGCTCAGCAGTGCTGGGAAAGGATGTAAATCCCAGAGCCACGCTACGGCACTGACATCACTGACACACTGACCGACTGGGAAAAAACCCAGCGCCCTGACCCGTTCTGTTACATGGAATCCCAGCAACAGTCAAAGGGCTGCTTCTGAGACTGCTTCTTGACAGCTGGCTTGATTAACAACAAAGCTGTGTTTTGAAAAAAATAAATAGGCGGTTTCTATTTTATTGGACTGGCCTTTTCTCTGCTGCATTGTATCTGTTGGAAAAACCAACCTAGGGGAGGGGGTAAAAAAGCAAATTGCTTTTTTGGAGTGAGCAAGGAAGGAAAAATAGACCAATAAAAGCAGAAACTGGCAGAAGATCAGGTATGAAATGACTGAATTCAATATCCCTTTCCCCTTTCTTCCCCTGAACACCATTGGTTTCCGATTGCAGAGCATATCGATTTGATTTTTTTCTCGTGTTAACTTTTAATTGCCTTGCTGCAGCTGCCAGGCAGTGCCTTGCTGAGCCCATCTCCAGCCGCCGTCCTGAGCGCCCCACCGTCCCCAGCACCCCGCGCTCCCCGTCAATAGGAAATCAAGCGGCTGCTCACGGAATAACCCTTCCTACTTTTTCACACTTAGCAGAGAAGCTTTTACAGCCTGCTGGCGTGTCACCAACCTTCGGAGCAGCTTCGCCGCCCAACTATCAGCACTGCTGGAGACTTTTTATCTTCCGTACAAACTTATCTTTCGAACATGCTTTTTAATGTGTAATCGTTGTTTGCTTCGGCAGGGGAGGCTTCCTCGGGGCTTATTGTGCTTAACTGGCCCTATTGTTGTGAGCCTTCCTGATAGAGGATGTTGTAAAAATACAGGGAGGTCGGGCTGGATATTTGCGTTTCCATTTCACGGAGATAACGACGTTTTCCTTAAGTTATATGAGTCCCATTTCATTATTCCATGAACCTCTCGGTGAACCTCAGGCTTCACTATATAATTTATGGTCCCTGATACAATCCGGCGGTGTAATCTCATGATTTATGTGCTTCATTTATAATTTGATGATTTCGGTGTAATGCGCGTTTTCCCGGATGATTTATGTACTTTCACCTGTGACGCGTGTGTTTCGTGCCATGCGATACATATTCATCAGCCGCGCGCCGTGCCCCTGATGGCACTTTCCCAGGAGGAAGGTGGGACACCCCAGCCCGAGGCCAAGTCCCGAGGTTAATTGCAATCAATTCACCTTCCACGCAATTACACTTTCATCCGCACGCGCCTGTGAAGTGAGCATGCTTAACGCCGTATCAGCGGGAAAGCAAGACGCCTCTTTTCCCCTTAGAGCCAATAAAACCAGCCGTGGCATAGGATTACAGGGGGCAGCAGGGACAGATTAGCCCTCCTTTCTAACATTTCCATTGAGAAAGTGCTGAGAATAATTAATTATGTCCCCGTTGTGCTGATTAACGCAGGTCTCGTTTCGGCGAGTATCCCGAATGCTGACGAAGCAGCAATAGCCTGCTCTGATTTCAGGAGAGCGTCCCCGTGCAGGCTCAAAGCCCAGGAAAATAAAACCACACCCCTCCCTAACTCTCCCCCTCTGAAATGAGGGCTGGAAGGAGCGAGAGGGACCACCCTCTCTGCTCACTTGAGGGATCAGCTGTGCCCAAACTTTTCCCTGTAGTGGCGAGCCCACCTCCCTCCAGGTCACAACTCTTTCTCCCCAGAGCTTTCCACCTTTACCACCAATCTCACTTGTTTTCAACCTCCTGGTCCCTTCCTGCTACACAGCCTGGGCTTCTGATCCTGTCCACCTCAGCTCCCAACTTCCTGCACCTACCATTAGCCTCAGCAAAAACGAATCCTGCTCTTTCCATTCTCCTGTGCAGGACATGCTCCCAATGCCACAAGGCATCCTCAGTACTCTCAGATGAACCCTTGCCAATTAATCCATTTTTTTCTCCAACAGCAGTGCTCAAACTGGGGCAGACAATGCCATCTGGGCCCTTGCTAACACTGGGTGGTGCAGAAAGTCTCTCTCACCTGAGATTTGCCCCTTGTTTCACCCAGTGAGGCATCTGCTTTTCCACAGTTGTGCTTCATGTTCAGTTTCTGATGTTTGTGTTCAGGGCTCTCCAACCCCAGCAGATCCTTTCTGCCTGCTGATCTGCTGTTTCGCTAAGCGTTCCTAGCCAGGGATATGCACCATTTATTCCTACCTAAAACCAGTCCTTTGCACTTGTCCTTATTGAAGGACCTGGCCTTTTCCCTGGCTGTCACTGTTGCCATGTGTCCCAACACAGGGATGGGGCACAGAGGTGGTGGTTCATTGTCAGTGGCTTTTTCCCACTCCATGGTCTGCATCCCTGTGGCATCTACAGGAGAGTGTGACTTGAGACAGCATCAGAAGCCTTGCTGAGTGATATTCATTGCCTCTCCATGTGGCTTATTGCCCTGTCATAGGAGGAAATAAGGTGAATTTGACATGATTTGTTCCTGACAAATCCCTGTTGGCTGTTACTTATCTCCATGCTATATTCTAGAGGCTCATAAATAATTTGCTTGATTATTTCTTCCAGCACTTTTCCATGCACTAAGTAGGCTGACTGGTCTATGGCTTCTTGGTCCCCTTGCTTTGTCTTTTTTTTTTCCAAGATGAGCATTGCTGTTGTCTTCTCCCAGGCTTCAGAAACCTCCCCTGGTTGTTATCAGTTCTAAAAAAAAAAAAAAATTGCCAGCAGCTACATGACTGTTTCGGTGAGCTCCCTTGGATCCAGTCTTGTGGAAAATACCCTGCTGTATTCTTCTTCCACCCTAAATTCTTCCTCCTTGTTGCTGAGATGAGCACTGTCAGCCTAAAGACCATTAATAGATGAATGAATGGGTAAAGCTGGAGGAAAAATAAGAAAGGTGTGGAGTGCTTTTGTCTTCCTAACATCACCTATTGCTGGCTTTCCCACTTCATTTAACAGTGGGCCACCTTTTCCTGGTCATCATGAGAACCAGCTACGATACCTGTGGAACATATCTGCATCGGAATGAGATGTTTCTTTGTTCTCTCTTAGAAAGAAAAAAAAATATGGATGTATAAATATGTATGATTGTATATAAATACATAACAAAGATAAAAATATGGGTATAAAACAAGCTGGTGCTTTGATACCAGAAGGGGCAGGATGTCCATATGGACAGGGCATTCCCCCAGCACCAACACTGCTCATTTTCAAATATCCCAGCCTGCAAGGTAGCTTGCCAAAAGAAATACCACCAAGCTGCAGCTTTTTACCACATGATGAAACAAAAGCCCAGAACAAACTTAGTATGCTAAAACTCAGCTGTATAAACAGGAGGAAGCTGGCATGTGTGCAGTCTTTTAAGTGCAAGCCAGATGTGAATCCAGCCATAGTCCATCCCTTCCAAAGCCAGGGTCTGAGGGAGCAGGGACTCACACAGCCCTGTCTGCCCTGCTGCCTGCTCCCCTCCTCAACACAGAAACTCGAGCTGTTGTGTTCATGTCAACCAACACCCCTCTGCATTAAGGAGCATCTCTACATTATCCTGAGACTTTGAAATTTTAAAAAAATCAGTTTAACAGATTTTGATGGTATTTGCTGGGGATTCCCTCTCCAAGAGGAGGATATCGCAAGTGGAGACTACTTTTTAGAAAAATATTTTGTTTAATTGGGAATAATACAAAGAGTATTCTGCTCTATGAAAATCAAAAATACAAAAATAAAACCCTCAAACTCCACAAAACTCTAAAAAAAAAGCATACAGCCCCTCAAAGACCTGAGCTGTGACCTGACTGGTTTTGTTAGATAATATTGTATATCCCTGACAATTAAAAGCATTTTTCAGGAATGTGGTGCTTAAAAGATCCTATCTATATTACAGGAAAGCTTAGGTCTCCTGTGTCTGAGATCAATTACAGTACTGGATACAAAATAAATGCTGCCTCAGTGCAAGTGTGGAGGGAATTTTGTCCATCTTAGTCGAAACCAGTCAGCCAAGGACTGGTCTGAGGAAGTAGCCATTAAACTCGCCCCATGTCAGAAAAGATGAAGAAGGATTTATTAATTCTTGCCTCACAGGGAAAATACCTCTGAGAGCATAAGGTTAGTCTGCATCCCCTGATTATTGCCATTTTTTCTTGGCCTTGCTCTCCAAAGGGCAATGCCCCATCTGGTCCCTGTTTTGCATTGCCAGGGCCTGGGTACATCCTGGAGTGTCACTCATAACCATCCATCACTTGGCACAGACCACAGACCTCTGGGTTCTAACAACTGGGGGGAAGGAGAAGAGAACAGGAGAGAGGAGAAAGAGATGAATTGCAGCCTGTGGACACACCCCAAGCACAACAGCATCAAAAAGTGGAATTTTAGAGTCACCTCGTCTCTGCTGACATGTCTGGGTGCACAGTGAGGCACTGGCAGTGCAGCCCCAGGAGGGCCTGGCAGGAATAGGGGACAGACGTCCATCTCAAACCAGCCCGCATGTCAAGAGCTACTGCAGTGCCAGAAACGACCTCTACAACTGCAGGCAGCCGGTGCAGACCCTGGGACCTACAGTACTGCAGCTGGTGCTGCTGTCATGAGTAAAGTCATGAACTCCGGGGATGTGCCAATGAAGAAGGCTTGGGGAGGAATGACTTCCCAACTTCACAGCTCACACTGCCATCAGGTGTCCTGTGAGCTGCTCTGACAGAAGGTACCTCAGAACCACAAATTCTCGTCCTGGGTCAAGTGCTGGCAGTCAGCTTCTAGGGGAAAAGTGACTTCACAAGCACGTGGCACAGCTGTGTGAAGGCTGCTGACAGAAATTACTCAAAACTACAAACTCCAGTTCACAGAATCAGAGAATGGTTTGGATCAGATGAGACCTCAAAGACTTTGTTTCCAGCTCACCTGTAACTGACAGGGACACCTTCCAGTAGACCATGTTGCTCAAACCCCCATCCAACCTGGCCTTGAACTTAGCAGTTCTGGCTCTTTTGGTGACTTATCAGGCAGAACTGTCTGCACCAGCACATACCAAAGCCAGAGCCTGCCTCTGGCCTGCCAGCTGTGCAGGCAACAGGGACACAAGAAGAACAAACATCATCCAAGCTGCACATTTGCTTTCCAAACACCCTGCATGCACCCAGCCTTCCCACACTGGTTAGACCTCAGCAGTCTCTTTTCCTTGACAGGCTTCAATTCCCAAATAGCATCTGATAATGGGTCTGAATACAGATTTTTTCATTACTGACAAGGACCCATTCCCAGCCCCAGTAGCAGTGGCTTCCTGACCGTACCCACCACCATCACTCTTTACCCTTCACCTTCATTCCTGAGGCACCAGTCCAGGTGTGCTGCTAGCTCAAGAGCAGCCCCAGAGAAGTACTCAAAGGACTTGTGGCACCAGAGAAGCAGAGCGCTTGCAGGAGATGAGACAGCTGCCACCCTCAAGGATTTGCATGGCTCCTTCTAAGGAGCCACAAAGAGTGCTCCAGGGGAGCATCAAGGCAGGAGGAGAAACCATGGAGTCTGTCAACCAGAACATAGGAACAGAGCCATTTCCTCCAGATACAGAAGGAAACGGGGCACTTGTGTGGAAGAGACTGGCCAAGGGCCAGCAATGAGCTCACCTCTGTATACTGGGTGTGTTTACCACTGAGATGGAGATCTTCAAATATGAACGAAGAAAGAAAATCAAAATCAGAGGAGTTAGGTCCCATGCTCTCGGTAGCAACCTTGTTTGAGTGGTGAATGTTGGACTGGAATCCTGGGTGAAACAAAAAGTGCAGCCAGGTACTTGAGGTGGTATATAAACCTAAAATATGTTTTTCTGTTCGGTTTTGTTATTGATATGGATCAAGCTCTGGTTGCTGCACAGCTTTGCATCAGGCACTCTTCACCCTGTATTTTTTAAGGTCAATAAACATGGGCTTTTTTCCACCTATAACTTAATTTAATCTAAAGTATAGAGTAGGATAAGCATCAAACTTTTATCTTGACAAAAATAATTAGGGCGTTGTAAATATTTTAGTTGACAAGTGAGGTCCTTGGCAAGACCCACATTGTGTCCAGGTACTGAATTCCCACCCAGACAAAGAATTTGTGGATGGGACTCGGCCCCAGGCAGCTGCTCAACTGAATAACCTCACCAGCATTGCAGATGTATCAATGGTAGGACTGGACCTACTATTTTTCAAATGTCAGAGGACTGGGCTGGACAGTTCCCACCAAACTCTTCTGCAAAATTCCAGCACCTACCCACACGTGGTCCCTCTGTGCAGCACCAAACACCCGAGGATACCCTGACTGTGCTACCACAGCTGCCCAGTGCAGGTCTGGGACCTAGCCAGGCAGCCCCCAGAGTGCCCCACAGGTAACTGAGAGCTTGGGGCCACGCAGAGCCACCCCACCCTGTCCCAGCATGGCCAAGGACAGCAGGGACCCCACCGCCAGGCATGGTGAGCCAGTTTCCTCCTCTTGCTTCCCCAGCACCTCTTGCAGGCTTATGGGTTTCCTCTCTCATGACAACTCGACTGCTGCTTCATTGTTTGAGGTACAGGGGGTACCTCTGGCAGGGAAACCTTTATTCAGAGAGCTAAAAAATGAAAAAAAGACAACTCATACCTCTCAAGCAGTTCTCACAGCCTCTCCTAGCCCAAGGTTGAGCACCTCATTGTCTTGAGGGACAACAGAAGTGTCAAAAGCTGCTCCTCCCTTTCATTTTAAAAATTAGAAAACAAAACTCAAATTATTTTTTGCCTCCCCGGCAGGAAGTGACTCATACTCATTCTGCAGCATCTAGAGCTGGCAGGTGACTCTCATTGTCCCATGCCAGGGTCAGGAACACTGGAAGTAGTGGGTCCGCATATCATGCAGCTTTTAGGAATGACTTCCCTGCCAGAGACAGGTGGGTTTGATCAGTATGGGAATATTGTTTATCAGGAAGAATTGGGAACCTTTCTTTAAATAAAAAAAAATTTTAAAGAAATTTAAAAAGGAAAAAAATTGAGTCAGTGTGTTTCTCTCGCCTGCAAGATGCCTGCGAGCTTTTGTGTCTGTTTAGCTGCAGTCTCCTGGTTTCTTTGTTGTCGGAGCGCATTTCACTCTCGTGTCAAAGTGTGTCAACTCTAACCTTTCCCTCCGCAATGCTGGCACCCCTCCAGCCCCCCGACCCCGCCGCCTCAGACACAACAACCCCCGCACGGCGAGCAGGCACCTCCTCCCCCTCGGCGCAGGCAGAAAGGTAATTAAAACTGTTTAGGTATTTTTGTTGTTGTTGTTGTTGCTCTCTGAGGCTCAACAGGGTAAATGTGACTTCTGCTCAATTAAGCTCTGGGATAAAAATGAAAGAAAAGAAGGTCTTAGAACAGTTCTTTATTTCTGCACATTAAAACTGGAGCCTGAGATTTACTGAGACCCCCTCTCACCACCCTCATTGAAGGAAACCTTCAAATAAAGATGTCTCCAGCCAAAATGACCATTATTATCCACAAGCAGGCACATACATACATACACACATATATATAAAAATTGCATATATACACATGCACACATACCTATATATAAACCCCAAATCTGTTTGTGCCTATTCCTGCTAATTCCTCCCCATTCCAACAGCATTTGCACATTTATAGGAGGAATAAAGGAGGAAAAAAGATGCATGATACATGCGGAGGAGCCTTTCCCCTGCCATCCAGAGAAAGAAGAACTAAAAGGATTATAAAAGTTCAGATTAAAACGATATAAAATCTAGCATTTGGCTCCAACACTAGTGCCTTGGTCCTCTGTAGCTAATCTGTATGCACTCTGTGACCTCCTCGCAGCGAACCCTGCTAAATATATTATTCCCACGGGGGCTTTCACTGCTGCTTGGTGTCAGAAATCAATATGTATGAGGCGCGTGGATGGGAATTTCTAATAGATCTGCCTGGCCCTGTGCTGCTTTTCAATATCTGCCTTGGACTATTAGTGCCGGCTCGGTGCCTGTGAAATAACCGAGATAATCTTTTAAGGTACACTGTTAAGGTGGAACCTAAATGTTGCCGTTTCAATTAAAACTATATATGTGTGTGTGTGTGTGTGTGTGTGTATTCATACATCAGTCAGCAGTGTGAGTAACCTTGTGTGTAGCCCGATTGTAAACAATGATGGGGATTAAAGTATTAGGGCGAGTATGCTAATGTCTAGGTTTCTGAGGAAGAGCTTTAGGTGTTTTGTTTTTTTTTTTTTTTTTTTTTTTTTTTTTTTTTTTTTTTTTTTTTTTTTTAATGGAAAATTGCACAGATTCACGGGAGGAGGGGGGAGGAATTAAAAGTGGAGGAAGTGAGGGATGGCACATTGTCTGTGCAATTGCCTCCATGCCGGCGGAGCGGGCGGAGGTGAAAGAGTGAGATCGCTGTGTTCCTGCAGATAATGCACCCATTTTACCTAAGCGACACCAGACTGTGGCTCTGCAATGCTCTCCATTTTAGACTGGTTCGTGCACAGTGGAGGTATTGCCTGGGTGATCCTCAGTGAGTTTTTAGGGCGGTTGTTGGCTTTTCTCAGTGATGGGGTGAGCCTTTTTCAGTTATTTACAATCTTGTCCCCGGCTGTGGTTTTCCCTCACTCCTCTGAGGGTGCTGAAGGTGGGCAGGAGTGTGCAGGTTGAGGGGTGCCCCACGCAGCCCCCACACCCAGGGCAGGGTGTCCCCCCGTGCAGGCAGGCAGCAGAGCAGGGCTCAGGTCTGGGAGCCAGCTGAGGGGAAGGCTGCATCCTGCTCTTTCATTCCCTTTCTCACTCTTTGTTTTCAGTTGAATGCACAGAGGAAGCTGTCTCAGCTCAGTGCACAGAGGTGCGGCTATAAAAGCAATCACTTGCTAAAGGACCGCTCGCTCTCCCTTTTTGCCCTTTTTATTAGGGGAAAGGTACTCACTAATCCATGCATCTGCTCCCCCAGCTTTACAGGCGGCCAGGCTGAGTTCAGCCCTGTGCTGGAGATGACAAGTGGAGAGCCGCCACCCCAGAGGATCAGTTTTAGTCATGTTTAGCTCTGCTGCCCTTGCAAGGTTGTCACCCTACCAGAGGTTGAAGAACTGGCACACAGCCTTGGTATTTTTCTTTCCCCCGTCTCTGCTCCCTGCACACTTCACTTAGCATGGCCCAATCCACCTGACAACTCTCCAAAGTGCCCTACACTGATTGTCTGGCCTGAGCGGGAGGCAGCAGGGGGCAGGGCAGCATCCCACCATTAAGGATGTGGGTCTGCGGAGAAGCACAGGGAGAAATCTCTAACCTAGGAGTGCTCACACTGTGCCAGGCCTGTCCATCAGGATAAAAGCAAAAGGCTCCAAACGGAGGTTTTACGCATTCGAATTTCACAGAAACCCCTTGAAACGAGAGGAAGATGGAATTGGATCCGTTTCGTTCTGGTTTACGTAATAACTGTGCTTTTCTCCACAGGTGCCATGACCCTGCACGATGCAGCCCTGCTCCCAGAAACAGAAAATCATCAGTGTTACCTGAGAAATATGAACATGGCTTTTCAGACATTTTTCTGGGTCTGATTCAGTTTTTGGTCAAGCATTAGTATGGTACACAGTCATAATGTAAAAAAACCAAACCAAAACAAAACAATCAAACCCCAAAAATATTCAGGGTGGTTTTTCGAACTTATTGTTCTGTTTGTTTTCTTTTCTTATGCTCACCATAAATAAATCCCTCTAGTCCTTGAAAAATTTCACTTGAATATGCTTCTGCCCCACGCACTGTATATAAATAGATCAGAGCAGCAAAGCTCAATTCTAGATTTAAAAATCCACCTGCAAGGATTGCAGGTATTTACACTCAGGGAGTGGCTTCCCAGCAGCTCCTCTGGAAAACAGGACCAGGCAGAGATGTGTGCACATCTCAGCTCTGCTGCCCAGGGTCCTGGTCCAGCACAGAGGCAACACTGTTCACAGCCACGGGAACCAAATTCCAGGCGTGTAGTTTGGATTAGCTATCCCTTGCATCTGGGAAAATGCAAATGTTTATAAAGGGCTCCGCCATCACTGGTGGTTTTATCCCAGGTGCCAAGAGCCAGCTCACTCTCTGCCTCAGCTTCTCACGGTATTTATAATACAAACACTTCTAATCTAAGGAACACAATTCCCAACAGTTTAATAGGGCTGAAGTTCCCTTCCCGCCTCCCCTTTCCCAACCCATCAATTAGGTAGGTATATGTGAAAACAAACAACCTATGTGTTTTCTGCATCTCTAAGGAGGCGTAATGGTGCCAAGTGCTGGTTGTGTGAGTTTACTAATGGGAAAAGAAGAGCAGAGTGGGTCTTTGCAAACTGCAGGTTTGGTTTTTCCATGAATGCTGAAAAAGAGCAGCTTTCAGCAACACAGGCAGTGCTGGAGAAGGAAAAGGCAGGGGAAGGGCTTGCATGTATGCATGCCACAGCTTTGCAGAGCCTGGCCATGGTGTTGCTTACAGCAGAAGTGGTTGGAATGAGACACAGAACCTAACCCTGATGCCCTAGATGGGACAGGTGTCAGGCTCTAGCCCAGAAAAATTCACCTCCCTGAGTGTGGAAATCCTTCATCTCTGTTTTCCTGATCCATTTAGTCTCCTGTCCTATGTTCGTGGCAGCAGAGTGGGACATGGGAGTCCCTTATAATCCACAGCTGATGGTCGCTTCCAGTTTGCTTTGCTTTGGTCCATGCTGCCCACCAGAGCTCAGCTACAGAGCTGAGTCCTTATTTAAACAAAAGGATTCCTTTAACACATTTTTAAAATCCACACTCACACCTATGCTTCAGAGAGGCTGCACACCTCCAGTTCTCAGAGAGGCCTCCAAAGCAGCAAAAATGCTTGTGGGGCTCCACCAAACCAATGAGTGACACATGAAGCACCCTTTGGTCTTCTGAGTAATTCTTGTGGTGTAAAATATCACCAAGCTCTAAAATCATGTGTGCACATATCAAAACAGTGTGTGAGCCATTACTGACAAAACCACTGGAGCTGTTAGGGGGAGCAGCCTGCAGAAGGTGGACCAGCTGCTTCTCACGCTTGCCACTATCCCGTGCCGTGTTCACGCCCCTGCAGCACCAGGACAAACGCCTGCTGAGGCAGAGGGCTGCTTTGTCTGACCTTTTGCCATGACCTCTGCCTTATTGCCTCACAGACCACATCTGCAAAGATGGGATTTGACAAGAAGTGTCACGTCCCTTCCATCCTAAAGGCAAATAAATGTCCCTTTCGATCATGGCTGTCACACGCCGCTCACGGCTGAGTGACACCCCAGCCCAGCAAATTACTCCTACCCTAGTTGCTGCCAGCATTGGAAATGCAGTTGGTTTGGAGACACTCCTGGATAAAGGCAGAACCAGAAGTAAACCCAGACCACACATCCATCCTGCAATACTCACATGCAATGTAGCATCAAGCATCATGTAAAAAAATCACTTTTGCAGTAAGCACAACCTTTTTGAAGGTGGGCATTCCATAGGCACACTGTGAAGGGAAACACAGTTAAATCAGCTCGGTAGAAACCAGCTGGTGGCTGTGAGGGAAGTCACACCTCTGCAGGCAGATCAGCCCACTTGTCCTCTCTCCCCACACAGTTTGATAGCTCCACACCTGGAGTGGCTTACTGCAGCCCTTTCTGCTGCATGGGGGGGCACAGGCACACTGCCACCCTCAGCACAGCTGGCAACCACAGCAGCCAGGGCCCAAGGGTCTGGGAAGGGAGTGGGAGAGGCGTGCTGGTCTGTGACAGTGGCCTGTGCAAGGACAGCAACACCTGTCTGGATCCTCACCTGGCAAGGAAGCTGGAAGTCAAGCCTATATTGTAGATGAGCGTAGGAGGCAGCCACCTCCAGGAGCAACCCCATTTATTGTGGAGCAGCTTTGGGCTTTCCTTGCATGTCCTGGGGAAAAAAGCTGCCACTTCCTGGTGGATGTTGAGATCCTTTTTTCCACTCTGTTCCGGGGAGTTCCCACCACACCACTTGAACACCATGGCAGCTCCTTGAATTCCTCCTCTGGTGTCCTACCAAGGAGCTGCCCACACCTCTGTGGGCCAAGTAAGAGCCAGAGTAAAAATGGGCTTGAAAGCTGCTTGTGACAAGTGTCCATTAGAGTACAAATGAAGCAAAAATGTCATCCAAGCCTGAAACAAAGAGCCCAGAGCAGCACCTTGGGTCAGTGCAGGCATTGTGTCACACTGCATCTCTCTATGCCAGGCCCATGGCCAGAGCAGGGCATCCCTGCAGGGCATTTCCTGGAGATGTGGCCATATGCCTTACACTGCCAGACTCCTCAGATAGTGGGAAGGGCTATGAGGAGCAAGTTCCTCTCTTGAGGGGCCAGAGAGAGGCAAATGCTCTGATGCAGCATGAGAGGGGAGACCAGCGGGCCACAGGCAGGGCCGAGAGCGCAGGTGCACCTAGAGGGTCATGGCCGTGCTTGCTTCCTCTACATACATCAGACAGCACCTCTTGGGCTTTTTCCCCCTCCTACTTTGTCTCCTTTCAGTGCTGCCACCTTCCCCCAGTGAAAGCACATTTCCCAGCACAGCAAGTGATGCATACATTTGATAAGGGATGCTCTCAGGGTTGGGGTTTTTTTAATACCTGTCTACCCCTCCAGAGCTGTAGCATCTTTATTTGTGGAGGTGCATGTTTTAAGCAGTGTTTCAGCACTCCTCCTCTGGCTAAAGCACCCTCACCGAAAGCTTTCAGTCCCTGCCACAGCTCTGGCAATGCTGACCCGAACCTGGGTTTCCCATTAAAAAGCTCCTGGGAGCAGCTGCTCCCAGGGCAGAGCCCGCCAGGGCGAGGAGCCGCCGGCAGCGCTGGGCTCCCCCTGCTCCTGGGCCTCTCGGGAGCCAAAGCAATTCATCTCCGCCTCTCTGGGCAAATTACTCCTGTGACCACACAACGCGAGCCAGCCACTCAGGCTGAACCCTGGCCGTGCATTATCCGGACGGCGAATCCCGCTGAGCCTGGCATCCCAGCCCCGCTCCCGCAGCTCGCCCTGCCTCCCAGAAGGCAGCTCCCAAGAGCTGCTACTGTGGCAAAGGCAAAATTCCATCCAGTGGAAAGCAGGCAAAGTTTTACATCTCCCAGCTCCCCCAGAAAATTACGAGCGCAGGTGCTGCCACGCTTGCACTCACTCCCAGCTGCTCCAGCTGCAAGCTGGAGGTACCAGCTGAAATACCCCAGCAAGGGGCTTTCTACATTGCTACACTATTGGTGCATGGCTTTCCAGGGAGAGCGAGGCCAGATCTCGTGGAACTGCTCAGCTGCACTAATCGAGGTCTGTTTTCCCTCTTTTTCTCCCCATGAGGAAATGGGGGTCACGGAGCCATTCAGTGGCAAGGGCAGGAAGGGAAGGGGAAGGAGGGGAGAGAAAGAGTGGGACCACAGCCAAATTGCAAGCATGTCTTTAAAAAAGTAAAAAGTAGAGTTAGACTAACAAACCTAATCTCCAGCCCAGCACTGCCTGCTAACACTCACGTGTCCACAGAGATGACAAGCAAATGCAAATACTCTGGGACATGGTGGCACCAATGGGTCCAACAGCAGAGATGGTCTCTGGGCTGTGCCTGGTGCTTCAGGCTGGCTGGGACACAGGCACAGAGGCAGCTGCAGGCTTACCTGGTGTTGTGTGCAGCAACATACGCCCACAGTTCCACCCCTGCTGCTCTGCCTGGTGTCCCTGGCCCCAAGCTCCAGGAGCAGAGAATCCCCATCTGTGCAGACTAGGAGAGCCCAGCAGAGCAGCTGTTGCCCTTCCCAGGCCTGCCAGGAGATGGCCAGCTGCATTTGGTGACCCCATAAGGCAGTCCTCCTGGGTATGTTTCAGCTCAGAGGAGCAATTTCTCCTTTCAGCCCCATGGGCTGCACCAAGGATGTTCAGCTCCTGTGGTTACGTCAGGCAAAAGCAAAATTACCAACCCCAGCAGCTTTTTCACTGTCTCCTCCCCAGTTCCCATAAGAGGTTTTGGGCAGCCCATTTAGGACACAGCCTTGAGCAGCCTGCTACTGTTTTCCATGGCTATTGGCAGCTCCAGCATCCAGCACGGCTGTGCCAGAAGCTATGGGAATATAGCAGTGGTGGCATTAGGCACAGGAATGTCCCTGGTAGGCTCAGATGGGGAATGGCTCTGCTCCCTGAGACTGTCCTCTCCTGCAAATGTGGCAAACACACAAGTGGTAACAAAAGTGTTTGAGGGAAAAGAGCTGCAAAAAAGGAATTCGGAAGACAAACACTGTTGCAGCAGCCCTCTTATTAGAGGGTAAAAACCAGCCAAGGCACAGACTTCTTGTTAAACACAGCATAAATGGAATCCTGGTTTATTCCCCTTCACAGCTTAGCCATCCTGACTCCAACCATTCACTGACTCTGGCTGCAGCAAGCTCCTGCTGTGAGTTTCCCTTGCAGCCTCTGACAGCTGGTTATTTCCTGCTAAACTCTGACTGCAGGTATTGGTTTGCAGACTCTGACTGCAGGCTTTTACCTGGCTGGACTGTGACTGCAGACTCCAACAACAGGCTCTAACTGCAGACCCAGACCGACCTCACAGCAGTGATTCTCTCTCCCCAGGATCCTACTTGATGATACTCTCCTTCATGCTCCTCAAGGTTCCTCCTCCACGATGAATGTCCCCTTACCAGCTAACGCCTTCTTTTATCTCACTCATCCTTATTAAATATAGCTGTTACTTATCAGGGGTGAGGTCAGCTGTATTCCCTTCTCCTAGAAAACATCATGTTCTGGGCTGAAAACAAAAAGCATTTCCCAGTGCAAGTTCCCCATTCCTATCCCCCTGCAGATGAAGTCTGCCACGCTCCAAGCTACCTCCCCACTCATTTGCAGGCAGAAGCAGAGGGAAGCAAGCAACACTCTGCATTTAGAGTAATCTAAGAAAAATGCCGACCTGCCACGGCCAGACAAGATTGCTTTTGCATGGCTCGGGATTCCAGACTGTGCCACTTTGATGCTCAGAGCCTGAAGGACCACTGAGGCTTGGCACGGGTCAGTGCAGCCACTGCAACTAGGGGAAATGCTGATCCAGCAGCAACAGTCAAACACAGCATCCCCAGGTGCCAAAAGCCATGAGTTTTTCTCCTGCATCTGCAGAGGGGCTGGAGCAGACCCCAGTTCCACAGGTGTGGTAATGGCAGCAAACTTGCCCCACCCCTCCCCCCCCCCCCCCCAAAAAAAAAAAAAAAAAAAAGTGGAGGGAGAGCAAGGAAAAAAATTCTCCCTTTAGCTGAACAGACACCAGGAACTCCAACGCCCACTTTGTTTAAGGGGAAGACGTTTGAAGGAGCAGCAACAACCCACAGGAGGAAGAACCACAGTGCTGTACATCCCACATCTTGTGCAGATTGCTGCCAAATTCATGGGAAGGTGACACATCACAGGCAGAACAACAACTTTAAAATAATAATTAATGAATTATTACTGACAATTGGAAAAAAATCCCAGTTCCTTATACAAATGAACATTGGCTTCTGGAGTTTCTAGCAATAATAAATATTTAAACACCTCCCTTGTTTTAACACAAAGCAGAAGAGAAATGTAGAAATCGCGGTGGGAGCGGCGAAGTGTCAGAACAGCAGTGTGGAGTGCTGGATCAAAACACAGCAGAGGCTCTCACCCCACCAGCAGGGAGCAGGGAGGGGGCCACCCACTCGGAATGGCGCTGCCAGGACATCACCATCACTCCCAGCACATTCCTATTAACAACCACCCTGGATACAACCTGCTTCTGTGCTCAGCACACCATGCTGGGAAGCTGACAATCTGGGTTGCTGGTTCTTTTCAGTGGAGCCAGAGACAGAAACTGCAGCCCTCACAGTTCATGTGCCACGAGAGCATCTCTTCTGCCTGCTCCCTGGGGCACAGTTTGGTGTCTCTGGGAAGAATTTTGGCTGGTGGTGCCACAGCCATCCACTTCCCTTGCCCAGCTTTTCCTTGCCATCATACAAGTCGTATTTTGTGCTAAGGGGTCGCCCACCCAAAAATCCCCGACCCACCCCAGCTGCTTCCAGCCTTGCTGGTAGAGAACCAGAGGGAGTCTCCCCACACAGTGCTGCAGAATTAATGCCCTTCTCACGCCCTTCTTTACTCCTAGCAAAGCTGGTGGCAATATCTGCAGTTCGCATCACCTAAAGTGTCTATTACAAGGTCCCATTTTTGGCGGTTCATAGCTTTACACAGAGCTTTAATCCTGCAGGCTGAAGCCTTTCAGGCAAGACATTTGCCTCCAGCTCAGTGCCTGCCTTGAGCTAGGTGTACTTTCAAATTCCTAGCAAAACCAACTCAGCTGTTTCCAAGAAAATAATTAGGGAAAAAATAGCTAAGATCTGGCTTTCTTTAACCTCTGTTCCAGAACCCTCACTGTGGCTGGAGAAAGTTTAGGACATGCCAGTGATGGATCAAGCATGTCTTGCCCTTTACCCCTCAGAAGTCCCCCTAGATTTTCTCAGCACCAGCATTTTAGGGCACGTGTAAAGTACATATTCACTGTTATCATTGCAATCTGCATCAGCTTCCTGACCCTGCCACACTGGGGATGTAAAAAGTTCAACACCGACTGCCTCAGCCCAGTCTCTGCCGCCATTCCCCTGTGGAATCCAGTGGCACAAACAGAGGAGCAGCAGCCCACAGATTTGCTGGGGCACCACTCCACACAGCAAGCAGCTACCTACCTTGCAGGTGCTTCAGCGTCTAGGAGCTCAAGCCTCTGTGCAGCCCCACCACCTTCCCAGGACACAAAGCATGGGGCTGCAGGCAGGAGCCACAGCATCTGTCATATCTCCCTTCCTCTAGGGAAGAGAGGAGCTAAAGGAAGGAAAAAAGAGGGAAAGGGAACAAAGGATGAGAAAGAGTGAGCAAATGAGCTTTTTCCTGTGCCTTGCTGGGGAGCTGCAGTTTTCTCTGGCTGCTGCAATTTTGTCTTCTGTTATTGAAGTAAGATGTGCTGGGTCACAACAGGAAAAAAAAATCATCCGCTAATAATCCTGCTTGTGCTTCATCTCTGTGATGAGACTGCCTCAGGATCATCCCCATCTTCTGAAAGCCACTCCTTCCAGCAGAACTAGGTAAGGCAGGGACCAGAGCAGTGGTCCCCAAAGATCCCTGTCTAGAACAGCTGTGCCACTGGCAGGGTCACTGTACACAGAGGCTGCCTCCTGTCCAGTCCAGCTGCACCATTCAGTGACACTTGATCTCACTGCCTGCATTCAAGGCCTGAAAACTGACAAAACACGAGCCTTCCTTCTGCTCTTAAATTCCCATTTGCTCTTTGGTGAAATTAAGATTACCTGTGTGACTGGGCCTCCAGTGGCCTGAAGAACACAATTTTTATGCATAATGTTTGTGACACACTTCAGATGAACATATGGAAAAGATGATGACTTCTTTACATAGAGGACTACGTGTAGTTTTGTGCAGACATCAGGCCAGCCTGTTTTAGCTTTGCTGCCTCTCTCTGCACAAAGTGCCATTCCATCCCAATGGCCTCCTTGCAGAGACCATGTAAAGGGTTATCAATTACTGCCAGCTTCCTCCTCTACTGAGATGTCTTAAACAGCTAAGATATGAGAATTCATGTTCCTTCTGTGTACTACACTTGGTATTGCCAAGCCGTTTGAGTTTGAACTAACCACCCAAAAAAGAAAAGACTCTGCCACCTGCAGAGCCATTTCTGACCAGACATTTGCCAGGCACAGCAGGTCAGGGAGCATCAGACCCCAGGAGCGTGAGAAGATGCTGGCCCCAGACCTCTATGTGCTGAGAGGTCGCCTGCCCGCGCGTGCTCCAGCTGTGCCTGCGCTGACAGCCTGCAATGAGCATCACCCGGCCACAGACACTGAGCCAAACTGCAGGCACATGCTCTGCTTAATTGGTCTCAGCTGGAAGCTGCCCTGTGCATGTCAGCGTGCTTAAGAAAGCAGGTCTGCAGGAGAGAAGACACCAGAGTAACCAATTAAAGAAAAAAACCCCGATTTCCCTTCCCCCTCTTTCCCAACCCTAAGACCTGGAAGTTCGTTTTATTCTTAAGAAGGAGTGTTTCTCACTGTTAATGAAATCAACTTGAGAATAAGGTTTTGCTGATGGTATTTCCAAGTCCAGTACTGACAGCATTTGTGGGGATAGCTACAGAAACCTGGTGAAATCAAGTCAAACTTTGCACCTTTACTTCTTCTGTTTTATTGTGTGTGGGTTTGGGTTTTTTCTTAAAAAAGAGGAAAGAAGTGACACCAGGAAACGCTTCATCCAGTTCAAATCCAAGTTTATTAGCCTGTAAAAGTCTGTTTCCACACAGTAATCATAATGAATGAATGAATGTTTATGGAGCGTAGCATAAAAATATACGGAGTCAGCCATAGGTTGGAGTTTATGATTGCTCACAAAAATTATTCAGCAGATCACATGGCATTGCATCAGAAAGGCAAATTAGTCCTAGGAATGCAAACAATCAGGATAAAAAGGCAAAACAAGTAAGAGCAGAGTATCAGAAAGCAATAATTAGTTCACAGTTCCTAATGCGGGTGACAAATTTTGCTAGATTGGGTTACTTATTCCCTAATTCTCCAACAAAAAGTAGAAAGCCAGTTGTAATAATTTTGCATTAATCTCACTCAACATTTCAGCTCTTCAAATTCACTATCAGTCTCTAGGTATGACCATTAAAATGTAGACATATAAGAGACTACGTATACTCAATAGCCCAGCTCCTTCTCCTACAGCCTGGTGGCCACCAACACTCACAGCTATAAATCAAAAGCTAACGTGGGACAGGTGGTTTGAGATGTTCTAGTCCCTGTCTGGACATGTAAAAACCATCTCTCCTCTTAAAAACCTCCAGCATGCTACAGGCTCCTCAGATCTGGGGAAGTTCACCTCCCTGCTGGGCACAGCAAACCTGACCCCCTGCATGGGAAGGGTGTTGGACACCTGGCATAAGCTTGTGTGTGTCACAGGTACCAGGCAGACGGCAGTGGGAACATCCCCCACAGGGTCCTGTTCTCTTTAGTGCTGATTGTTCTGTGGGGTTGTGCCCAATTGCCAAGCTGAGGTATGGACTTTGCTCACAAGCTACATCCAACGCAGAGAAGACCCCTGCCAGGAGATTTGAGTAAGCACCAGGAGTTTCTGACCTAGACTAACTCTTCTGCCCCTTCCCAAAGGAAAATGTCTAGCAAAAAAGAGATGTATTTTTTCTAATGCTTTGGGCTTTCCTGAAGAAGTGTAAAGGGTTAGTCGTATATAACTCCAAAAAGAAAGCAGACTTAAAGGAACAAGGGAAGAAAGCTGCTTTCTTTTCAAATGTAGGATGCTTATACAGACCATAAACCAAGCTGGGGAGAACTGCACTGAAAAACTAATACAGGCTCTGGCTGACATCATGACACCTGCAGATCCTTCTACCAGAATTCTGAATTGTTTTCTATCAAAGATCCTTGACTCTGCAAGTCAAGGCCCTATAAAGGCCAATGAACCCACAGTCGGAGGATCTTCTGTTATAGGAAGTTATATTACACTAAGAAGCACCTTCAGAGTTGGTTGGGAAATTAACCCATTAAGGCTAACTTCTAAAACGTGTTTCTCAGGAATGGGCAGTAGCATGACAAATGCTTCCTGATTATTACATTAATAATAATGTGACAATCCTTTAATATCATCTGAGAACTTAGAAGAGCAGGGAAAATCTTCAAGAACATCTTTTTTAGGCAACTTAGATTCTTGTCTTGCAAGAATAACATTTTGCTACCTGTGTTTCCTTCATTCAGCCTGCCTTGGTCAAAACTGCTCTGCTGAAGCACCCAGTGACCCAGCCAAGTGTGTCCACCCTAAAAACCAACCAACAAACCAACGCAAACCTACAGGGGGAGCAGATCCTGCAGCACTTCGTCTTTCTTTCCTCAGACAGATACAGTGGTTTCAAGCATTATTGTATGTTCTGCAGTTATTACTGAGAAGAAGAATTTCTTTCCTTTTTAGATTTTGGGTCCATCTATCCATGTTCAGTGCACATTGGTAACTGGGTAGATCCTTACAGTGAAGTAAGATCAAACTTAAAATGAAACCACCTATGTAATATCCTCCAATTCCACGAGCTATCTGGTAAAGCCCATGGGAATGAGGGGAGGACTGGAGCATCCCAGAAGGCACACTGCCCTGTATCAATAGACTGTTCATAATTTCAGACTTGTTCCTTGGAAATATATAGGAGAGCACTGGCATGGCTAGTGGCAAAACCAAATTGAGCCCAACACAGGCTAGAAGAATTAAGTTTCCACACTAAAAGGTGTTTTTCTTCCTCTAAAAGGCTCAGTACTAAGTCTGTCAGTTTTGGCTTTGAAGCACTACCTGCATCTTGACTGGGTTTTTATTTTTAGTTGCTTGGTTTTGTTTGGCTTTTTTTTTTTTTTAATTAAAAAATAAAAGCTATAAAAAAGCAGAGGTAGTTTTAAACTGAAAGGTTCATATCTGGGGCGAGTATTTCTTCAGAGCTGAGGGACATTTTTCATTCAGACCAGTATAAAACAATACTTGAGGGGAAAAAATTGAAAGAGAAAGCATTAAAAGAATAGGAACTCAGAGACCTCTTCCTGCTTCCAAATCGACTGTCTCATGAAATGAGTGTATTTTCTCCCTGTGAATTCTACATTTAATCCAGAGAGATCACTGAGTATGCCTGAGCAACCTAGCAGCCCTTTTCCTCCTCTTCAAACAGACCTCAAGATTCACTCTTGTCTAATGAGCAGTCTACATCTCCCAAGAACATATATCCTTACGGATTTTGATGAGAGCAGACAGGATCAGTGGAAAATCCACTTCTGTTCCTTTTACTTTTGTTGTTTTCTTTAAAAAACAAAAGGATACACCAAGGCTCCCCCTGGAAAATCAGCTGGCATTGAAGGCATCTCACAGACTAAGGACCTACCTCATTTTTCAAACTTGTTCAAAATTGTGTTTTGGCACCTAAGAGCAGACTTTCTGTTGATTAAATGAATATTTGCAGAAAAATGATGTTCAAAATTTCACCAATATCAGATCATGTGCTTGTCACAAACCTCCCCACCTATCTGAAGTGGCTTCAATGCCAGCAAGTAGTATGGGGAAACAAAATGTCAAGAGAAGACATTTCCTTAGCTATGTATTGTTTTTGAGACAGGTAGAGAGATGAACTTTGAACTGAGAAGCAGTAAAACAGAAAGGAAGATAATGTTGCCATTCTCTCACAAACCATATTTTTAACTCCAAGTACTTCAACAGCAACGGGATGATCTATCCTCAGGACTATTATTGTTTGTTGCAAGAGCTACAGATGAGATTTCACCTTTGCATGCTTCTCCATACAAAGTTAACTGCTAATTTATCAACCACCCTCACTAGTCCACTCTTTTTATACAACACAGGTCTGCATTAATGGGTTTCAGGCTGTTCTGTAATCAGTCTTGCTCCTACTTCACAAACCTTTCTTAGCCCCAAAATCTCAAAGTAACATTCCTAGTCGAAAAAAAGGCAGTATTTTTTTCTGCTATTTTAAGAAATCCAGAGTACGATGTTACCTTCAGTTATACAACTTATGGGGTTTCCATCAATTGCCAATTGAGAAGGAATAAGCTCTGTGGCTATTGTACCGTCACTTCATAAGCATTCATTCCCATATGCAAGAGTGAGGTCAGCATTTGGACCTTCTCGCTCATTTTGAGGGTTCTTTTGTAAAAGAGGTTTTCTTTGTTTAAGATCCCACAAACAGGACCTGTTTATGGAAAAAGAGAGATATTTTGAATACTAAAGTCCTTTATTCAACAACACAGAAATATCACAAAAACAACTTTACTGGGCAGATTGAATGTTTTTATACAGTTTTGTACATGCCCCATAAGTGATTATTTTTTCATAAATACACTGTTTTCCAAAACTGTTTTTTCCATAATTGCACAAGCATACATACACCTTACACAAATATCTATTAGAAAATTTAATAGATAACTGCACAGTTCAGAAATAGGAGAACACTGTGAAAGGAGTACATTTCTGTGGCCCATGTTTCTGAAAATACCCTCCTAGTTCCCTGCAACTGTGAAAATGGAGTACTTTCTAACATAGGAGCTGTCTTTTGTTCACTAAGAATACAGTAGAGCTCAGCGTGAAACTGCCAAATTTAATAAAAACAAAATCGGAAACATTTAGCTGTTACATGAGAACCCACTGTTTGATATCACTATGCATCTAACCATGATCAAAGACCCACTACTGCTTTTTGCTGAATGCATTTGACCCTGAATGGTATGTTCATTTAACTACTTTCTTTCTTCATTATTTGATTACAGATATAGCCCATTTAAAGACTTTACATTCTTCAACATTAATTGTAGGACTTACATACTAGGGGGTCTGTACAAAAGGGACTATTTTCCCACATAGGAAGGGTCTGTTATTAATTGACAGAATGGGTATGTGTGCCTCCCTTTCAAGCTTACCATTTTTCATAAGTTTATCTGGGGTATGCCAAAAATGCTTCCACTAGGCTTAGCGCTCACACCTAGAAGACAGAAAGAATTCTGCTCTTTTTTTGCCCACACCCTTTTTTTTTGTTTGTTTGTTTTCACTGTGAGAATGAAGAATGGAGAAGAATACAAATTTTCACACTGGAAAACGGTATTGGACCTTGTGAAAAGCACAAATTTGGTAATTAGAACTTGACAATAATCTGATTGCCAAATATGTATATAAATGGGGAGGGGTGGGGAGGGCAGTGGGGAGAGACAGGCCAGAAAATGGATTTCCTTCTTCAAACATCACTACTTAAAATGCTCTATGCACACTACATCATATAAATACTGTTTCAGCAGAATCTAAAAACCTGATGATGCAAAGGAACCACATCCGAAACAAAAAATGGAAAAATCACCTCTTGTTCATTTTCAGTAATTAACAGGTATGCTTGTTTGTGTGTTTAACAATTTTGAATTGACATGTAAAACACCACAATTACAATATACAGATCCATCAGTTCTTTAAAACAAAACAACAAAACAAAAAAAGGAACCACAAAAAGACATGCAACATTAGGGTATTAGACAGTAAGTACATTGCTATGAATATCTTTGTACACCTAATGTAGCCTGAACTTAATTTTGCCTCTGCTGCTGTAAGAGCAGTTAGAGTTTTCCAAAGAGCAAGGCAAGCTCACCAGCCAGATGTGCAAATAAGGCTTCAGTGTGTAAATCAATCAGCACTTTGGTAGAGAAGACCTTGCAGAGCTCGTATTCATCTAGTAATCAGTAACAGAGGCCCCTAACCAAAAAGGTCTCTAACACAAAAAAAATCCATACACGGCTGCCACACAAACAGACACAAAGCTCACTGAGTGGGCATTGGGTGAGTATTCAACTGAGGATCTCACAAACTCTAAGAGGGGGACCATGATAGAAGCATTTTAAGCGTGACATTCCACCTCTGAAGCCATGTATGTGATGCCATGTGACGCAAGGACACAGACACGTGCACTGACCCTAAGCTGAGGATGCAGGTGTAAGCCCAGCCCAACTGTGCCCTCCAGTTACCCTGGGCCACCCATGCTCTGCCTGGTCTTGCTGACACACACATGTGACCTCAGGAGGTTTCTCCTCCTCCATCCCTTGGTCTTCACTTTCTGGGCTATTCCCAGCTCCTGCCAGCCCTCGCTTGCCAAAGCTGGCATCTTCCCCACCTGCACAGTCCCACAGTGGAGCATTCCCAACCCATCCCTCGTGCTTCAACAAGTAAGTGTGACCAGGGCCCAAAGGCTGAAGTACTTAGCAAAAACTGGAAAAAGTGCTGAAACAGTAGAAGATTTGCATGTGTTGTGCAACATTACCTGGTTATTTCCATGCCCAGCATCTTGTCTGTGAAACTACTAGTAGGCCAATCTTGTATAAAATTACAAATCTATCAAATATGGCACAACAGCATTCCCTTCCTTCGGTGGCATGGCCTTCTCACTCATGAGTGGTATGACAAAGCCAAGCAATAAAAAGTGATGATCAACTAACAGTAAGTATCCCTACGTAAAGAATCCTCCATATTTTTTACAGCATGTCAGCTATATCCCTCTGTGTGCTGCCTTTCCACGGAGCAGACATTTCTTCCATACAGCTAAAACAGGAAGAACAGCAAAGCATTTTTGTGCGGGCCTAAGGGACCAGTCATTCAGCAAAGCCGAGATCAGTGGACCAAGAAACTTGTGGGCAGAAGTGATCTTTCTTTAAAAGCATGTTTTTAAAAATCACTTTTATACCACAAAAATATCCAGGCTCTCAAATGAGCACAAGTGCAAGTGAGACCCAAAGCAGTCCAACTGTCAAAACTCCCTTAACTGTGAAGAGCTCCACCTAAACCAAAAATACGGCATTCCACTTTATAAAATATTTATTCCATTGACTGAAAACGTTACATAAGGTCTTGTAGGTGAAGGGTAATTAAGTTGAGTCATCATTTTTCCTAAGGTCTCGTACTCTGTTTTGCATCCTAGAACAACCTTTATTTAGACGACTAGTTTTTGCACATCCGCCTATGCTGGGCACTCCAGCTCAGAGCACAGTGAAAAACGAGTCAGACACTAGACAGCATTTTTGGAGAGATACCCCTCTGTAAAGCTCCTTTGGAAGCAATGCAAGTGCATAAACCACTATTCTAATATAGTGCTTGAAAGATTAATTTTAAGTGTTACATCTTCCCCTCTCACAACAACACAACAGAACGTAATTGCTAGATGCGTCATGATCTTTCTATCTTGGAAAACTTGGCATCAAGTCTCTGTGGAAGAATGCATGGCAAAACAGTGCTGCTGTTGCTGCTGCTGCTGCTGCTAAACAACTAGCAAAATAATAGTTAAAGCTAGAATTTATTGCTCCGGATTTAATTTGCAGAACCACACTGTTGTGTACAAACCGTATATCTCCATTGATGCTCAGACATGATTGTCTCCTTGTGTCTAAACACACAAAATACAAGCGGCTATCTGTACAGTTTACAGTACTGAAACACATATATTTGAAAATGAAGTATAGATATGTTACTTTTCAAAGATACATGACTTTATAGCAGGGGTTTACCCAAACTTTTTTTTTTTTTTTACAGCCACTTTAAAAATAGACAACAACTTCACTAGTACAGCTAAGTTACATCAAAGAAAGAATTGGTGTACTGAATGTGAAGAAGCTGGCCAAATCCCCAGGCTCACAGAGTTTTGTTTTTTGCTTTTGAGGAAACCCCTATACATAAATGAAAATAGTATCTGAGTATATTCTTCAATGGTGGACTAAGCAGTTTCTTAAAACAAGACTTTAGCTTGCCATTCACTTCGGACTGCCTCGAAAATAAGATACACTACTGCTTAAAAGAACCATCGGAATGCTTCAGCGCTGGGAACAGGTGTTCTCTAAAAAAAAAGCAAGAAAACAAGTTAAGCTTTCTTTTGTGGCATTGGCATACTTGAGTTCTAGTTGTTCTTTTCCTTTACATTTTATGCATACTTTAAGTTATCTAGGAACAACATGATGCCTCCCATTGCTCAACAATTAATAGAAACATCCTTCTCCAAACACACACCATTTTGGATCACACGCAATACATTGTACTCAGTATGTAACACACCTAACATGTGCTCTTCTCCTTAGTTTGTTAACAAGGTAGTCATGAAAATGTAAACATTGCTAGAAAAAATATCTGGAAAACAGACAGTGCTTTTAGAATAACCACAGGGTTGTACAATGGTTTTTGCCTAGACCCGGCATACTGGGCAAGCAGTTACAGCTTGGTGGGTTTGTGGGTTAAACAGACGCTTTGGCAAGGCCATGCTCATGACAGGGGAGTAGCAAAGGCTGTCCCTCGGAAAGGGGGGACAGCCTTGTGCTGTGTCTTCAGACACATTAGGAGGAGAGGTTAGCACTTTCAAACCTCACCTTGTTCCATATTTAGGCTGAAATGCAGAGAGAACTGAAAACACATCCATGAGTTCATTCCAGCGAGGGAATCACCCTGCTGACTTAGGGGTATGGCCCAGATTGCCCCTGTCCTTTCTTTCACATACATGCAGGACCTTGGCTTACACAGAAACAGTCCTGTGTATACAGAGCTACCACCCAGCTCCTACCCCCACCTGCTGCACCCTGAAAATTATATACACTTGCATCCTGGTGCCTCCATACACATTTGAGTAGCAGCAAATTCTCTTCACAGCTTTAAAGAACAACATACATGAGAGGCTGAAGAGGCTGAGCATGTAAAAGCTGTGTGATTTCTGTGAAGTACTTCTTGTCCTCAAGTTTCTTCAATCCAAAGATGATGGAAGCACCCTCGAACCCATGCACCTCGACCCATGTCTCCCCCCCTAGAATTAATTACTGCACTGTCCTAGGAGGGGAGAGTGAGCTCTAACATGACACTATCAGTCTGTCCCAGCTCACAATCATTAAGAACTACCCACAAAACAGTAGTGTTATACCTGAAAAAAATTTTCCTAAAAGCAAAACTCTGGAAATTTGCAAATAAATACTTGTAGCAAAATAGTTCTCATGGATATTGCTGATGCCACATTTAAGTACCTTGTCTCTTTCTGAAAGAATTATTTCATTTTTGTTTCAGGGAAGACCTTTTAAATGTTTTTGTAGTTTTCCACAAAAATCCAACAAACCATGGACCCTGCAGTGTAACATGTGCATTTTACTTGGTGTCAGAATATTACCTCCTAAATTCCAGGGAACTGCTCATAAGTATGGCATGTATTTTTTGCTGAATAATTAGCCCAGTTTGTAATAAACAGGCTCAAGCAGTACACAACTTCTCTTTTTGTAAAAGCCATATGAAAGGGGAGCTGTTATTGTTATGTTTATTGCTTCTGCACTTGGAAATACCAGACATCAAAATAATTCTGCTGTATTATCAGAACTCTGACCTGTTGTCAATTCAATATCCAGTCCCCCTCCACAAAGGTTACACCTCAATAAATCATCCAAAAATTAACTTCCAAGGACAATGAGCTGGTGTATTGAATACAATCACCCTGACTAGTGTGAGTTCTCTTTGTGTTGGTGATGCAAAAGTAGGAATTGCTCATATCCATCTTTACCAGTCCCTGCTCTGCCCGTTTACGTGAGGTGAGCATGAGCACAAGAAGTGACAGAGCACGGCAGCCCTCACACCCAGGTACGCCAAGGAGAGCTAATACAATTTTTAGACCGTCAACACCGGTCTCTGTGGGCTGTAAGATGGCTGCTGAGAGCGAGGTTTACAGATTTATAATTTATAAAGAGCCTGGCTGCAGAGGAGGCTGGAGTTCGGAATGGCAGGCAACAATCGTATGACTAAATTGTCCTCAAAAGAACAGTCAAACATGCAAACATATTCAATTCAATACATTGTCTTCACTTGAAAACTAAATGTAATATTCTGCGTGGGTCCATCTGCCTGAACACAAAACCACAGCTAGACAGAGATTTAAAGACGTAGTGACTGAGACGGCTTTTATTTATTTTCTTGCTACATCAGGTTGAGTTACTGTCAGACGTTGTCATGTCAGCTGGAAGTAAAGGTGTAACGTCTGATTAAAAGGTCATTCAGACCTTTAAATACACAGAATAGTATTTTTGAAGGGCAAGGCTGTGGTTTAACGTGTGCTTTCAAAAAACTGCAAGATAGGGAATTTTTTCATCCATGTGCCAAGTTCTAATTAAAGATATACATTTATAATTAAATATCCATTGTACTAACTACCAATCTGGGAATGAATTATTAATCCACCCTTAACCAAAAAAAAAAAAAAAAAAAAAGAAAGAAATCTTTTAAAACTGAATAGCTAGATCAAGTTAAATCTAAACCAGTATATGCAATGAAATCCACAGATTTCACCACTCCAAGAATCAGGGTTATTTCCAGACAAAGAGAGACCCTTCAGTCCATTTAGAGGTTCAGCACACCCACACACAAGTTTAGGTGCAATGACCATCTACTGCTTGGCTGTATAAATCCAGCAGTCCCAGATGGGGAATCAAACTCTTGGCAAGATTACAATGCGTTTCTGGATCTCTGTGCTGCCGGTGGGGAATCGTTATCCTGAGTGACAGGAAAGACAGATCCCCCTGGAAGCCTAGGGAGGGGTGGTGAGGAGCAGAACCAGAGCTGATCAGCGCTGTTTCGCTGTAAAAGCCTTACTGCCTGTGCTGGTGCAAATGCTGACAAATGGCAGACTTGCTCTCAGGAGAGTGCTCAGAAACCTGCAGCCCTGGCTTCTCCAAGCAGTAATGCCATAAAGCATGGTGCTGGAGAGGATTTATCCCTACATAAACCTGGGATGAAATGTCCCTCACACTTTCAAACTTTCTATTCTGCTCCCTGTGTGCTGGCTTTCACTGTAGAAATACCTTGAATATTTGAAATTTGAAAATCTAATTATTGCCTAGAAAAATGAGCTTCATATAGGCAACCAAGCACGCTACATATTTGGAGGAGAAGGTAAAAAGCAGGCAACAGAAACCAACAGAAAATCTCCACAATTAAGCAGAAAAATGATACCTGCGTATCTGACCTCGATGCCTCACAGGGAAATGTAAAAGCAGACCCTTGCTACACACAACACATGGAAACGGCATGCTGGCAGGAGCTGTAGGTTCCTCACCAAAGTCTGTTTATACACTTGCATTTTACCAGCAAAAGCACTCATTAAAGATGATGCCTCCCACTGCCCTCTGGGATGGGTGGCGCAAGGCGGGGGATGCCAGACAGTGGAATGTACTCATCCAAGGCCTGCTTGCCCAGCCCAGCCCTTGGCCTCAAGCCTACCACATCTGCCAGAGAACCCTCTCTCCTCAGCTCCCTGAGTCTCACAGCCACCTGAAAGATGTGATACAGAGACAAGGAATCAGGAAAGTTGGCTGCATCTGCTTGGGATGATGCTGCTGTTTAGGGTGCAGGAAAAATTCAGAGCTACCCAGCCAAGACTTGCTATAAGTCACCTGTATTACTTGGATACCACTTTCTGCAAGGCTAGGGGATCATCTGAGTTGAGGTGAACCACATTCAGAAATAAAAAAGAATAATAAAATATATCAGAGCACTACATGATTATGACCTAATACTTTACCAATATTAAAAGATGTTGCATAATGTAAGAATCCTTTGATGTTTGATCCATGAGCAAAAATCTTGCTCTCATTGAAGTAAACTCACATGTTGGCTACAGCAGATTATTAGCCAGATGTGGCACTCCTCATTCCTTTTGAGAATCCCTGGAAACAATCCAGCTCAACAGAGGCTCTTTGGGAAGAATATGGCAACTGAGGTATGTCCAACAAAATCTGGGCTACCTGGTGGTCTTTACAGAGACTTACACAGCCACAGGAATAGACAGCATGTTAATGAATCTCAAATTCACATGGCAAATTAAATGAAACTGGTGGATTTCCCAAAGCAGCGGGACTGGTGCTAGCAACATAGGGAAAACTGAGCTTGCCAAGATCTGCAGATAACCCACCATGAACTTCTCAAGCTGGAGAACAATCCCTTCTTGAAATGCCTTGCCCAAGAGGAGAAGTTTGACCTGGTAAGTTATATACATCTACGTCTACATCTACATCTACACCTACACCTGCATATACACCTATGTGTATCTCAATATCTCTATATATATTGAGAAAGAGATATGTGATAAGATATAGAGAAATCTGGTGCTCTATGGTGGTCAAAATGATTCAGCTGGAAATTCCTGGTCCCTGCATGAAATGTAATTTGAATCAATCAGCAGCCCAGCCCAGCAAACACTGACCACCACTGGCCATAAACCAGTACCTGTATGCTCTCCTTACATGTGTGAATGCAGGCTATGCACCTCATCAGTCTCACAGAGCCCACATGACTGCCAGCAGGAAAGCAAACTGGCCTTCATGTCACACCTTGTATTGCTAGTACCACAAGCTAATTCAGGCATCCGACAGTCATGCTGGAAATGACATCAGCATTGCTCATACGTAAACAGTGCATACTCTGGTGCAGATTCAAAACACACTTCCCATTCCTGATTTCCCTCTCTCAAAAGACTCTTTCCCAGACAAAAGCTGGGCTCAGGGCACACATGGTGGTACAGGCACAGTCTCATTGCTGGAATGGAGCTGTGTCCCCCTGTGATGGGCTAAAGCCTAGCATAGGGATGTGGTCTCCTGACCTGCAGAGTGCTGTAAGATCACAGAATGGTTTGGATTGGAAGGGCCCTTATAGATCACCTCCAACTCACCTGCCATGGGCAGGGACACCACCCACTGCACCAGGTTGCTCAGATCCTCATCCAGCTTGGCTTTGAACACTGCCAGGGATGAGGAATCCACAGCTTCTCTGGACAGCCTGTTCCAGTGTCTCACCACCCTCACCATAGGGCATTTCTTCCTAATTTGTAATCTAAACCTACCTTCTTTCAATCTAAAGCCATTTCTCCTTTTCCTACCACTATGTGCCCCTGCGCAAAATCCCCCTCCAGTTTCCTTGTAGGCTCCCTCTAGACTCTGGAGGGATAACCATCTCCTGAACCACAGAGCATCAGCATCTCATGACACACAGGAAGGCGGGTTGAAGATGCCATCTGTCCTGCACCAGCCTGCTTTGCCACTGGCAGTCTGGACAGCATCTCCACTCCTTACTTGACTAAATGCTAAGCCACCCTGAGAGGAAAGCAGCCTTTCAAAGTATCTGCAGCCCACTTTGTTCTGCTCATAAATATACATTACCTACAGCAATGACTTTGGGGAAAACCTCACGACGCTCAGATTCAGCTCACACAGTCTCCTTGAATGTTTTTCTTCAGGCAAGGAGGCTTGGGGGCAAGAAACTAGTGTGTGAACTGCATCCCCTGGAAATGCAGAAGGAAAAGGCAAAACCCACCGTGTGGCACATTTTTCCCAGCTTTTCTGCTGCCTGTCCTGGAGTTATGCCAGGAGACCCACCACACTGACCCGGCACCGAGGGGGCCAGCTGCGGTCGCAGGAGGATGAGTGGATGAGGCTTTGGCACACGTGCACACCAGCTGGCACAGGGAGCTCCATGCAGGAATAGCCCTCGCCTCAAACTCCTGGCATCCTCCCACCCAGCTGCAGGCCCATGGGAGGGATGTGCTGCCCCAGCTCTCATGGACGAGGTGTGAAACAGTCCACGAAGCTGCTGCTCCCCACAGCTGCCAAAATCTCTGGCTGCCCACCAAGCCCGTGCTCCTGCTCGCCGTACATGTTATCAGGCAGTTACAGATTTCCTCTAATAACAAGCTTATTATTGGACTTAGCAGATAAAAAGGGACATGCACACTGGGTCAGAAGCTTGGTGGTGAGCTTTCTTTCACAGCCCACCTTAAAATCTCATCCCCATACCTGAGCTACAGGCCTGTCTCCCTTCATACGAAGGGTGAGATTTAACATTTATTTTAAAAGTCAGCTTTATTTGCTCCGAGAGGACATGCATCTGCGTGCTGGGAGTTATTTTTCCACTTGCGCTGCATATCTCTCAGGCTGTATTTGAGACAAACCAGATTTAGAACATACCAGATTAGGAAAACTCATTTGACTTTCTCTGCCGCCAGCTCTACTGAGTGAAAAGTAAACCTTTGCCACAGGACATTGCAAGCAGAAATTTTAAAAATGTACTCCTAAGTCAGGGTCATGGTTTGAAAACCCTGCTGTTCTCAAATAGCTCAGGGGTAACCTCAGGAGATTTCAGTGGAGTCAGCTGGGGAATAAAGGATTTGTGCCAACGGGCACGGAGACCTGCCACTGTACAGCCGGATCCTGCCACTTGGACTTGACATCAGCAGCAGGCCGTAGCTCCCCAGCCAAATCAATAGGATTAGTCAGAAAAGTAATGTGTTTCTGCACGGGAGAAAAAAGGAGCAAAGATATCCCTCATTTACATTCACTGCACATCACTGTTTATTTTATATATTAATTTTTTTTCACTATATAGATGAGATCAAATTTGGGGGAATGGGATCTTGATCTGAGAAAATGCTTAATGCCACCGGGGAAAACAGAAGGCAACTACAGACAAGAAGTCATAAGGAATCCAGACTAATGCTGTCAAAGGAAAAACAGCTCAGTCCCAGGAAATGTCAGTGACAGAGCCCCTGGAGCCCCTCTCTGTGCCGGTGAGCATCACCTTCAGCTCTAAGGAGACCAGCTCACATGCTCCACCATCAGCCTCAACACCCCCAGGGGTCAGGTCGAGTCATTAAAGCGCGGAGGGTACTGGCACAGGGATGCAGAGCCCAGGAAAGGAACACATCTCCTCTGCCCATCCACTCCCAGGCTGGCAGTAGCTGCCTGTGGACGACTTCCAGCACACTCCCTCCCTTGTGCCAGTGCAGCTCTTTTGGCCAGCGAGCCGAGGGACGCAGCCAAGTCTCCACCTCTGCCGTCTCGCTCGCTCCCGGGGGGAGCGCGGCTTGGCCGCCGGCTTTCCTGTGCCTGGCATCCCGCCCGCGGGGCTGGCAGCGGCGGGCCGGCCGGGAACTCCTCCTGCCATCTGTCACCCTGCCGCTGAGTTCCAGCTGGCCGCGCTCCGGCTTCGGGCGGGGGCTCCTAATGGCTTCCTGGCAAAAGCAGCAGGGAAGATACCAGAGGTTTGGCTTTTCGGGTTAGGGGTCTCCCACATCTTACTGTCAAAGGGATTCTCTTTTCTTTCCCTATTTCTACATCTCTCTTGAGCCGTTCATGCAGTTCCTTCACTTTTTCAGCTACCCCTGTACCTGAGGGTGGAGCTGCTAAGTCTGCTGGAGTGCCTACTCAGCTTATGTTACTATTTTGCTTTTTAAAAATTTATGTTTGCGTTCCAGCAGCATATGAAGATCTTGGGCAGGATGAGGGATTGTTTCTGTTGGTTCTGCCTGCCTGGCCTCTCAACCAGCAGGTCTGGCCTGTCTCCTGCTTTTTCAGGAAATGGGAAGAGCTCGTAAAAGCTTTAAGAGTGTTACTTCAGAGACAAAAATGATGCTAAGCAGGTTAGAAAAGTGTCATTCAGTGTTCCCATACTGACTGTGGGAATTAATATCAATAGTCAAATACTTACTAGCAGAAAGCAGAAAGCTGTTACTGATAAAAGTTTTATAGAGAAATTATTTGATACAGGTTTGTTACCACCACGCAACATAAAACCCAAGACCCTACAATGCACAAGACACTAAAAATGAAATACCCACACCAGTGCTCAGCTTCTGTTTTTGCCTAGGAACTGTCTGGTTAGTTCTGCTGACTTCTCTGTCAGACATTATCAACTAGAAGTGTGCCTGCCTATTGCAGTGGATGTACCACCTGCATACACCTCCCCCTCTCTCACACACACTGTCATTCACCTTCTCCCCAATCAAATCTCTGTGAAGACCATCCATCAGCCTCTATCATTTATCCTTCCCACACACACCAGCTCACAAAACAGAATTATTCTTGTTAACATTCATTCCATTAATGAGAAATCCCTGCTGGTTCATCATCCAGTGGTACAAGGCTTTGCACTCACAGGCTGACATCTCTATCATCTTCCAAACTGCCACCCTGGGGTACAGTAATCTCTTACAGACTGGTTTCCAAGCAGAGGAGAGGCACGTTTCTCAGTACCAAACCTAAATTTAAATCTCTTCCCCTTGAGCTGCTGGGCTTCAGTATCTTTTTCTCCTGCATGGAACCTAAAATCAGCTATGATGCCTCATTGGTTAGCTAACTGCTTCTGTCCTTTGGGATATTTCATATTCTGTTGATAAGAGAGCCAGTAAAAAATATATCCATTAAATTCTTGGTCTCTGCTTGCTTGTTTCTTTTTCTGCAAAGCTTGCAAAAAAAAAAAAGAGAAATACAGAAATACATCACTCAAATGCAGCATTTCATATCTGAGCTGAGGGAGTATAATCAGCCAGTGCCTAAGACTCATCACAGGTGCCAGTTTGGCTCTCTTGTAGCCAAGCATCAAGGTCAGCACCATGTATTGTCTGACTTGATGCAGGAAGAGGAGCAGCAACACAAACTCTTATACAACATGTCACCACAATTCCTGACTGGTGATGGAAATATTAATATATTGTAAATGATTTTGAATGCCATTCTTTCCCAGGTATGTCTTCTGAAATTTGCAAGGATGACAATTAAGACACATCTCAGTAATTATTTTCAAGACACTGTGACCTCCACTGGACCTTGACCTCCAATTTACTCTACATCAGCTTCAAAGCAACCAGCCAACCATTCCACCACTTCCCAGAGCTCAGATGAAGTAGTGATTTAGAGGGAATGGCTTTTCCATTATTACTAAAACGGGATAATTGAGTCCTCTCTCACCCCCTTCCAAATATTTTTTTCTCCTGTTTTGTTCGCTCTAAAACTAGAAGCCTTTTTTTCACTAATCCTACTTGCTTTAGAGATTGCATATTTAAGAATGTATATTCACTTGCCTCTCCTTTTCTGTTTCCAACCTCTTTAATTGCCTCTCACTCTGCCCTCCTTGTAGCTTCTACACAGACTCTCAGTGGCCCTCAGCTCTCTTCCAAGCCTGTAACTGCCCAGGCTGCTGCACCCAATCTGCAATCCCCCACCACAGATAGGATGTGCAGAAGGACTGATGTTACTGAACTGCAGTTGTTTTGGGGTATTTTTTTCATGACAGTGGGACAAATTCTATGTGTTAACATAGTGCCAGACTGATATGCTGTCAGCATGCTCCAGCTTTACTAGGAGACATAGTATGCACCACCAAAGAAACCTTTAAGACCAAGAAGTCCTCATGCAAGAAATCATTTTCAGCCTCTCCTTCCTCTCTCTCTTTCACATCTCTTGGCTTTTCTGTATGTATCCCTTTATCATTTTCCTACCCCTTGAACAACTTCTTTGGATGACAAGACTCCACCCATACCAAATGCTCACCCTGATGTTCAAAATCCTCTCCATAAACTCCAGTCAATTTTTAATAATTAATTAATGAAACTGGTTTATGATATCAACAAGAGCATGGGGAAAGCCCTGCTTACCCTCATCAAGGTTCCCTTCAGCTCTGTGAAATCTTGGCCTCTCCCTGCAGAAGTTTTGGGAAGACGGTTACTGGTAAGATCTTCAATTACCTCACCTGAACACTAATTTATTATTCATAGCAGCAAATACATCTTGTGCTCTTTCCAGCAAGGGAGATATCACTGCACCTTTACCCTACCACTGCACCCTTCCGTGCTCAGTCTGTCCCATGGTAACTGAATCACCCCTGAGGAGGAGCAGGCACCCCCTCACTGAGGCTTCACACATTATAATAAACCCTCAGCCACTCCGGAATCCTCTTCTGTTTGAGCACTCTGCACCTCTTCTTTCCTCCTCCTCTACCCTCATCTTAAGTGATATCCATCCCGAACTCCCTTGGATCTACTCCGTTTTCCAGTATTTATTAAGTTCTTCTCTCCACCTCAAATTTTAATACTGCTTTACTACTTCCTAAACCAATGAATAATATCTCTCATCTCTGTCATAGATAGCTTCTTAGTCAAATATATAGAAAGATATAGTCAAATTCTAGTCAATTCTTCTAGTCAAATGAAGTCTGATACCAGCTAGCGGGGATCTTACTTAGAAGTACAACAGACACCATGACCACAGCAGTCTGGAGCAGAAAAGAATACTGTCCTGAGAAAGGAGAGGTACAAAGTTTTAAAATGCCCAAGACTTTTGAGACCGAGATACAAAAAATACTGAGTGGAGCAGGGAAAAAGTAACATCCTATGGTGAGTATGGGAAAGGCACTTGATGAGTATGCTGCCTGACAAGAACACAGTATCCAGCATGACCCAGGCTGCCTTTATTCCTTTTACGTTCTTATATCTTACTTGGCAGCACTGTCTGGTTAAATAGGAAGGAGTAGAGAAACTCTGGAAAACTGTAAAAAAATTAAACAGGCTTCATGCATACCTGGCTATGGATTTTTATAGTGTTAATTAAGAGGATGCAGAAGAGTTCCAGGGAGGAGAAAATATTTCCCATAATGTCTGAGAATAGACGTTAACAAGCCTGCTGGGATCTTCTTAGCCCCTGCAGAGCTAAGGCTTCAGTATTATTAAATGGCTGTCGCATCTAAAGTATGGTGCAACATAACTCAATACACAACAGAAAGCACAGGATGCTGAAATGGGGGATGACTTTAGATTACACCACAGAGTAATTCAATTTCAGGACAGGTGTTTGCATGTGACTGAACAAGATACAACTGTGGAAAACAATAAAAGTACGCAAAGAAGAGAGAAGGCAGACATGCAGTCAGGGCTCTCAAACAGCAAAAAAAAAAAGCGTTAAAGGAAACTGCATGCTTCAAGACATTGTGGTACAGTACAATCATCCAAGCAGACGAGCTACCAAAAACACAGACACTACAGAAGCAGAGAAATGCTTTCCCTGGGTGGTGGTACTCCTCAGGAGACATGGTGTCTGCTGCCAGTTTTTAAGCACACAGTTGCTGGCTTAGGAATTATTAGCCACCAAGGCTACAGTGTCACAAGTTACTTATTGCTCCCAACTCACTTGAGTACATCCAAAAAGCTTTTCTTAAAGCCTTTCCCTATGCAAGCAGCAGACATTTCCCATTGCAACCAGTGATCAAAAGGATTATGCTCTATTTGATGAGTCTTTAAGGTGTACATCCTAGGTTTGCTTCCTTAGAATTGTTTCACCAAGTCTAACGCTTACAATATATGCATGTCAAGAGTTGGAAGACTACTAGTTTTCTTTTTAACAATACAGATTTTTAGGATATTTAGAAAAGACCTGTTCTTAGTCATTGCCATGCATAAATGCATACAGAAATTAACATCAACCCTTTTTTTAACTCTCAGGGGCACTTTTCTTTGAAGACTTAAAAAGCAGTACCAGGATATTGCTTTCTGACAAAAAAAAAAAAAAAAAGTTTCTGTTCCTTTTCTTTCCCCAGTACTAAGGGATTGCTTGCCGACATCCTAATCCATTCTCCAAATGAGTAAGGTCTTCCTTGACTTCACTAAAGGTGTTAGGTATGCATTTAGCAAACAGAATTGCATGGAAACTGACTCCAAAATCTGATAATACGAACATACATGAACAAGCAGACAAAAAAATGAGACTGTTCATTGCTGTTTCCCACCCATAATCAGTGGTATGAAGCATGACATTCACATATCTACCAACTTAAACAAAATCTCCCTATATGAATCAGGCATGATGTGTATAGTCTACAACAATTGGTACAAACACTGACTTGGAAAAGATTTTTCCAAACATCCTGTAGCCGGCATAGGACTCCAAGTCATGATGGCTTTATGTACCTCCAACTGAAATATCTAGTTTAAAGTGACTTAGATGATTTGATTAAAAAAAAGAAAAAAAAAAGAAAAAAAAAAAAAAGAAAAAAAAAAAGACATTTATTATGTCAATCACTGATCAAAAAATCCCCAAACCACCCTCATTCATCATCTTTCTCATGACATATGCAGCTTGCCCAGCCTAAACAATACATAGAGATTTAATTTTGTTAGCTTAAGAAAATAGACTAACCAGTCACAACACCGAAATCCAAAGTCTGGCACAGAATCTTGATGCCCTCAGTGCATAATCTATACTAGTACTTAGAAAACCATGCAAAGAACTACTCAGTGCAATCAAAATTCAGAACCACCACAGCCAGTTAACCTCTCTTACCATATGGAAAATTTCACTAGCAAACAATCACAGTTCAATGATTTAAAGCAAGTGATTTTCAAAGCAAGCAGAAAGTGGTGCTTGTATGAAAGAGGCTGTTAGGTCCTTGACTGGCCTACAGTTTTGCAGAATTTCTTGAAATTCTGCTCAGTTCAGTACCAAATCCCACTATCTAAGAGATTTTCTTAGGTAGGAGCAGCTTTATTTTTGCCTCCCCTTAACAACAGTACGTACAGTGTATCAAACAGCCATTTACACTCTGAATAGTAACACTAATGTTTGGGCACTTCCTCTGCCTTGCAAGTACCACATGAAGAAAGGGAAACAACAACATATGAAATGGTAAACCAGGCACCATCCAACCACACTCCAGTGGAAATCACTTGCACTCAGTGATCTGCTAGAAGTTCAAGGAGACCAAAGTTTTGTCTCCTCTGGGCTCTAAACATATTCCTCCACTCCATGACTCCCACCAACTGCAGCATGTTCCTGCCTGGCAAGAAATGAACCTAACACAGAAGATCAACTCCCTTCAAGGAGATTTCTGAGCAGCAGAGATCAGGCACTGGTGAGCAAAGATGTAGCTGCTCTGGTCTCTGCTGGAGGTGGCAGTAGGAGGCCTGGTGTTGTCCGCAAGAACCTCCAGAGGTCAAAAGGAAAACTCATAATTAAACGTATGTTTATCCCAGACATGCAGCATGTGAATGAAAGTGACAAAATCTCATGGCAAAATGTTCAATAAAGGTCAGATCTTGCCCTGCCTTTCACTTACCCCCCTCCCTGCTCACACTGTCACAGCAGAATCATGCACCATGTTGGAAACCCCAAGTAAGGGCATCACAGTCACCCAGTGAGGGCTATTTTATGGTTCTAGCAGTCCGTTCCAACACCAGGCACACTCCCTGCAGGGTCAGGCCTGGGAACAGAATAAGAGAACCCTGGCAGAGCACCAGGGGCACAAACGAGGAGGACAGAGAGCAAAAAAAGGGCACTCAGGTCTGATCAGGGTTTTGCAGCCAATGCCAATGTTAATTGCGCTCAGGGCAGACAACAGTTCTTGTTCCAGCCGTAAATGCCCAGGAACAAGGACTGCTTCTTTGCCCCTTTGCAAAGTGTTTAACACATGCACAAGGGGAGCCTTGGCCAGATGGAGAGCTACGAGGCAGTGGCAGGCGGAAGAGACAGCCTGTCATACAGCAGCACTGCTGATGTTTAGTGATGAATGGCAACATGAGCTACAAGGTAGTCTTTCTTTCCACCTTCCAGTTAGCCCGTTGGATCGCGTTAGCCGCCTGCTTCTTATCAGACTTTACAGCTCCCCCTCACCACTGCTCAATTCCATCATGCCATCACTTAACTTGTGCATGTAATTTAAAGCCAGATAGACAGTGGGGAAATTGCTTCCTCTGAGGCCCCTACTAATTGACCCCTATCCACAGAGCTCAGCGGTCTTCCCTTAACAGCGCTCACACGCGCTACCGCAACATGAAGTGCAAGTTCGGAGGTTGCCAGCGCAGCCTCTCTCCCCTGTGGCAGTGCCATATGGTGTTAAGACTTTCAGGATCAGACGCCGTTCCTGCTGAAATCAATCATCACAACCCATCCCTGGAGAAGGCCATCTCAAAATCCCACTGGCTTGAAGCGCAGCTCAGCGAAGTGCCTCAGATTTGGAGGCTGGTATTGACTCAGTCAGGTTGGTATGCAAATGCTCACTTTAATAGCACACATATCAATTAGCCGGGCTGTTACAAAGGGAGCAAGTGGTGCCCGCTACGATGACAGCATGCCTAAACAGCTGATACTTCACATTTGGCAGGACCCTTCAGTCCTTGCCAATGCAAGTCAGACTCTCTGCCTGAACTTGCTGTCATGATAATGAAAATGAGCACTGGGGCAACTGAGATTCATACACTGAATGGGGTTCACGTAAAAGAGAGAAGGATGTAAACTACCGTCAGGCACCTAATCTTCATAACCTGCAACAGAAGTTACAGACATGTACACCAATCAGAGGAAAATAACTAGTCTCTATGGGTAAATAAAGATTATGTCTCTTTAAACTGATTGTAAATCTGAATGAACACAGAATATACATACACAAGTAGGCAGCGTGCAATGTGACGTCAGTCTGATTTTTATAGATTTATTATTGCCGTACATAAAATTTCCTAGTAATAATAACATTCTATGAAAAATACTAGAGCATTGGGACACTTTCAGTGTGAAAACAGTACAAGAAAAGTAGGAAAAAAATAATTCAAGTGTTAAAAAAAATGCTGGGCAAGAAGCATTCCATGAAAAATGCAAGGGTCAGGAACTGGAAAGCATTCATGTGAATCTGTCTTCAACTCCATATACTATCTTTGAGAGTTACATCCTATGCCTTCATTGCACCAGTAGATGAGATTTAAAGGAAAAAGAGAAAAATGGTTTCTGTGGCATCAGCCAGTTTACAGTTTACTGGTATTTTCCTAATTTTTCATTTTTTTTTAAAAATGGTTCCACTCCCTGCTGTAAATGACCCCTGCACTTTGCAGCCACTGTTGAGCACAATTCACGAATCATCTAAGTGTGCAGTGGAATGTGAGCCCCTCAATCGTTGACACACATCCATGGGAGCATGCCTACCGAGGTGCCAGGGGATCATGCACGCAGAGCGGTGGATTCCCTGGGAGCACAGGCCAAATGAGTCACTCCGCAGGGAGGTTGTCCTTGCCCATCCCCAACACCGCTGCCACAGGGCCCTCATGGAGGCCCTGTCACCCTCTGACACCCTTCCAGCTGGTGGCTGTACAGCCAGAGCACTGCTGCTGCACCTGTGCTGCAGGCAGCCCTTCTGTCACTTTATTAATTTAAATTTTTTATAAAGAAGAAAGAAGACGTAATGAAAACAACCATATAAGTAAGTTATTCTTCCTCTCCTACTGACAAACCACACTTCTGTGAAGAAATTAGCCACATCCTGTGACAAAACTTTGTGATGGGTCATGACCTGCAGAGAAGTGATGCCTTACTGACATCTCCACAGCTGGAAAGAGAAATCTGTTTCCTTCAAGCCACAGTACAGCAGCAGAGGAGCTTTCGTGTTTACATATCTGACAGAGCACAAACAGGAGAGAGCAAGTGGGGGAAAGAAAGAATGAAGAAAAGAAGTGAAGGCAGGTGGTTATGAGAGCACACAAATGGCTAATTAAACCATGGGTTTTACTAGTCACAGTGGTTAAACAATTTTAATGGGAGGCATTCTCACAGCACGCCTGAAAAGTTTTTAACACTACTGAACAGCTTTGTCAGGAGAATGGAAGTTCTGGATATGTGCTCAGAGATGCACACAAACACATAGGAAGATCTGATAATGTACAAATTCGTTTCTTCCAGAGATAGCTCACTTTCTGCACAAATCAATAAACCATCAGAACCTATCATTTATCACAAACATTAAATCCCAGCAGCACCCTGGTTTGCAAGCTTAATGAGGGAACCTGGCACACAAAGATGCTCTCAGCGCTGGGTCTTGTGGGGGGAATTCTCCATGGCTCTGGATCAGGGAGTCGCTTTTAGGCTGTACTTAGCATCAACAGACCAGGGCATTAACTATCCTTGTTGCAAACTTGCTACAAAACCAACAAAACACAAGAGAAACACAAGAGCTGAAAACCCAGTCTAGTTTCTATCCCCTGGGAAGCCCATCCTGGGTTTTGTGTTAGCAATGCTGGGTCACCATTCACAAAAAAAGGGCTAAAAGGATGCAGAGCTATGAATTAAACTTTCAGCAAGGACAGTTCACTCTTGCAAGAAGGAACCAATTAGTTGTCTTGATGAGGCTGGCTAGGAAAGAGTTAATGCTGTTAGCCAAATGTCGGTTTAACCCCCAAATGTTGCTTTTGTCCCATGGCAGTGTCAATACCAACACCATTATCTAAATTTATTTAACACAGAACAAATTAATTGGCTCTAAGTGTTGCTTTTCCCCTGGAATCCCTCATCCCATCTCTTCTTGGAGAGAGCTCCTGCAAGCAATGAAGCAGGGGAATAAACTACTATGCAAACACACACAGAGGCGTGCACACACACACACAGGGAAGTTACAATTTCTCGCTTAGTTGCTGTTTTCAGTGACTACAAATCTTGGTGACACCTGCCACACACTGCTCCTCTGTACTAAATCCATCATCCTCGACACCTTCATATGCATCTGAGATGTGTGTCAAACCAGCAACACTATAATTTTAATAATGACAAGTAATTAAGCATGATTACTAGTCTTCCCTCTCACTTGTTTCCTTCCCCTAACGATACCTTCCAATTGCCATTTTCCTCACGGTTGTGTATTTTGGTTCCTATTGTCTGTCGCACCCAATACAATAACCGAAATGTCTGCGACACGGGATCTGCCTGTCTCTCATACGTCTAGCAAATCTGAAAACCTGTTGTTACAGCTTTGGGGAACACAATACATTGTCAGTTCCGAGGAAACGTTGTAAAAATAACCGTACATACAGTTCAGTCAGAAGTCAGTTCAGTCATACCTGTGCTATTCTTCCATTGTGTTTAATACACCACGAGCAGTTATTTCATAAAGACATTGCCAAAGAGATCACTTGGGTGCGTTTCACCTACTACTGGGCTCCGTGGCTCGTTGTCTATCTGGGACAAACTGCTACCAGCCAACCTGATGAACTTGCCATTGCTTTCCCTGAACTTCAAGAGCCTGGTGTTCAGCTAAAACTTTCCCTTTCCCACCTCCCCGTTCCTTCAAACAACCCCGAATCGTCATGATTGCTGTTACTTAAAAAAGAAAAGGGGGGGGGGGGGGGGGGGAAGGGAAAAAGAGAAGAGAGAAACAAAAAGAAGAAGGAGAAGGAACCAGAGAGCCAGCAGTCTTATGGAAACATCACGGCAGGTAAACCAGGTTAGCTTCGTTCCGCAAGGGCCACGAGCTGGCGGGGCGGGGGCCGGCGCCCCCGGCCGCCCTCCTCGGCCCGGGGCCGGGGCCCGGCTCGGCGGGGCACCGCGGGAGGCGGCGTTTCTCTTCCCTGCGGGGCGGAGAGGGGCGGGCGGCGGGGCCGCGCCGCGGGGAGCCGCGCCCGAGGCGGGGGCTGCCTCAGAGCCTGAAGGAGGCCTCGGAGAAGGGATGCTGCATCTTGAAGCTAGACAAGAAGCACTGGAGGGGCGGGGGCAGGGGGTTGAGGAGGGACGGCGGGAGGCTGGGGAAAAAGAAATCATCTCCTCTGACCTCTAACGAAGTGCCCGGTTTTTTCTTAAGCTCTTCACATTTCCTAAATTTGCAGATCTGGTGTCCCGTTTTGCGGTTCCTGCAACTGCTGCAGACTCCACAGTTGATGAGCCGCTTGCAGGGCACGCACACCCCGCAGCGTTTCCGCTTCTTCTTGGCGGGGTTACCCGCCCCGGCCCCGGCTCCGCCGCCGGTGCCGCCGGCCCCCCCTCCGCCTCCGCCGCCACCGCCGCCGCCTCCTCCGCCGCCCCCCGCGCCGGCGGCGGCGCCCAGGGCGGAGGCGGGCGAGGCCGAGGCGTGGCTCTGCGGGCAGTCCGCCAGGTTGGCGATCTGGAAGGCGCTGTCTGTGACGGCGGCCGAGGCCGCGGCGGGAGAGTGCAGGGCCGTCATGACGATGACCCCGGGGGGCAGGGAGAGGCCGCCCAGCGCCGGGATGGCCGAGAAGGTGCCGACGCGGTCGGGGAGGTTCATGATCTCGGCTTCGGCGGCGCCGCACTTGAGCTTGTTCATGCACTCGCCAGCCAGCGGCCGGCAGTGCTCGGGGGCGAGGGTGGAGAGGAAGTTGCCGTTGGCCATGGGCAGGGCGGGCTGCTCGGCCGGCGGGCAGCCGGGCTTGCCCAGCCGCTGCGAGTCGCTCCGGTGGTGCATGCCGCCCCTGCCGGCGTGCAGCGAGGAGGCGGCGGCGGCGGCCGCGGAGGCGGCGGCGGCGGCGGAGGAGGAGGAGGAGGGGGGTTTCCTCGCGCCGCCCGCCGCGCCGCCGCCGCCGCTGCCCCAGAGCATGGCGGTGGCGGCGGCGGCCGTGGCGGTGTCGCAGTTCCAGGGGGACATGCCGATGCGGGCGGCGGCGGCGGCGGCCGCGCTGGGGAAGATGGGGGTGGTGATGCGGGCGATCTTGGCCGCCTGGGGGAAGGCGCCGCCGTTGGTCTTGTAGAAGGTGGCGAAGGAGCGGTACCTCTCCATCTCCGAGTTGTAATCCACAAGGCTGTTGAGGGCCCCCTCGGGCAGGTGGCTGTCCTTGGGCAGCCCCGGCGCCTCGGGGTTGGGGCCGCTCTCCACGCACACGTTGGTGTTCATGGTGGCCGGGGCGGGGGAAGCGGCGGGAAGGGACGGGACAGGGGGGTCTGGGGGCCGGGGGAAGAGGGACGGGGCGGGGGTCGCTTAATCCTCCTCCTCCTCCGGACGCATCCCCGCGGTCGATGCTTGGCCGGGCAGCCGTTCCTCCGGCATCCTCACGAGAGCTGCCGCAGCTGAAACACAAAAAGTCATTTCCAAGGGAGTGCTCGCGGGCGGGGAGCGCTCACGGCCGCCCGCGGCCACCCCGGGGGAGGGGGAGCACAGACGGGTGGGGGGCACACGCCGCCGTACCCGCAGGCAGAGGGCTCGAACCGCCGGCCCGGGTGCAGCAAGCCCGGTCCCGGGACAACGTGGAAGCGCGGGACACGACACGGGGGCCGGGAGCTGCCCACGTACCAGCACCGGGAAAAATGAAAAGGCAGAGAGAAAGGGCGGGGGAAAAAATAAATAAAAGGAATTAGAAAAAAAAGAAAAAAAGAGGGAGGTGGGGGAGGGAGCCGCCAGCTGCCACGGTGTCCTTCTGAGCCCGGCGGTCATTAGCTGCCTGCCGGCACAGCTGGCTCCGCCGGGCGCTGGTTGCGGCGGCACCGGCTCCCCCCCGCCCCCCGCCACCTCCGGGTATTGAGGGGGCTGCCTGCAGGCCGCGGGGGGCACGGGGCTAGGTTAAAAAAACCAAAAAATTACTTAAGCAATTTCACAGCCTGTGATCCCCGCGCCTGCAGCTGTACTAACGACGGAGTATTTATCCTAGCCTCTCGGGGAGGATTCCCCGCCACCGCCGCCGGGGGCTGCGCAGGGAGGGCTCGGGACACACACACCGAGACGGGGACAGCCCTCTGTGGGCGCCGCGGGGCAGGGGGCTTCGCCGAGAGACAGCCTGGGAACGCTCGGGAGGTCTCTGTACCTGCTGAACTAGCCCTCATCGGAGAAAGATGGCTTTCTGCTTCAGGCTAGGAAAGTTTAGGAGGGGGCTAAGGACGCGGCGTCCGTTTTATTTCCCACCGCCTTCTCTCTCCGCCAGAGAGGTGAAGGGGGGTATTTTAGTTCATGGCAATGAGGAAGGTATATTATGGCAGCCTGCGTGAACTAAAGCAAAACATAAGCATAACTTAAAAAGCCCTCAGTTTATGAACACTGCCTCTTTGTTTTCCAGATGCTCTACCTGAATAGTTCAGATATTTCCAGCATCCTTTCTGATCTAGGGCTATCAGAAACGCTCACTCGTGAGGCACTCGTGGGGCTACTTTTAGTTTCCAGGCTCCGGTATGTTTAGTTCAAAATGGTTATCAATTACGGTAATTACGATCATAATTAGATTAATGAACCGTTTGCAGCCCAACCTACCGAGTGCAAAAACTTCGTCTTCTCCCAACGCCGTGCACTGAAAGCGGGCTTTATGTAAACAAATCCAGATGAAGGGAGCGTAAATCTACAGAAGGAACCTCACCCCCGGCTGCACTGGGGACTGGCGGACGTCTTTCCGTCGGAAGAAAAAAAAAAAAAAAGACCCCGAGCTCACAGGAGCCACCTCGGTGTTTCCACGTCAGGGAAAAACCCAGACTCTCGCTGCCTTCAGAGGTCTAGTGGCAATACAAAGGCTGCCCCGGAAAGCTCTAGGCTAAGCGTCGTCTTTTGGAGGGATGCGAAGGATTTGCTTACAGCAAAAGAAAAAAAAAAAAACCCTTTCCCGTTTCCAGAAAGGCAAAGCTAGCTCCATGTCCTCGATAACAACTACTCAATAAAACTAGTTTTGCCAGCCATGTGTACGAAAGCCACGCATCTGGTAAGGAATAAAATGTTAGCATTCAGCCTTTTATGCCAGAAGTCATATGCATTTTCTTGCCCTATTTCCCCCAGCATTAAACTGGCTTATCTCCACAAAACCTTCCCTCGCTGGCTACCTTTGCTCTCTTCGTGATCCCCTCTGAGGCTGTATTGCCACCAGCAGCGAGAAAATGATGGTGCCCACCAACCGGGTCATTATTGTTTAATCGATGCATCTCCGGAGCATGAAAAGGGTACCCAAGACGCAGTTATTGATTTCCCTCCTCCTCTAACTATCGCCCTCTTTTCCACGAATGAAATAAATAAATAGAAATTGCTAGGCAGGCTTTGGGATTCTGTCCCTGCTTAAGCTAAATGTGACCGTACATGTTCAATATTGCATGTCTGCTCTGCCAAAGACAGAGAGATCAAAGGTCATATTTAACATTCAGGAGGAGGGGCGGGTGCAGATTAATTAATAAATTAATATAGCGACGCCTTTTATTACCCAAGTCTAGCATTAATTTACTTTTACGATCCCAGAGGACAAGAACAACAGAAAAAAAAAAAAAAAAAAAAAAAAAAAAGCGCCCCCGAGAAATCCACAAAATTAAAAAAAAAAAACCAAACCAAACCAAAAAAACCCACCAACCCACTCCTTTAAAAAAGACCCCACAACTAAAACCCAACCCCCCCACACACACATACAACCCAAAAACAAAAGACAAAAACCCCCGCGAAGAATAAGAGGGGGACAGATGAGGGGGGAAAGCAAACCAGTCACTTACCAGGCTCTTTATTTGGGGGGGCTTGAGTGTGCAGACGCTACCAGCCTGTCTGCCTTTAATTAGTTGCACATCAGTCCCTAACACAAAGAAGAAGAAGAAGAAGAAGAAAAATATCCAGATGTGCCTTGGCAGCTCCTCAATTACAACTTTGATACTTGTAAACAAACTGCGAGGGGCGGTGGGGAAGGTGGGGGGGTGGGGGGGATAAATTAAGCCGCCGATCCACTAAACAAATACCTGTAAGTGGCTTTTTTCCCCCCTCACCCTCTCTCGCTCGTCGCAGAGAAAGGAGGAGGAGGGGGGAGCAGGGGAGGCGGCGGGGGGCGAGGAAAGAGCAGGCACAGAGGGAGGGCGGGCGGGAGGGAGTGTGCGTGTGTGTCTGTGTGTGTGTGCGTGTGCGCGGTGGTCTCCTCTGCCGGCGCGCTGCTCGCCGCCCGTCTCCCGGCGCCCGCCCTCGCACACAGCGCCGGGAGTGCGTGTGCGTGTGGCGCTGCGGGGGAGGGGAGGGCGGGGGCGGGCGGGAGGCGATCGCCGCCGAGGTGAGGGAGCGCGCCGGGAGGACGCAGGGATGCGGACACCCGCCGCTGCCGCCGAGCGCTGGCGGGGCCGCCGCCGAGCGGCGCGCACGGGCCGCGGCGCAGCGCGGGGGCCGCCCCCGCCGCCGCCCCCTGCGCTCCCCTCCCGCGGTGGGGGCGCTGCGGCCGCGGCCGCCCGGTGCGGGGCTGCCAGCGGGGCGGGGCCGCGCCGCGCCGCAGAGGGGAGGGGAGGGGGCGGCGGGGAGGGCGCGCCCCCCGCGCTGCGCCCTGTCACTCTCCCCGCGGGCGGGCGAGCGAGGAACTGCCGGCAAACTTTGTGCCCGGGGAACTCTGCGGAGGGGAGCGGCGGTACCCTCGGCCGGGCCGTCCCGGCGGGCTGGAGCGGCAGGCCGGTGCCCCGGTCAGCGCACGGCCACGCAGCATGTAATTTCTCACCCGCGTTCGCAGAGCTCTAATGACTACCAACCCCCGCGCACGCTATAGGTTTTTTTTCAGACGCGTGAGGTGCTGCAGATTTCAGGCATATCTAGAAGAAATGGAGCCAGCTGAACCGTGGATGTTACACAAGTGTCTCGGCACTCACTAGAAGTACTTTCCCAACATTTGCCCTTTGCAGGTGCCAGAGCCCAGGAGGTGCATGGCACCTGTCCGGGCAGGCCACGCGTACCCCGCGCCTGAACTGCCAACATTGAAATGCATCTCTTAACAAGCCACTGACGTTCAGGTACTGCATGCAAAGACACTACAGTTCCTTAAAGAATTTCAGCAAACTATTAAAAAAAAACAACAACAAAAAAAACCCCAACCAAGCCCACCTGCCTTCCCCGGAGTTCTTGGAAGCATAAAAAGGGGCCTATATTCACTGAATAAATTATGCATCTCAAGTTCTTCATCCCCTCTTGGTACCTCCAGAGAGAGCGCTGGTAGAGAGCCATTGCTGCAGCCTGGTGCTGCCAGCGTGGGCACTAAGCAGTTAAGAAATGGATGTTTCTGCCAAGAAAACAATTTTAACCATTTGTAAATTATGGAAAAAGAAGGGGGAAATGCAGTGTTTCATTGGTTTTACATGTAAGTAAAGGAAGGATTTATGTGCAGACTGATGTTTTATTTCCTTCTGCTCCAAGCTGAATTCAAGCTTGGAGTGCTCAGCTCTGCAGAATTACCCAAAGGAGAGCTCTGCAGGTACCTTTTCCCAGGAGCAGCAAGACAAGGTGGATTTGAGAAGTGGGGTTCGGCGAGTACCAGCAGCCTCATGGCGAATGCTCCATCAAGTGAGACTGACTGGTACAGATGAGTTTTTGTCAATCAGGTAGGTAGCAGATCTGCAAGAAGTCGTGCCCCTGGCATTTATGTTATGGATTGGTACACTTTATTTGGAAGAAGTATAGTTTGTCTAACTAATTAGCTGTGTCTAACTATATGATATGCATTTTAAAATACCCCCAAACATGGATTTACATAATAAAGCATAACCTCCCAACTAGCTAGCGTCATCCTTTATGACAGTTCTGCTGCCTTTTTCAAAGTCTATTCTGTTTTGATACATTTTAACACAAACTTCTGGGGGTTGAGGGGGAGAAACACAAATGAGGGGAAATAGTGTTTCAGTAATGTCACAAAGTGACAAAAACAAGAGCTTTTCCTGTCGAGGTTCATTCCATGCCACTTTTCACCCAAATTAGTTGTCAAAAGCCATATGCAATACTCCAAACACTGAGGAAGTTTTTCAAACACAGACTTCTCCTGAACTCCAAACCTCCTTTAATCACAACCTGTGTCTCACTTAAGCAATTCTTTCTGAGTTAATTTATTACTCTGGAAAGAGTTACATTTTTAATAAGCTAGAAGAGGAAAAGGGGAAAACTCTGATAATCTTTTCTCATGCATAAGGAAGACCATTTCATGTATTTTTTAATTGTCATGTGAATTAAATTGCAGTGCTATATATAACCTTTCTACTCCGTCCTGGAAAGTTGTACCCTTCTTGGTGTTGGGGAAGAAGTGTGGAATGTAGTTCAGATGTCTGGCATTTTTTTTCTGAAATCTTTTGTGTAGTAGAGGCTCTGACTTTTGTTCAGAAACCATTCCTATTTCATTTTTAGCAGGAACACAGTTAGACCAGTATGTTACTTTGTAAATATTGAGGTTGTCCTGAAAGAAATTTGAAAAAAAACACAAAAACCAAAAACAAACCACCACAAAAAACCCCACCAAAACCAAAACCAAAACCAAAACCAAAAAAAAAAAAAAAAAAAAACCCACACACCAAAACCCTGAAATTTACATTCACTTCTTGTTAATTCTGTTACTGATTCTAGTGTGTAGCTACAAAGTAACCACTGTAAACCTAAACCAAATCCATCAAGTATTGTAAGTGTTGTACCAGAAATAGAAAAAGGAGGTGAAGCAAGTCCTTGGGGAATTCAGCCGTTCATTAGACTGTGAGCTGGAGCTTTGGCTTTTCCAATATCATTACTCTTTCCTTTCTTGTGCTCTTTTCCTAGGCCTCTTCAAGCTCATGGATCCACAGCCAGGGCAAGACTCTCACCCTTGTTGATCTGTTGGGTTTCCTTCTGATGGGGCCAAGATCTCTAAACCAGACATGCTGCAACTCTGGGTTCTTCTCTGGTTCCTCTCTGGTAGTCCACATGGCACAAGTCCTGAGCAGGCTAACCTTGGGGTGTGGGCCTTTGTTACAAAAGAACTGTGGATAGGGACTGGAAAAGTAGCTACCTCTGGTCCCTTCCTTTTCTTATTAGGAAATCTCCCACCTTGAAATGGAAATGGTAGGTTTTCATTCTGGACCATATCCTTTTACCTGCCTCCAGTTCTGTGCCATACCCCTTGATGAAAATGGAAATAGTGGCTCAGCTGTTTTCCACCCTCAGGAAGAAACATATTTCCGGCACAGTCTTTCTTCTAGCACCAGTCTTGTGGGCACTTTGAATATATGGTCCTTTACCTCTTAGATGAAGGTAAATTAAAAAGAGATGCAGAAGTTTCCTCAAAATTCCCAAACCAAAATCTTTTTTACTTCATTGGTGCAAGAAACACATGGAAAGAGGGAACTTATCTTGTACACCATCCACAGCCAGAGCAGCATACCTGAACCCCATTGCCTGCAATTCCTCATAACTCTTTAACATCCTTTGAGCTACAAATTATTTCATGGACTCTCAGGGACCTGGGCTTCAATCTAACCTGAAAGCTGTCTGTTTGCACTACCATGATACCAAACCCAGCTCCTCTTGAGCTGCAGTTCATCCCTGTCACTTACAGCAGTGTTAGGCACCCTCCTTCCTCCGTCTATAGATGCTCACCTTCCTGCTGGCAGGAAGTTATAATTTCAGAGTTATAAGAAAAGAAATCTTATGTACCATTCCTCCTTCTCATAGCTGCAGCCAGACACATCCTATTCACCTCCCTCATACCTGCTCCTCTTGATTTCCACACATGCAACCCATCCCAGCTCCCTGGCAATGGGGGATGCTTCACTGCTTGCCAGCTACAGTGGAATTCTTGTATCAGTAAAGGGAAAGACCAGACACAAACTAGTTTTTGTGTGCTGCAAGAAAAGACACCTGAGAACTGCTGAAAAGCGCTATTTGCCAGCAAAAATCAGGTTAAACCCATTCATTTGAATTCCTTCCTTTCATCCAATATTACTGAACTATCCTCTTTTAGTTTGAAAGGAAATGCAGTGATTATCTCCTATTACAGACATCTACAAATATTTACTAAAATAATGTAGCAGAGAGATTTTTTTAAAAGTTATCACAGCTTTAACATTCTCATTACTTTGAATACGGTTTGATTCTGCTTCAGGTACAGACACTTTCCTGATGCTTCCTAGGCAGGAATCCAGATTGCTGATCTCCAATTATGCCAACTCCCAGAGGGCTCAATCCATCACCAATGCAAGTCAACAATGCAGCTCTGCATTTGATAGGATGCTGCCAGATGAGAAATAGCAATGTCCAGGAAAAAGAAAGCACACAGGAATCCTTTTTGTCTCGATACTGGGACTTTGACAGGGCAGAGATGGAGAGCTCTGAAACATAGGACCAAAGAGCTGGCTACTAGAACCACCTGGATTTGCTCAGATCAAATCAGTACCTTCAGGTGTCTCTCCCCTGCGACTAACAGCCCATGTCAGTCCTACAGTTTAATTTCTTTATGGTTCTCAAGAACCACCCATTATTGGAGGGGGACTTGAGTGGCTTTTACGCTGTGAATGCTGTATGAATCTAAATGTCAAGCCAGAGATGTCATGCCAGCAACTAACAAGAGGCTTTAGAATAAGCACTCCCTGGCCATTACATGGTAAGCATGGGCTCGTTCACCTAATCAGCTTTTGGGCTCCTCAGTGCTAAGGCTGCATTCTGTTTTTTTTTCAAATGGCATTGCACCAACTCTTTTCTGGGGCACCTACTCAGAAAGTGTATTTGTTCTTTCAGGGCTTGCATGTCGTCCCCCCCCCACCAAAAAAAAAAAAAAAAAAAAAAAAAAAAAAACAAAAAAAACAAAAAAAAATTTCCTGTGAGAAAGGTTTGAATTGCTGCTGCTAGTTCAGGATGCCTGGCAGCTTTTCTTTCTTTCTGGGCCCTATCTTCAGATACTTCTTCATTTGTCAAGTTTTTGATCTAAAAGTTCCATGTTTGAGAAGTATGCAGTCTATAAGACCATTCAGCTGGTTTCCAAATTTCATTCTTAGCTAATACATTTTCTGTGCTAAAAGAATAATTATCGAAGAACTACTTTTCTAAGGAGCTGTAATGCCTTTGTACTTAGAAGCAAAAAGTTTGAAATTTGGTCATCATGAACATACTTCATTTGGCCAAATTGCACACATTTCAGAGTTGTAAGAAAAGAAATCTTAGTTCACACACAAGAGAATAGCTAGAACTGTATCAGGGAAAAATTCTTTGAAGTGTCTAATTCTGGCTGATCTTTGAATTCCTTCTATGGATACATTACCTGCACTGGAACTGTTAAGTGATGTGATAGTGGCAAAAAGTCAGCATCACCCATATTCAAATTTAGTGATCTCTTTTATCAGATTATCAAAGCAAGGAAGATATCCCAGAGAATGGAGATGGACTCCTTGATGCTCCAGAAGCACACAGGTATCACAGAGAGAATCTGTACAAATAGGGAATCTGGAATTCTAGTTTTGGGATATGGTTTTGTGGAGTTGGGGCAACTGTGTGAAGGAAGAAAAGACTGATACTGAGAATGGACCAGGGACTAAATGAGGAAAGAGTCTTTGGGGGAGACTAGTATGCAATCAGACATATGTAAAGTACTGGTTCAGTAAGGATTTCATGGATAAGCTCAACTCAGGCATCTTCTAGATTTCCAGCACTTTAGTCTGTGAGCTTTGCAAACATTCTGGAGGTTCTACCTCCTTGGCTTGGCTGCCTTTTGAATTTTGGTACTTGTCTTGGAACAAGTGACAAGTACCCCTGCATATAAGTTTCTGATGAGCTAGTTCCACTTGCATATTTAGTAAATTGAGGAGAGTAAAGACTTAATTAAAAAGCAGAGTTTTGTCAATTTAACATCATCTTCAGATGAATGACAGTCATCTCATGGCAGGTTTTCATATCATTGTGATCAAACACCTCTGGTAAAACACAGCAATGAAAAATCAAGCTCATACCACTGAGCTGTGACTTTGATGCTGGGATGCCCAGGATAACTACATCAAATTATTCCAGGTTCTGTTGGTCTTCTGTTGGAAGAGCATCTGAAACCAAAGTAGTAAATACATCAAACTTTTTCAGTACCTCATAAAACAACAAAATAAAAAGTAGTGTCAGCTTCAGGTAATTTCTATAGGAAAGAAAATTTGAGTAGGGTTTTTCTCTAGAGAAAAATCTTTTCTCTGTAGTTGTGATGTTGCATTGCTTTGGCTATCTTCTTGTTAAAATAGCCCAAGATTCTGCTTTCATCTCAGTTCTTCCACTCTGACAAAAGACATGAATATTTTACTATCCAGTTTTTTAATGCTTTGCTCCCCTCATCTGTTGTCACACTTTCACTGTTAAGACTAGTCTGAAATAAGCTTATGTTTTTAAATACTGGATTTCACATACTGCTACTATTTATGGTTAAGGCTTCCTTGGGAAGAATGACAATCACTCATGACTCAAAAATGGTCTCAGTGCCAGAAGCACTTGTATCCTTCTATAGGCCATCATTCTGACTTACAATAAGCATCAGCAGGCAGTGGATGGCCATTTCCCTTACTGTTCCCTAAAGTCATGTTAATCATCCTTTGGCTTCACTGTCAGAAGGCATAAAAATGGGACTTCACTGCTGCACAGTGTAGGACTGACGGATAACCCCAGAGGAGTACTGCTGATCCTCTGCTGATATCTGCAGAACCTGCTTCTTTCTCTGATTTCAGAGGTATTCTACAGATGAATAGGGGTGCAGAGGCCCAGCTGGCTTCTCCACATGTCAGGTGGTTTAAAAGGTGCTGAGAGTAGCTGCATGCTCACAGCACAGTGTCTGGCATTTGGATAACCACAGCTAAGCACCTCCTTTGTGAGGCAGGACATTCAGCAGCAGGCATTGCCTCACAGAGAAGGTAATAGCTGAGGTTTAGATAATACCAGTTTCCTGAGTGCTTTTCAATATTCACATACTTACAACTGTGGACCCAGATGTTCAAGAAAGAGGATGCGGGGAAAGGGAAATGATATTCCAGATACCAATGTGTGGTCAGAAGGATACACTACAGTCCCAAAAATGGCAACAAAATGTGAGCTACTGGACTTGGGAAGAACAAGCATGAACACAGTGAAATGCAAATACAATAACCTCCACAAACTGGTAAGAATCAAAGAAATATGGATAAAAAGGTATTGTGATGATTTAACAGGAAAATCAGGGCAGAACAAAACACAGAAGGCACCACAAGGGACATAAGCAAACTTTCTTGTTTCAACAAGATAGCTATCCTTTCTCACACATGTGCAATCCTGTCCAAATGTGCTGTCACACAAATATTTTAAGCTGCTCTCTCCTGCCAGCAAGAGTTGTTATCATGGCAGCCGGTGCTGTGCTGCTGAGATGAGCCCCCAGAGAAAGCCCTCTCGCCTCTCACTCACGCACTGGTGTGCCAGTGTGATTCCCTGCGATTCCCGGCACACCGTCCTACGTGCTCGGAATGGCAGGCACGTTTCACTGAGTGCTCCAACCCTTCCTGGGTGTAACTTTAGCCCTCTTGAGGAGTCACATACCTGCTTCACACTGCATCTGCAGAACAGAAGAAACAAAGCCCTGAGCACAGAAATCTTGTTAAAACATGCTATAGGCAGAACAGGAGATTCTATCAGCCAACTGAACATGGACCAATACACCTTTATTCTTGAACATTTGTTTGTTATCAGTGCTCTGCTGAATCTGCTTGATTCCAAGTTGTAAAAGTGTTACTCTAAGCAGATGACAGAAATGCCCATTGTTAATTCACATTATTATTTTATTACTCTTGGTTCTTAATGGCCCAAGACATTTTAGCTGATAATTGAGATCAAGAAACAGGGTTATTTCTCTTACACCTGGACTCTATGTAAGTCTGTCTATTGATCTATCTATGACACCCACGCAAATACTTTAGGGTTTTTTCTTAACACTTCTCAAGCCCATTTAATATTCAAGTTTGCTGTTAAATAAAGCAATAAACTGATGAAAAAACAATTTGTCTTATAGATATGAAGTTAACATTAAGGCTTTAATCAACAATGTTGTCAAAGTAGCTAGAAGAAATTAGTTTATCATGCATAGCAAAGACGGGTTTCTTGAGACTTCTAATGAAAGCTGATATAGCCATTATCTGATTACTGTAACATATACTCAATTATTAATACAAAAGTCCTCTTTAATGATCTTCATTTTATGCCCACAGCTATCCTAGGAGGAAGCCAGGAGGTGGGAAGGGGAAAGTTGTGCTTCTTGCTTTTGTTTATGCCAATTCTAATGGCATGTGAAAGTGACATGAAGAATGCTAATTTGAGACTGATGTGCATTTCTTGGCCCTGACCACAAGATGTGGGTCAGACTTATGAGAGGTCAGCAGTATTTGATGTCCTGAGAGCAAAATGATGCTATTCAAGATTAATATAGAGGCTGTGCTGGTCTTCTCCAATCCCAGGGATTGCCAGCTGGCCCTTTAAGACAGTGTAAATCCATGTTCTCTACTGCAGCAGTGCTGTACCAAGACCTGCTATGAGAAATGAACTGTGCCCTGGCATCTACATGGAAGTGATGATCCTGCTCTTCGGGAGAAAAACGATGGAGAAAGTAAAGATGCATAAGGGGTCTGGTAATTATTTCTCAAGTTTGTTATGGCAAACTGTACAGTGTTGTGATTTTGCTGCTGGCTTCTGCTAATAATTTGTTCTTGAGTTTTAAAGAATAGATCCCCCCAAAAATTTGTTGGCATCTGGCATCAAATCAAAACAGAAAAAGACACAATAAAGAAACTATCTTTCAAAAAGTGTATTGTGTTCTCTGAATGTAGATTTTTTTCAAATTACTTTGAATTTTGCAGATTGTTGTCATTATACAGTGATTTATGAAGATGTGTTATTGCTGTCTTTGTCATCAAAAAAGCCTTGAGAACATTGTCTGTCATCTAGGATTAGTATTGCCACAAAGTAAAAGTTCTCTCAATATTTTTGCAGATGTTTTCACAGGTCTCTAATGTTTCACGTTAGAGAACCTGAACCCAACTATTATTGCAAATTAAAATTATTTAATAGTGTTGCCTGTGAAAGTGTTGTTTTTACAGTTGTCAAGTGCCTCGAACATTGATAAATTTGTTTAACAATACATTATTTTCCTTTCGTTCTTCTAGACATACTGCAAATGTTACCTTATGATTCTTTAAATGTCTATTATTGCAAAAGTACTAGTATGCCTAAAATAGGTACTGATTTTGCATCTATAAAAGCAAGATACTCAGAACGCCAATTATATGTTTACCTCAGAGATAATAATGTCTTTATGCACCATTCAATGCACGCTGCAAGTTGTAACTCTTTGGACATACTGTATATCATTTAAGTCTCATGTAAACCTGTAGGTTAAATGGTACAATAGTCTTGTTCTGAATCAGGAATTGCATGTATCACTCAGGAAGGCTTCTAAATATCTTGACTTTAATGACTGGAACATTTTAGCCTTTCTTTTTGCTACAGTCAGCCTCAGAATTAGCTTTTTGCTGCTCCCCCTCCCCCACACAATTCCTTCTCCTGTCTGGAGAATCTCAGCTGCTAAAATCCACTACTGCCAAATCTGCTGCAAACTGTGGACAAAAGAGAAAGTTCAATGAAACAGGAACACTCAAGCTTTCTGTTTGTGCCATGCTGTGACTGTAAAACAATGGAGTTGCAGCAGACCTGCAGAGTATGTGAAATAAATGAATCTAAGAAATGTATGTTTTCACACATTGACAGGGGTACTAAACTCCCATGTTTTCCTACCATATGAAATTTGTCACTGTGTATAATTCTATCTACATTCTTGTGGTTCACTTCCTGCTGCAGCCATGACAAATGTCCTTTTATATTTAGGGCTTTTAGGGTCATTCATCTTTCATTTCTGTTATCAAATCTGTATTTCAAATATCTGTCTGCATCCTGCTCATTCCAGTGTGATATATTAACCTACAGATCATATATGCACCTCATACTGAAATATACCCATAGAATTGTCCAGAATTGAGTTCACTGTTCTCTTTGGCCGATATTCTCCCCTGACCACTGCACCCCACAGCAGTCCCTTCAGCACCATCAGTTCACCTGAATTTCCTCTGCTTTGGATCCAACTCAACAAACCCATCCATTTTTCCTAGCAAAACACTGGAAGTTTATGAATGATTTATGCCTCCTAGGGTGGACTTTCAAACAAATACCTATGTATACATATGTACATTTACATATATATAGTGGTCATTTGCTTGTGCTGTGGTTCTTGGGGAGACCAAACCTGAGCTGTCAATAATGTAACCTGCTTTAGAGTACAGGTCACAGATAAGTCTGACTGGCATCTTAATGATTCTTATCTCTCTCTCTCTTGACTCAGATTTATATGTGAAGAGGTGAAGACAGGTGAGATGAGTCCAACCAATAGTGCTGAAATAGCCATTTGAAATAAGAAGGCTCATGCGTCAAATGCTGTAAGATGTGCAGGGAAACGAGAGGTTTCCAAAGCGCAATCTAAGACTGATCCAGAGAAGACCCAAAACCAAAACTAAAATACTGATCAGATTTATGGCAGATTTAATTTAAGAAGCAATACAATTATTAAGGTGGTAAGCAATGAAAAGGGGAAAAGAGGAGAAGATACGAGCATTAGTAGGACAGTCACCTGTTCACAGTAACTATGCTCAGTGGGGTAATGGCGAATCAAAGTGGTTTTGGTTACTACTAGGTCTGGTTCATGCATGATATTTTTAACTATAAATAAGGTCATCTTTCCAATTATCTATCAAGCTAGGTTCCTTTGGCAAAGTGTTTCCTTCAGGCATTGTAGTCAGAAGGCTCTAAACAGCAGATGCAGCTGGCATGGATTAGAGATCCTTATGGAATGAAAGAAAATTAATACTGTCATGGGAAGGAAAGATGGACATGACTTGACTCACTGGTCTTCCTTCTTATGTCTAGTGGAGACATCACATCTGTTACTTCAGAAGAGCCTGCTCCAGTTGTGAGATTCGACCACATAAGCCATTTGCAGGAATTTTTATTTTGCAATCTTACTCTCTTCCTCCATCAAACATCTGTTAACTTTTCCCTCAAAGTAAATCTTGCCACCAAAATGAATAAATATTTTAGGAGTAATATATAGTTATTGCAAGTACTCCAGCCTAGCCTGGACACTTCAGGAAGTTTCACAATCCATTTGTGTACAGCCACAGTGTGTTGTACTCTCCATTAACCCTCACATGTTCTTCACCCACAATATTTAGAAGGAAGAAAGAAAGTGAAAGCAAGAACATGCAGAATTATATGTAGGTCATAAAAAGCAGTCAGGCTCCAGAGAAATAACCCAATGAGCTAGTTTTTCTATTGTAACAGCTTCTTCTGGTTCAATTGCATTTTTTCTGTTTGCTGTATATTTTCTCTGTAGCTTTTAGGTTTTCGCATTTCAGGTCATTCAACAAGTCAAGAGTTTATTCTTACTATGTTTCCACTTACTGAATTAAAAAAATATTATACTTTAAATTTCATATGTACCATTATATTTAGGAGGTCTCTCTTGTCTCCAAGTAATTTAAATGACAGGATGTTTCTTCCCTGATTTATGTGATTGTAATTGATTATATATTTTGCCAATAATGTAATTAAGAAGACAAAACTCACAGTTATTCCAGAGTGAGAAGTTGTCCTAGAGCTTTAGATCACCCTGATTTGAGGTGCTGGAGAAGTAAATTATATCATTAGGAAGGTCCTGCAGTCTTCATGAATATTCCAAGGTTATTCTCCCCAGACTGGTGGTTTTTTTATTGCTTTGCCACTCCAAGCCCTATATTTGCCCATACATGCCACAGGGAAATGGAGCCCTCACAGGTGGTTTCTGTTGTGCTCCCAGCAATTTCTGTTAGCTGGACAAAGGATGCTGAGGGTGGCTTTAATTTACTCTTTCCCTTTTATCTGGTGTAAAGGAGCAAAAGGGCTGAAACTCTCACCTTTTCTTTCTTTGTTAAGGATAATCTTTTCAGAGCTCTCAGAACAAAAGCATCTAGTACTGTATGTGCGTTGTACAAGGGAAAGATTGTTACCTCTTGCATTGCTGGAAAGTCCAAACACATTTAAGTCAAAGGCAACCTAGTTTCAAAACCCTGCTGCAGTCTCCATCCTGGAAGAGGAACTACCTTAAGAGGTATTATTAAAGACTGCCCAATATGGGATTTTTGGAGATCATTGTTGTACACTGGCTATATCTTTTAAAAGGGTTTTTAAAATTGCTAGGAAGAGTCTTAGAATACACAGGACTATGCATATACACACATGTCTCTAATAACACTAATCCCTCTGGTCCTTTTTACCTAAAAGGACTTATCCTGTAGGCTGTGAAATAGACCTAGCAAGCAGGGAAATCTGCTGGCTCAATAACAGCGATAAAAGTTAGATATCATGATGTTTCCATTTCATTAGGAAGCTATCTGTCTCCTGGTTGTGGCTGATTAAGACCCAGGAAAAGTGGATATATGGCTTGACATGGTATAGAAAACATAAGCTATGTAATAATGATCACAGGCTGTTTCTCTCACAAGGACAGTTTTCTCAGTTCCAGTTGTACATTGTTTGACTTGGCAGTAACAGGAAAGGGGAACAGATGATTCAGTTGCTGTAATTTGTAAAAAGCATCAACAATTTTAACCTGCATTTTCCCTTCAGCCATACTCTCATCTCAGTTAAAGCTTCTTTGATGTTTTTCTTCACTCTGACCATCCTTTAAAGCACTTGAGATGAAGTCAGGTAGATAAGCAGAATACGGTATCTTCTCTGTACGCTCTAACAGCATTAGCATACATCAGTAAAGGGAATGGGTCACTTCCCCATTCAACCTAAACTCATTTTTGCCCTCAAGTGCCATATGCATATGGCAGACTAAGGACTAAGAAGATCTAGTTACATTATTGTACAGCTATGGTTTGGGGCACCATTTAGACCAGCCATAGCAGATAATTAGAGAGATAAAGGTTTTGATTTAGGTGTTTGTATGTTGTGTGCACAGTCTATCAGTTGGTCTAACTCAGTCTCCCCAGTATCATTTTGTTGAGGGGAGTGGCAACTGCAGTGTTTCTCCTCGAGTTCTAGGTTGAGAACCACATTTTAATAAGACATTAAAGCTTTCCCTGCAAACCCTTGCTATTTTTTCACATATAGAAGCTATAATAATGTTCAGTCATACTGCTCAAGAAGAAAACCGTACATCTAGCTAATCCCACGTATTCACTTTGCATAATACTTTGCTTCCCATTTATAATAAATTTCTCTCCCTCTGCAATAACTTCATTTTTTAAAGTTTTTGTTTGTTTATGGTTTTTGGTTTGTTGTTGTTGTTGTGGTTTTTTTGTTTGTTTTGGTTTTGTTTGGTTTTGGTTTTGGTTTTGTTTTTTTAGTTCAGTTTTTCTGATTCCAAACCTCTCACTTAGCTTGACTTGCTGCTTCTGTTGGGCCACCTAAACTGTGCCATGTGTATTATACCCCAGGGTAGATCATTAATTCTTACCTCTTTGATTTAGTTGCCCTCTCAGTCAGATTCCTGCATCATTTTATCTCCCTCAAATGTTTTCTGCCAGTTTGAAACTCAGCTTTGGTTCTGCCTCCTTAAACATTAGAAGAAAGTAGATTTCTTTTTCTTTAACCTCATTTTCTCACCTGACAACACTCGGCTTTTTTACTGATATCTCCCCAAATCATGTTTTTTTCCATTTAGTACTAAGGTTAGCATTTCCATGTTTCAGCAAAAGCAGCTATTTGTGTTCCTATGATGTTCAGAGTCATCCTATGTGTCTGCCTGTGCAATTCTGAGTTCAGTGCCAAAATAATTTGGGAATTTGTATTAAAGCTAGAAAGCCTTTCTGCTATCTTGATAGCTTAGCTGTATTTGCTGTCTCAGTATTAATATGAGCCAGTTGTTTCTGCATTCCTCAGTACATTTCTGTGCAATCTCTTGTGCTCTGTATCATTGTTGGTCACTAGTTTCTAATCAAACATTTTCATATGCAGTGATACATTCATCAAATAGTTGGTAACATTTCTGTTACTATGCAAAAATTCAGGCTAAGCTTTCTAAGTAACTTTCAGGCTAAATCTACAATTGAACCATTTTCATACTTAATTCAAAATTAACTTTGTTCATTTAGTTTGAGTCCACATTCATATTCTCCTCAGAGTCATGTCTAATACTTCACAACATTAGCAGTCCTTTCAGCAAAGTTAAGGTAATGTGTCTTTTATCAAATACTACAACCAAAGCTTAATTGTTAATGCTCTTCATCTTAGATGGTCCATAATCGCTTGTCTCAGTAGTTTCAGTTCAGTGTAATACTCAGCAAACCACCACATCCACTGCAGATTCATCAAAAAAACCACCCGATTTAACAAAAGCGGAAGCTGGCTTGGCAGCCCAGGAGATCAAAGTATACTAATGTATTTACAGGAGCTGAACATGAAACCATACAATCTTCAACCATATTTAGCTGTGTAATCTGTATAACTTTTAACTCTGGAAGCCCTCTTTTGCAGGTCAGTCCTTCAATACCCATTTAGTCCTTTTGAGTCCAGCGAGCACATCATGTGCTAAGTATGGTTATGATTTTGTTTCATTTTGTATATACCTTTTCATCTTCAACCCTTATCAATGCACCCAAACCACATCAAACTGTATCAATTTTCAGATGTTACTAACAGGAGCTACCACAATATTAACCTCCTCCATCTTCACAACCACCATCTGCTTTTTAAATTAATATATAGAACAGAATCATTTGTCTCTCATAAAAGCCCACAACTTCATCTACTGCATAGCTTAAGAGCTCATTTTCACTGAAGCACTTTGCAATCCTCCTCACTGTAGAAATTTGTGCCTAGGAAGATTTTGTTCCTGTCTTCTGAGTATGGCTTCAGTGCACAGACAAAACAGACTGTGATAAGGAACCAGAGGTGATAAATACAAAAGGATTTAATAGAACAGCAAATATCTCAACTTGCCATTTGGTCTAACCAGAGCCAAAGAGATGAAGTCCAAAAGCTTCATGATATAGGAAAGCAGCACGGGAAAATGAAATGCCATTTAGTTGTTTTGACTGGAGGAGACAGTACTTGCAAGAGCAGACAATGGGCAAGTTACCATGAATGCTGTAACCAGTATAGAACAGGCAGAAGTTACTAGGTTTTGATACATGTGGTGTGACAGATGGAGTGACAACTGTCCTCTGGCCCCTGGCAGGGTACTCTTCCTATTCTGCCTCCCTTTCTGTCCCCAACACTTCTTCCTGGGTGTGCTTGGTCATGCTGTGATCACCAATGCTCAGAACCTCAGCTGAACAGGCATTCCGGCTCATGGGAGAACGTTCCCTCTATTATCATGGGCTTTGCATTACTGTAATGCACTAAGAGCTTTTATTTTATTTGTTTTGGCTGGAGAGTGGGTGTGGATTAACAGTGCATAATACCGATTTTACTCCAAGGCTGTTGCGTGATCTTCAGCTTTACAATCCAGCTATTGATAGTAATTTACCAAAGGCCTTGCACCTCCTGCAGCTGGGACTAAATTTTCAGAAAATTTCTTCTCCCTTGTAAGCACCTAAACAAATGTCAAGATTTCCCAGAGCTCTACATGTTCAGTGCTGTGTGGACTTGCACTGTGAGACTGGCTCTTGAAAGAGTCCTATGAAGTGGGGATTGTGCTACTTACTATTTGTGGTGCTTTTTCAAATGAGACTTAAAATCATTCCCAGTATTTTCATTCATTAGAGATCATAAAGAGCTATGTGCTACATAAATAATTACATCTCTGCCTGCCCCTCTCTCTCTGCAACTCTCTGTAGAGAAGATACTTCTTTCCTAACAGAGACTGGTTCACTCATCTGTGACACTGAATCCCTGCAATTCATAAATGGCTCACCAGAAGTAGTCGGGAAGACTGGATCTATAATACAGCTGGCAGAGACGCTTGAAGCAGAGGCTTCATTTCTGCAGCTGATGCTTTACTTTGTGATCCATGCTAGTGAAGGATGCTGAGTCTGCATAGGTTATTATTTACACCCATTATGTCAGTCATATTGCTCAAACATATTCAAATAAATTAGTTTTTCTAAAATTTGAACCAATTCCTGAATTAGATAAATTATAAGTAGTCTGCATTCAAACTTTTCACAGTATTTCCTGGTTCACGGTTTGAAGGAAGAATTTCATGATGTAGGAATGCCACATTAATTCTACATTTAATGGTGGTATTTCACTGCTTCCAAAACTTTTCACACTATCTCAGTTCTTGTAGTCATTCCCATTTCATGTAGCCATTCTCATGTCATGTTTTTATCTGCCAAGATGACATGTTCAAAGAGCTTTAGCAAAGCTTGTACAGAAAACTTGTATGAAAAATAGGATGTTGAATAGCACTTCCCAAATGTGAAAGAGATATAGCAGTGTTTTAGGAGGCAAGTAAATTATGGAATAATTCCTGCAAATTGTGGCAGTAATTAGTGAGTTAGTAACATGCAGTATTTAGAAGCAAAGAGCAGTTAGCAAACACTATCTATCATTTTGTGTCTGTAATACAAGAAAAAGTCCTGTACCCATTTATTGATTATGAGTATTAACAGATTCCTGTAGCTAATTATGTGTCTTGTGCTTATATCATCAAGTTCTAATCTAAAATGAGACTAGATTTTAAAAATAGCACTTTCTTTCTTGCATGCATTCACAGGAGAGAGAAACAAGTTTCTGTAAGAATTTGCTTGGGTTGAGAAACCAGCTGTGATTAATTCAGAGGAGACAGTGGCAGGACCACACTGGCTCAGAGAAATAAATTAAGCACATCAAGAACAATGCATGATATAACAGCAGGGCTCAGGTGGCTTTCCTCTTACTTATTCTCTGGAGTGCAGGCAGGACTGCACCCTTTCTTGTAGCTCCTATGAGGTACCATTTAGGTTTTGTCAAGCAGCTCATTCTGAGAACAGAATGAGTGAGACCTGTTCTTCTAGTATATCGTGAGAAAGGTCTGGCTGGCTTCTTCACACATATCTCATCTGGCTCTAATCTCGCACTGAATAAAATTCTGCAATTTGTGTACTGCCAATGCCTTTCTTTCCTAGCTTGTTCAACCAAGCCTACTAGCCAACATCACTGACCTGAAAGGCCTATTTTAGCATATCTCCATCATCTCCTTCTTGCTTTAGATCAACTTCTAGTTTTAGGGAAGACATTCAGGGAAGGGACCATTTCTTTCTCTATGTTTGTATAGCACTTAGGACAGGAGACAACCAGTATTAATTGACAAGTTTTTAAAATAAGTTTACTTCATCTGAAAAAGAAGGAAAAAAAAGTGGTGATAAAAATGAAAAGAGAAGAGACATGATGACTAGAACCCAAATAGATTTGGAGAGCTGGACAAGGAAAAGTAGTATTTTAACTTTTAAATGGAAGAAAGCTTATTGTTTACATCATTAGCAACATACAGAAAAAATCCCAGAGAACATTTTTACATAAAGTGTCACTATGCTTTAAAACTCAAGGTTGTTTTATCATTGCCTTTGAAAGGTCCCAGAGAGAATCAGCTTATTGAAATGCATTAAGACTGGTGACTTTCCATTAACTGCTTTCAATAGGATGAAAAAAATAACACAAAAAAGGAAGACTTTTGTGAGGAAGTTTACACCTTAACAGTACAGGCTGGGGGATGGACAGACCGAGAGCAGCCCTGATGAGAAGGACATGGAGGTGCTGGTGGGTGACAGGATGGACATGACCCAGCCATGTGCACTGACAGCCCAGAGAGCCAAACCTGCCCTGGGCTGCATCCAGAGCAGCGTGGGCAGCAGGGTGAGGGAGGGGATTCTGCCCCTCTGCTCTGCTCTGGTGAGAGCCCACCTGCAGGGCTGCATCAGCTCTGGGGTTCCCAGCACAGGAAGGACATGGACCTGCTGGAGTGAGTCCAGAGAAGGTCACCAAATGATTAGATGGATGGAGAATATCTCCTACAAGGAAAGGCTGAGGCAATTAGGTCTGTTCAGTATGGAGAAGAGAAGGCTACTGGGAGACCTCTTTGCAACCTCCCAATACCCACAAGAATTAGGGAGTCTACAAGAAAGATGGGGAGAGACTATTTAAAGGGGCATGTAGTGACAGGACAATGGGGAATTCTCAAACTGAAAGTGAGTAGGGTTACATTAGATAGTAGGAAGAGATTCTGAACTGTGAGGGTAGCAAGGCACTAGAAAAGATTACTTGAAGCTGTGGATGCCCCATCCCTGGAAGTGTTCAAGGCCAGGTTTGAAGGGGATCTGGTGTTGGAACTACACGATCTTTAAAGTCCCTTCCAATCCAAATCATTCTATGACACAGTGAGGAATTTTAGTTCTTACTTCTATAATTTCTTAGATCCCCCTTTTTCAAATTGAGAGGATCAGAACTTGGTTAACAGTACTGAGGAGTTCTGTGACATGTCCTAAAATTTCTGTCCTGTCAGGAAAGCCATCTTACTACAAAATTACTTTTAGACTTGAATGATTGACTCTTGAAGGTGCTCAAGTCACAGCAGTCTTCCAGGCAGCAAGCTCTCATCCTTAGGGCACCTGTGTTTTGCTCTTGCTTTACAGATACAGTTTAGTGGCCTTGGAACTGGACAAGCAGTGCTTGGCACCCCACTCCACACTGAAAAGAGCCCAGTTATCAGCTAAGAAGGAACTGCAACAGTTCCCCTGAAGTCAAATATGTAGGTGCCTGTCACTCTGGATTGGTAATTTTATGTAACCAAGACTAGTTAGTTGGACTGTTTAAGACATGTTAATCATGTGTGTTTGCACATCATTCAAAGAAAAATATGTGATTCATGCAGTATGTCAAAATATTTACAAGATGACTGCTAATGAATTGAAGCTCCCATGTGTAGGGGTTTTATTCCTTAAGCATATTAATATTTAGCAGGAGGCGTCAGTATGAACCAAAAAGAAGGCTCATCTTTCCTCACAATTCATTCTTAAATAGAGGAAGCTTCAAATATGAATTATTGACAGGTTGAGATTAATCTGTCACAAGAGCATTAGGAATTTATTGCTGATTTCTGTTAAAAAAGAAAGCAGCTACTTTTAGATGCCTAAATTACTTATTTTGTTGAAGAAGAAGAAAAAAGACAAATGCTGCACATATGTAAAAACAACCATGGGACTGAATTTTTCCTTGCCTTATTAGGGGAAGGAGGGGGTTAAACGGCCATCCACTAAAAGCAGTGATTTTATGCTGAGGTCTCCAAGTCAGTGAATTTACATTTTGTAAGAACACCCTGAGGGGCTTTCAGTTACTTTGCTTAAAAGGTAGACAGATACATTTACAGCAGCACACACAGAGCTCCATGTGCTAGCATGGCCACAGATTGGCTTTCTGGAACATGTGTGCTCAGGGTGACTTAGTTCCAAGCAGGTAATGCACCAGGACACTTTTATGTTTTGGCTGGGAATACAGAGCAGTAAAGAATGCGACTGTAATTACCAGTAACGAGGGTATAAATTTCTGATCCCTACTTTGTTGGCTGAAGTTTGCTAGTGTTTTTAAGCATTTACATTTTACAATTGCCTTATTTATAGCCTGGAATTTGGTGCACTAGTTTTTCATGCATGTGAAATGCTTTTTATTGCATATGGAAGGAAACTACTGCCTTCATAAGCTAGCCGTTTGTAAAAATATTACAGCCAAATTAGGTTGAAATATTTTAATGATTTAGTAATAGATTATTTGAAATTTTTAATTGGATGGGACATGCCAATTCTTTATTTTTTTATTTCAAATAAATAAAAACCCTGTATCATTGTGCTCAAATTCATACAATTAATACAAAGAAATAATTTGTAAATAAAAAACAGTACCTCCCATATTATTCCTCCAAATAAGGCTATGTCTGCAATGTGAAGGTCTAATAGGAATTGTCACATATTAGTTCACCTGTAGCTTCAAGCACACAATATACAAGAGTGCAACTTTCACTTCTATTCCAAAGCCATTCAAGCAACTTACCTGTGCAAATCATTCCATCCACTTCTTCATGTGGATCAGATGAACTGGGTTTGGGGCCAGGATGCCATTCACAGCAGGACATTTGGAAAAGTGCCTTTTTTTGATGGGTGAGCTTTCCCGGACTAGACACTTGGAAGGTCTGCATGAACAACAGGACACAGAACAAAGATCTCCTACAAGGATTGTAATAGTGAACTAATACCTGAACATTATATGACTCCCCTGCACCCTGAAAAGTGTGTGGGGCTTACTGTCTTTACTCTCCATTTTTTTCAGCATCCATCATACTTGCATCACGGTCTGGGACTAGGCTGTGCAGTCACTCAATAATAATACATTCCAAATCTGTGCCCTTCTGCAGTTAGAGCAGTCTCTGTCTTCAAAAATATCTTATATTTTAAGAATAGCTCAAGTTGACTGAAGTCAGTGCTTTAGGGGGTCACCTTGCATCACCAGTCAAGTCCTAAATGAAATTACCAAATTAATATGAATATTTGGTGTGGACTTGGTTTTCCTCCACAATGAATCAGGCCTGTTGTAGAGCCCAGTTTTCTGAGCCAGAAGATAAAATTTCCAGGCTTTATTTCAGTTTTAGCTCTTGATTTCAGTAAAGTAGCACCAGATTTACAAGCATATCTGGGAGAACAGAGTTTTTCTCTTCATATTTTTCTTTGGAAAGAATGTCAATGGAAATGTCTAAAGGTGAGTCTTTGATTCTGTGTTTAAGTGGTTTATGATGAAGATGTCAGTAATACACAATTCTCTTGGAATTCCAGGGAGATATGCTATAGTTGGTCATGAAGGGAGGAAGAAGAAGAAAAAGATGAGATCATAGCTCTTGTATGAGTTGTTCCTGGATCATGCTCTTACAACAGCAGGGTCCAAATGAGTCTGCTCGCCTCTTCCCACCTGCTTCAAACAATAAGTAGAATGAAACAAGGCAAGAAGAAAGCAGACTACAGTCCTGCTTCCCTCCACTTTGATACATAATTGAGTGAGAATGCAAGAGGGTGCCCTTGACATGAAAATATGGTTGAAAGCACAACTGCATTGCTCATGTTCGCACTACTTTCATTAGCATACTACACAACTCAGACATAGCAGCAGCCAGAACCTGGTGCTGACTTCAACCCTCTCCTGTCTTCCAAGTGAAGCTAACTTCTATAATTTCTTAGATGTACTATAAACATCACAATAGCAGCTACTCCTCATAGAAGAGCCTGCAACATCTTCAAACTGTGGAGATTGCATGAGCACAGATGAAGACTCCTCAGTAGGCAGGATTTCCTCTTCTGCTCACCCAAACACATAAAACCTTCCCCCTAACCACTAGTAAAGTCTGCATATCAACCACACATGGCTGGGTCTAGCATCTACTGGACTACAGACTCTTTCATGGTGGGTTTACCTGATGGACAATGTACCTGAGAAGCAAAAACAAATATAATAAATATATTTCAGGGACAGGAGGGAAAGCTCAGTTTCAGAGCTGACTTTCACTTCAGCACTGAATCAAAATCTTTTTAAAAGTGAAAAAGTTAAGAGGGACATTTGGACCCATATCCACCACAGGAGTAATAACAAGGTGACCAACTTGCTTGCTTAGAAGTGGAAAAGGTGAGTTTAAATACATGTCCTGCTTTATCCCTACAGGAACTCTGGCCTCTGTGGTGGATACCAGGAATCTAACCTCTGAGTTATGGAGTAATTCTTTGGACTGGAGAATGGTGAACCATTCACACCACAAAATACCCCTGACAAGGCTCAGGGAAATTGGAGAGGTAGATAAATAGGCAGACACGCAGTACAAATCACCTCTGCATTCAGGCTGGACATATATGGGGTCATCATTGCCCCAGGTGGTCACACTATTTCCCAAAGAATCATTTTCTCTTCTCTTTTCTTTTTCCTCAAGAATTCTAGTCTAGCCTTGGAAAGTTTCCCCTGAGAAATTTTCATTGAAACAAACACTTCCATGAAACATTTTGTGCTTTTGTAAAATGTTGTATTTTGACAGAAGAATGTTTTCTAGAAGAGTTTTGGGGCTTTTTTCCAAACAGTTATCATGACAAGGCTCTAATGCATTCTAGGTGTGGTTTTGACAATCTAGATAACAGAGAGAAACATCAGCTCAAAAACAACATCAAATATTTAGGCATGATTCTGGAAGATCCCACTGCTCATAATGACATTGTGACTGCCAGTCTCAGTACAACACCCCAGATCACTACTCTTCCATTCTTACCATGTAACAACAGAGAGTTTTTGTCAAAACACACCACCCCTATATGCCACTTTTACTAGTGAAAACCTCATTCTCAAAACATTTAAGCTAAGGTTCAATGCAAAATTAATATAAAGAACATCCTGACCACATGGACTACTCAGAGATACCACGTCCTACTGATAACAGATTTCCATGGTACCAGCAGCTATGTTCCCCCAAAACTTAAGCCACAATTCTGAGGACTTTTAGAAGGGATGACCTTTCATGCAGTAAAGAACTTTTCAATGTAATAGTGGAAACAGAAATCCTTTGCTCTCCTCAAATCTCAAGACAGCAGCTTTTCATCCTGTGTTCAATCAGGCTCAACAGAAATATTTAAAAGGAGAGAAGAAAGGCTTTGTTTTCACATGGCCCTAAAGCTGCTTCTCCCTCCTCCTTCTCCTCCTACCCTGTACTTCTAACAGAGTTTTACACTCCATAACATCAAGGAAACTTTATTACACTTGGAATCACCATGATTTTATAGATACATTCTACAATTAGAAAAACATACCATGTCCAGCCTCATACATTTATGTGAATGTAACCTTCTTGAAAAGTCAGATGATTGTTTAAGACTTTATTTCCATGTGGTTCACACCAGCAGAAGTGTAATCAGAGTGTAATTTGCAATGTTCTGAGCAGTTTTTTTAAGGGGCAGAAACAGCCATATATAGGCTTTCCCTGGATTTCAAGTTGACTTTTGATTAGCTTTTTGTGCAGGTATTCCAGGTGTTGTCATTAGTTAGACACTCTTACTTTCTAATTATATAGTCCACAATTACTATCACCTTCCATTTCATTTTTGACATGACAAGATCTATTTGTAGATGTATTTCGGGTATTCCAGGTACTAGAGCTTCAGCTAGGTATGATGTGACACAAATTGCGTGTTGCAAATTACATGTTCAGGTCTCAGGAGCACAGCTTCATTCCTCAGTCTCCCAAGGGGCTGGCAAATGTAACAGCGGCAGCCACTTACCTGCACAGGGGGAAAAGGGTATGGAGGCAGCTGGCCCTCTTCTGCAACAAAAGAAGGGTGGAAAAATGCAGGCCATGATTTGATGTGCTGGTTGCTGCTGGAGAACAACAAAGGGGACTCCTTGAGAAGGCCCTTCAGCTGGAAATAAAAAAAGGAAAAGCCAACTCCTCCAACCTCAGTGCTGAGCAGAGTAGTAGAAGACATCCATGACCCTCAAAATGTCTTTCTGGCTGTGGTGGTGGCAGCTACATGGGCAGGCAGTGGTGTGGATCTCTCATCTACATGGGATTTCAGTGTAAGTCAGCCACATGGAGATTTCCAATGTCATTTCTACACAAACATCCAAAGTACTGCCTTCCTCAGTAATCCTGACCAAACACAATATGCTCAGATCTCAGGAAATTTTTCTTGCTATTTTGGCCTCTAAATACTATCATATCTGAAGGCAAAACACTGATATTGCTTACACAGGCACCTTACCCACCTTCATGAAACCAAACTACAAATGAAGTAGTATGTATTCCCATGTGGGAAAGACACAGCAAGTGCTGTGCTAAAGTACAATCATGTACTGCTTGAACTTTAACATAAATACCAATATTTAGTACCCTGTAGGCTCTAAAAAATACCTGCACTGGTTGGCAGAAAGACTTTTGATGATCAAGTATCAAATTAGAGAAAAACACAGACAGCAAAATGAAAACTGAAATGAGAATTTCTGTCTTTCTTTTTTAGAAAAAGTTGGAAGCAGGTCATATCCAGAGACAACCAACATATTTAAACCTCTAACAATGTCTAGTGGTATTTCCACTACAGAACATGACAAAGAGCAGCAGAATTTGTTTCCTCCAATGATATCACATTTTACATTATTTATGCTTTTGCTGACTGAAAAAGTTTAACTGGGAAAACAACCCTGTACAGAAGTACAACACCTTATCAGTATTTTGAAATAAAGTTGGAACAATTTTGAATTTAAATTACTAAAGAGTTGGCTAGAGCTGAGCATGCCTTGTGTACAAGAAATCAGAGAACTATTTCTGGTTTTCCCTCCTTTCCTTTTTCATCTCTAGAGGCTTCTAATGTTTTTGAATGAGAATCTGGCTCATCTTGAAAATTGAAGCCTCGGATAAACTAGGTTGTAGCAGAGTACTGTAGATTATACCGACATTGGAGATGTACTAAAACTAATGTGTTGTGCACAGTTTGACTAGGGAGGAGGTGTGAAGCATAGCATATAAGAAGCAAAACATGCGAAAGACCATGGCAGCGATAGTGGGAGAGTTTAATTATCTAGGCCTCAGAGTAGATTAAGGGGAAGAAGCAGAGCTTGATCTGGTAGAGGATTGCTTTCTAATTTAATGTGTACATAAACTGACAAGGAAGGGAAGAATGCCAGATGTGGTATTAAGCAACACAGGGAATATGATTTAGGACAATAAGGTACAAAACCAAAAAAAGAAATGTAGAAGGTGCAGTGACTGCTAAGCTAAAAGAGCTTCTGCAGCAGCATTCTCCACGCCAGCTACAAGGTATACGTACCCTCCAAAACAGAGGGCAGAGGTACAAGCTGCCATGGCTACATGTCCTTGCTGGAGTAATAGTTGGTCCTACAAAAAACCCCCCTCACCTCACTACACAGCTCTGCTCCAGTGCAAAGTGCTTGTACATACAGTGTGCCTTCCACAGGCAACTGGCAAGCCTGCTGTCTCTCAAGCAGGCTACAAAGACCTCATAGATAAACTATGGTCATTTTACATCACCTCTGCCCTCTCTTGATCTGCTTAATAATCTGCAAAAGCAGGTGAACAATGCCTGCAGGCCTGGGGGCCTGTTGATGTTTTAGCTGCCTCTCGAAGGTGCTTTCTGGGTCACAAAGCTGTCAGGAGTCACCTCAGTTGCAGACCAGAAACATCCGTCCCAAGACAACTCCCTCCGTGCCCTCTCTGCATATGGGAAACCTACTGCAGGTCTCTGGTGTGTAACATATTCATCCCTGACAGGAAGAAGTTTATCGAAAGGGGACTTGAACTTGTAATGACAATTGGATGGAACACAACACAGTAAATCAAACACAGCCATGTAATCAAACACAAAAATGTACAGAGGTGACAGAAAAAAACCTAGCATAGATATACAGCAGTTATAACCTTCTAGGAAGAAAAAGGGATTTACTTCAGAACCAGGTCAGATATTTTTCTTCATTAAGAAATACAAACCTTCTTCTAAAAGGTGTTCTGGCAAGTTTCATATTTCTGTGTAATTGCCCTACAAAACATTGTTTAGAGCCCTTAACACGAGGCAGCATCATAACTAAGACATGCTAAAAAGCCTTGGGTAGGGTAATTTATGAGTTATTTCACATACAAGGCCAGATTTTGGTCTTGCACCACAAACTGTAAAAGTAGCACCACTTCCACTTCAATATATCTAGATCCAGAGAAGTTTGCCACCCAGGCCCCAGCCATGGTTTCAGTTTCCTCTACTGCACTGTCATTACATTACTTAGCAGGTCTGCCAGTGACATTGCATTCAAAATGGAGCAATTATAAACACTGGCAGGAAACACTGGAGTAGCAAATGCTTTTTAAAAAAATTGCAAGGATGTGAAGAAACTCAATGGATATCTTTCATCTGATATATGAAAAGCAGATGACCAGGGATGGAATCAGTTAGGCCACAAAAGGGAATGAGTGAGAAGTCAGTGACAGATGAGACTGATGCTGCACTGATCCTGAATTAATATTCTTTGCCCGAGTATTTACAGAAGTTGTTGAAGGTCACATCCCGGAAACAGGGATCCATTTTCATGAGGGGAAAAAATGAAATATTAAAAGGCTTTATCATCCAATCTGGACAGGTAGATAGTTAATTAGAACTATTAAAAGTTGACAGGACCTGAGACTTAGATTAACTGCATCTCTGAATTTGGAAGGAAATAGCAAGGGAAATTGGCAAACCCTTAGTAATACTGTTTGATAGCTTCCTGAGGGTGGTGTATCTGGAAGTGCCTAGACAGTAACTACTCCAACTTTACCTTTTGAAAATAATAGTATCAAAAAACAATTTTTTTTTTTTTGGTCAAAGGAGGATTTAGGAGTCCATTCACCAGTAATCCCAGCTGCAGCCACAGAATGGATATTGGAAACATTAATACGGGATGGGGTTATGCAACATGTAGAAATGGCCAGCCGGGGAAGCAGAGGCAGCCGGATTCATCATGTCTGTCGAATGTGCTTTAAGTTCTTTCAGTACATTTCTCAACAGAGAGCCGAAAGTGAAGTGACAGGCATAATTTATCCAGATGGAGGAGATTCATCTGGTGCTGCACCCAACATAGAGAGATTGTTCTGTAGAATCAGTAAAGCACAGCACAGGAAAAGCACAACAGCAAATGCCTTCAAAATTATCTGTGGGACAAGAAGCAAGGTGTCAGCAAAACAGCACAGTTCAGGGTGACTAGAGGGACAGGAACAAGGCAGTACTCCCAAATTTAAGCACCCTACCCATTTTTATTCAACTTTTATATAAATGGCCCACAGGGGATATAATTTTTAAAGTGGAATTTTTTGCTGATAGCACGTAAGTGTAAAATCATGCACAGAGCAAGCAAGTTTAAAATTATTTGAATAAATTAGGCTTATGGACAGATAAAGGGCACATCCAGTTCAGCGCAGCAGAGTAAGACATAATGACTGCAAGGCACCAAATATAATCATAGGCAGGAAAAAGGAAGGAGAAGAGGGAATACTGTCCAGGGGAAAGGATATAAGGCAATTACTGATCAAATACTAAATGAATGCTTAGAATAACTGAGAAAAAGCCAAAGACAGGCAAATTCTTCATGCTCAAAAAGACAAACAAATTCTTCATACTACATGCTGAGTTGTCTCTTCAGTAAAGCTGAATTCAGACATCTTTTCCAGCACTCAAATAATGCTGAGATAAAAATTCTAGAGTTTGAAAGCAAAGAACTGCATTGTCTCAATAAAGACACAACATGATACGACTTATAAAATACATTGTCCCCTCCCCCAGCAAACAAACATGCAAAATTACTTTCCTGCATTTTGAATGTTAATTTGGGATCTATTCTGTAAAAAAAGAGAAAAAACAAGCATAAATTAATTGAAAGGTAGTTATTACCGGTGAAAACAGCCTTTTTACTGCAAAGGTTATGACATTAACCCAGGGAAAAATCCATGAATATTCACAATCACCATTTGTCATTAAGAATCATAAAATTAAATGTTGAGTAGGGCTTTAGAAAACTCCTCCAGCCTACTAAATTCCCTTTTCACTACTTGCTGTTATGCTAGCATATATCACCACTTTTTTTGTGTGTGTGTGTGCATTTTAGCACATTCCTTCAAGTTTTCCTTATCCATCTCTACAAAGAAAAGAGAATGAAGATGGGAATCACAAAGACCTGTAGAAACCTGCTAAAAAATGAACAACTAAAAATTCAGCCAAGGACGTCTTCAAGTGTTTGTAACAAACAAAAAGAATTTCCTCAAAGAAACAGAAATATTAGAAGTGGACAAAATTGCTGGGTTTGCTCTTAAATATCTCAGAAACTATTTCATTTTCACATTTGCACCTGTCAGATTTGCGACAACAACCAAGTGCTATGTAGCATGTGTGCAAACACAACAGAGAGCATTTTGCAAGGAAATAAAAGAGCTGGAAACCTGACTGAGGGGAAAAAACCTATGAGGCAGATGTTTCTCAACCATGAGCAGTCATTGGCAGGCAGAACGACTGATAAAAAAGATGAAATCAGGTGAGAGGCTTCAAACTCAATAGGCAAATGGCTTGACAATATTCCACAAAGCAAAGAAATGGCACAGGCATGGAGAACAAAACTGGGGGTCTGCTAACTGAGCAAGAACAAATTCTGTGGGAGGCAGCTCTAATGCCAGAGGGAAGTGCTAAGAAGCCACAGCAATAAATGAAGAGCCACAGTTAAAGCAGAAACCATCCACATTCAGAGAGCAAAGTGGTCTCCCACGTGGAGCAAGAAGTCCATGTGTGGGTACATGCACAGACACACAATATCTCCTGAAACATTTATGAAAGCTCCATTTTTTAATCTACATATCCATTCAGCCTCATACCATGAAAATCAATGTCCCTGTGGAGGTCTGGCTGTCAATCAGCAAGGAGAATTCCTGTCCCCAGTGTTAAAACATTCTAGGCTATTTGCATGTTTACTGTGCTCAGTGATTAACACACTGAGAGGGTGACAGGGCCAGGATAATCCACAGAAAGAGAATGGCTACACTGCCAAGGAGATGGGGTAGGGTACTAAGGCATTCAGATCAGGACAGGAAATAGGGAGTACATTCCTATCTGTCCCTATATTTTAGAAACAAGGGAAAGCACAAAGCAGAGAGTTTAAATTCTGGAAGACTGAGCTGTGTCATATGAGCTGAGACTGGTTGTCTGGGCTCAGCACCTCTGGAGCACAGCAGCCCAGGTTTGTTCACCAGGCACAGGGGGTAGCTATGGTGCCCTGGAGAGCAGCTGGAGCTCTGGAGTCATTGGCTGCAGGCTGCTCTCTAACCCCAGCCAAAAAGGCCATCCTGATGATATAACATCTGTCCCCAGTTGCTGCAGAGGCTCAGCTCCGCTGGATAATCTTGCACTGTTAGCTTCATGTTACCTAGTCCCACCATCACCATCCCCTGCTCCAACCTCAGAATACCTGGGCTGTCTTTGGGAGGCATGTTTCCAAAATATCTGAACCTTCCCCCAGAGTCCTCTTTCCCCAGAGAGAGTGAGCAGTGCAATTAGATGTCACTTTCTCACGTACCTTCCACATATTGCTGATGACAGAGCTCACCTTCAGTAGCTTGCACTCCTGTTGCATTCACATCTTCCCTCTGGCCTATTAATATATACAGCCACTTGTGCTCATTGGCATGGTGACTGTGCTTATGTCAGTCATGCTTCTTTGTATTTTTCCTGCCTAGACATTCACTGTTGTGCAAAGGATGTGTGCATCAGGCTCAACACCTGCTAGAAATCTCTGAGCTCTCTGTGCCTTTCCAACCTTCCCAAGCACTCTGACCTCACATCAAATATTTTGCTTTCTTTTTCCAATCTGATCCTCATTTTTATTACTTTCTCCACTCTTATTTTCCAGCTATCCAGTTTTCCTGGTATCTCTTTCTTTGTTACATTTGCTGTATCACTGCATTTGAATTGCAGCCATTTAGAGTCACATCAATTGACAAAAAATTTTTAAATGCCTAAAAAATCCCAGCTCCCCTTCCTTTTTCCCTACATCCCCTTGCTTCCCAGAAAAACATAAAATGCTAAAACCCTGCAAGACCAAAAAGTGAAAAACAAGCAAACTGAAATTGTCTTGCCTGTCTGACTCATCAACATGATGAATCCTGAAAGCACAGTGGTAACTGGGGGTCCTTGCTGCTCCCACAGGGCATTAATAACCTGTCCCTTCCAAGGTCCCTTCTTCGTCCCTTTCCCTGGGACCAGCATGCATGCAATGGTACAAATAAGCCCAAATCCTGTTCCAAAATCAGATCCAGCTTAAAACCAAACCTGACTAAAACCAAACCTGACACCCATTTCCAGCCATAATCCAATTGTTACTGTGGTATACAACTAACCATATATATTTTCTCAGTCAAAGATAACCAGAAATCTGCATTTCAGTAAAAAAATTTTGGTAAAACTCGACAAAGCTTAAATGCCCTGCAGAGACATCACAGATTTTGGCAGTGTTTAAGCTGGTAAGGTTTCTGAAGTTCAGGGCAGAAACTTTGGGTTAGTTGGAGGAAAACTCCAATTGAAAACATAGCCCTTGTTGTGTAAAGCAGATAATTTGGGATGAAATAACATCAGGCAAACATTTGAAACATTGACTAGTTGCAGTAGGAAATTAAAATAACTTTTAAACCCTTACCACTTGTTTTGTCCCCTGAATTCTGTGTTCTTCTTTTTTTCTGTATTCATTTAGATCCTAAATGGCACAGTGCTATTGGTATGAATTTACACAGTATATATCATTATGATATTTAGTACTATTAATGTTCAAACATCTTGTTAACTCCCAAACAGAATTTGCCTTCCCCCTGCTGGACTTGCTTCCCACAACCAAAACTAGAAGTGCCTTGCAGATATATCCATATAAAGCTTCCCCCTACACTGCTTTACTGAATTGCCCAGAGAACAACATGAAGACCCACATCACAATACAGGGTTCAAAGCTTAACTTTCAGGAATTCACTTTGCACTGCTCCTGTCACCTTGAGAAGAGCTGCACCAGGCCACCTGCCACCATTCATCATTTCCTTTTTTCTGAAAGATTTTTCTTTGCTCTGTTCACTTGCTGTGTTATTTCCCAGAGGACTGCTCCTGGATTGACTGGGCTTTAATTGCTCAGCCCTGCCAGGCTTAGGGTGGAATTTCACCTTCTCTTCTCCCCCTGCCTTGCCCTCCAGAGCTGCCACAGCTCTCAGTGATTTCTGAGGAACAGTGATTAGCAATTCACTAAGTTTGTCCCTTTATTGCTGTCCTGGAGTGACTTTTGATGCTGAATTGTATGAATCCACATGCCTTCATGTGGATACGCATGATGTAGGCCGTCTGATTTGCATTTATTCCTGCTATCCCCTTGATGCTTTCAAAAAGCGATCTCCCTGAGATCTGTATTACTTTCCAGTCTTCTTTTATTTTAAAAGAAGTATAGTGTTGCTATAACTTTCCTCATCACTCCTTTCCCTATCCTCCTCACTTTTTAATGGACATGCTCTCTGTAAGCACCTATCTTCCTGCTGATGCATTTGTGCAGTTGGTTCTCACTCCCCAGAGCAGCTTTAACCAACTTTGCTGCTTCCCCCTATCCTCACCCACACAGCTTTTTCCAGGCTGTACTCTTGCTTTCATCTGCCCGCTTCCCTGTTGACAAAAGGGTACCTTATGCCCTCTTATATACAAGTCATCCTTCATGTGTCTACAACAGGTAGAAATTTGCTGCCACATGAATCTTTAGCACAGAGCCGTCAGGAAAGCGGGTAAGGAGAACAAGGAGGATCTGCATTATCACAAGCCCTGATAACTTAAGAGCATCCATCAGAAGTTGCCTGTATCCTTTGCTATTAATCATTCCTCAGATTCCTTACAATGAGGCTGAGTTGGAGACAAGGGTTCTGCAATGGGCAAAAGGTGCTCATGTCAAGATGGGCTGAGCTACCTTGTTTCTGCCTCTTTCCTGTCATGTTAGAACAGCTCAGCACTGCCAGGAGGCCAAAAACCTGGTGAAGTTTCCTTGCACTTCCCTCTTTCTGACTAGTTGAAGTCATCACTCCTCACTGTTGCCCAGTGGGTATTCATTTTGCCTGTGCTCACCTGTCCATATGCTTTGGCCTGGACTCCTCCGCTCCAGAACACAGATTACTCAGCCAGTCCCTTTTGTTCTCCCAGTGCTGCAGGCACAGCATGTCCCACACATGACCAAGTAGGTCCAAATCATAGGTACACCAGCAGTATTTTATGTTTTCACATGGTCTCAAACTATGCAGCCTCCAGTGGGAAACACAACAAAATATAACTTTGGCATTATTTCCTCAGAGGGGATTAGTTTCAGTGACTGTCTACAGGACAGTAAATTTCCCTTTGCCAACTCTTCCTCTTTGTTTTCCTAGTTGCTTTGCTCTCCCTTGGAGGTATATCATGCCTGCTAAGTACATAGGAAAAACACAGGAATAAGCAACAAAACAAGGGGACACTGAACTTAATCTAACATATAAGACCAGAGACTAACACCTCATTCCTGAGTTTAATTAAGAGCTTGTCAGCTTCTTGCTCTTCATCCAAACCTGCAAGCTCCTTTATGAAGGGGGAGGAGGCTAGACACAGACTGCTCACCAAGGCGTCTGCACCCCAAGTCCACCCTTGTGCAGCAAACCCTCTCTTCCTCACAGTAACACAAGTCTTACAGTTACACAGGAACTTCAGGATCACAGCTGGATAGCCAAAACTGGGTGTCATCACATAGAGCTGCAAGTGTTGTGTATGTTCAGTGGAGCAGGGGAAAGAGCCAATGAAGATAAAGAGTAAATGGGAAAGAAAGGCATCTGCATGAAAGCCAAATTCAGCTGAAAGACCTGCAGAAGGCAAAAAATATGGGCTTTGGCTGCATAGTCTCTGCTGATGGGCTTGCACAAAGGGCCTCAGTGTGCAGCAGGTATTCCAGCTCTGTCAGTGTGCAGATAATTAAAAACAATAATGAAAGGGAGGTTTTCTATGCCTGCTCTAGGCACAGACACAGCTCCTGAGCTGCAGAAGCTGAGAGGTCCCTCTGCAGCAACATTTGCATTACTACTGATCTGTAATTGGGATCCCCACTTAGCTCTTATGACTCTGTCTGACCATTTTCAGACCTTCACCATTCAAGTCAAGAGGCTCCTTCCTCTAGAAATTATATTAAGATTTGAAAGCATGTTTCCTAATTTAACAGGCAGCAATGATTTCTGTTCATATGTACATGAATGCATTGTTTTCCTAGCGTGCAACTCAAAAATAAAAGATTTGTATCTCTTTCATAATTCCATTCTAAAACCAGGTACATATGAATTTTAAAATATTGATATTGTCTCATCTAGCAACAGGAAACAGCTATGAGGTCTTGCTTTCTCCCTCACAGAGTAAGGGCCAAATTCACATGCAAATCTAAGTGAATCTGAATTATAAATAAGTTACCCTTTAGTTTAGTTTCTATCTTCTTACATCCTTCTGATATGTGTCTTTTTTGCTACACATCTCTTTCAGACCCTTATCCATGTAAATTATTCCATGTTAGACTATTTCAGATTCAGTTAGACCAAGAGGATTAATTTCAGAGCAGATGTGTAAGAAGGTGAAAATTCTACACTGGGGTGTGAGAAGAGACAAGATTTTCCCTCAAGGCTTTGTCCTCCTCCTAGATTTACACAGAAAGGAATCGCAATCCCTTTATCACTGCCAGGAAGAGGCTGAGGAATCTAGAAGTACACAAAATAGCAGCTTAGATTTATTCAGACTCATGTCCTACTTTGAATCTGATATGAGTATTGCATGGACTTGTCCCTTCCAAATTTAAGGCTTTGCTTGGAAATTGTGAGAGATGTTCTCTTTTAGGGAGATAATTCTGGAGCTAAACAAAAAACCCACAAGGATAGATAAAGATATACAGCCCCCAGCGTAACTCAGGATATCCTTGGAATGTCCAGAGACATCTAACTTCACTTTTATTCACTTAAATGGGAAGCTCAATGACCAGAGCTGCTGTGTGGCTACAGCTTCCCCTGAGCCCTGTCTTCTGACGAATTTCTGGGAGGAGAAAAAAATCAAGTCATTTATTTAGGTGACTCCTTATAAATGGATGCTTATATTTTCAGTTTTGCAAGTTTGAACGTTTGCAGGTGGTATAAAAATACGTGAAACAGATGACAGCTAAAATCACCCCAACATTTACCTAGATCCTGAATGCAATAAAATTTCCATTATTCAATGATCATTTTTTGTTGATGCAAATTCAGGGTGGAGATAAACAAACAAAACTTCAGAATGCCAGTGTAACTAGCCCCAAGATAAATCTGGACCTGTAAATCCAGTCAGAACACAGAATCCTACAAATATTTCAGACTTTCTTCAGGCTTGCTGAAAAGACCATTCCCTCTACTCCTATGCTTTGCAAGGCAGCAAAAGATGGATTGCAAACCCTCAGCCTGCTGTCTCAAGTGAAAATTCTCAGTGCAATATTTTTGAAAAGCAGAGACTTTAACCATTTATTATGCTGGAACCTTTTCCCAATGGGCAACTGAAAATTATCACCACCTAATGATTATTCAGTGGCATCTGCAAAATAAGTTTGATGTTTTTAGGCTAGTTTGTCTCAGACAGATGTCAGTATCATAAACTGTGCTATCATTGGCACTAATTGGTATCACTCTTGTCAAACAATCTGCAGTATGGCAAAAAAAGAGAAGTAAAACTTACAATAAATTTCCCTTTTTCTTATGCAAGTATTTCTTCCTGTCATGGACACTATGTCTCTTACCCTAAATGTTCCTGCACCTTCACCAAGGAAAAAGCTCAGGCTCTTCAAGCAGCATTAAACCCAGCATTCTGTGTGTGGATCTCTGCAGAGAAGACACAGACATTAAATCTCATTCTAAACTGTGTTTACTCTCAGTAAATATTTCTTCTTGCAAAATATATTGCCATGGCATTGCGCAAAGCTGTATAAACAGTTGTAATTTTGTCCCACTTTTTGATTCTTGCAGCTTGTGTCCAGGTTGCTGAATTGTTCAGTTGTCAAGGACAGGCTTAAAAATTTTATGCATCGGCATAGCATGTGATGTAAGCTCTCATGCACCTGACATGTCACACGAATAAGTCAGGCATGCGTTGTGATTCACTGTTGGATTTAAAGACCAACAAGGATAGCTTTTCTATGAGAATACAACACAGTAAGCTCAGTTTTGCAATTAGGAATTCAAAAATGCTTAAAATCTCAGATTTTGTTTTTAAAAATCTATTAATCATTGAAGAGCTGTGTAAGTTTTCCTGTGCAGAGATGCACACTGGGCCCTTTGCCATTCCTAAATGTGCTGTAATCTGCTCCTGAGTGACTTAGATTTTACTCGTCCCTCTGCTAGTGATGGTATTTCTTGTTCTTCTTATGCTAGCCTCATATAATCCTCTTATGTCACACACTAATATGCTGTCACTGTGATGAACTTATGATTTCTCTTAGGACTTTCTACGTCTACAGCAGGTATGGTACTGCAGGACAGGTTAGAAATCAAAAACCATCAACATTTTAGACCAGTCACAGTCAAACAACATTTACTAGCTCTTGATGCATTCAGGAGCAGAGGGCAGCTGCGCAGTGGTTAACAGCTGCAGAAACTTACCGGTTTAATTTTACCAAGTAAGCACAAGATCAAAACATGCAGAATAACTATCTACTGTCTAGAATTCCCTGGTTCATATTTGTTTACATCCCAAAGCTTCAAACAAGAGCATGAGCTCAGTTTAGCAAGCAGCACCCTTTCCACTGCCTTCACAGAAGGCATTTGCATTCAATTGCAAGTTTGCAAAATTAGGGCCCTAATTTGTGAGCCCTTGATAATTTTTCACAGGCAGGCCTCAGATTTGCCCTTCCTAGCCTACTGGCTTCGATATGAATTATATATGAATTTCCAGGGGCAAGATAAGGGCCACAGTCATTTCTCTCTTGGTTTCCAGTCATTTCTTTTCATTTATTCCACACCAGCAGTTACAAAAAGTGGTTTGGGGATTGGTGTGCTATTCTGGCAGTGAGTAATAGGGAGTCTGAGCTTGTTAATATGGATAGTCTTCAACCTAAACAGGTAAACTGAAGGAGTAAAATTATTATGAGGGGAGAAGAGGGATTTATGTCTAGCTCTGACAAACTGCTAATACCAACCTCTCTCAACCAACAACTAGTTCACAGCACTTTGTTCTAAGTTCCTTTTCCAGAGAGACATTTCAAGGCAAAACTTCCAACGAGACAATCACTCTCCCAGAATAAGAGACACGAAGGATATTAGAAAAAGTGAAGGCTGATTGAAAGTGAAGATTTTAAAGGGCAGTCAAATTCCTTCCTATGGCAAACTGGGACATAGCTGTCATAGTGTGACATTTTTTTCTTTCTTTCTTTCTTTTTTTTTTTTTTTTTAACCTTCTGGGCTTCTAGTTCAATACCTTCTTTTAAAAAGAGGGGGTTTTTGTCTAATAAGTGAATATGAGGTAAAGACACATTCATGTCCTTCAAAAAGGTAGTAACACAATGAGTTTCCAATTACCCTTTAATTAAAATATTAATTAATTAACAACGTGTATTTATGGAATAATTATACAATTTCACACACCATTGATCATATTTTAAACAAATTCATTTAATTAAGTTGACATGTATACTGCAGCCTCTCAGTAGAGCTTTTCTGAGAAACCAGTGCATGTCTGCCTTTAAGGAGATTCAGACTGCATGGGGGAAGTTTACAAAGGCCCATAGTGGTATTCAGCACTGAAATGAAGGCACTTCATACTTTTAAGTAAATTTAATACCACTGACTGTATCCCCAAAGGCTAAAGTCCTCTATCTGCATAAAAGGCACTGGGAAGGCAAGAGCAGCACGAGCTTTCTCACTACCAATATCCCTCATTCTGACCTGGAGGGGCTGACTTTAATAAACGGTTAATCATTATCCTCTTTGCCAAGCCTGTTAAGCAGCTTAAGAAGCTTGGCATTTCTGTGGTGAGACTCAGCTAAGACTACCAAATCATTTCACACAGCCTGCTGAAAGCCATCACATGCAGATAGCACGGTGTGCTGGGGCAGCATTTAAAGAGAGCTCTGTGCATGTTGGCACATTTCCCCTTGGAGTCATCAGTTTTGCTCTGCCTCCTGTGCTCTCACAGGCTTGTGATAGGTTGTGGCCCTGATTTGGGGGATCATTGCCTTGGTTTTCCTTCTTGCATCTGCAGTCTGGTCTGTCTCTGTGCTGTGGCCTCCTCCATCCTTACTGTTTTTCTAAGGTTAACTCAATATATTCACACATCTCTGTTCACAGTTTGGGTCTCTGATGCCCATTGCAATCTGGTTCTGAAGGAAGGATTCCAAATTACTTATGCAACTTTGTTTTGGCCCCTCATAGAAAACAAATAGTGTAGTTGCAGAGTTTCATGCTTTCCAGCTGTAATAAACCTCTCATTTTTGCAGCGGTTTGTTAACTGTTTCTTACTCCCTCACTTAGTTTAATGTTAGTTTACTGAACAAGCCATATTAAATAAAGCTGCTTGTCTGGTGCTCAGAGTCCCTTTCAAATTCATAGAAGGGTATTTGCTGATCTCCTTTTAGGCATCTAGTGCTTTTCCGAGTGCCCCTTCCTTGGGAGTCCTTAGCTGCTGTTCTGCAACACTCTCTACTCACAAACTCCCTGCCCACAGAGGACATAGGGTCCTTTGCTGCTTGGTCAAGCTCTACTGTTTGCCCTTTTCAGCCTTCTCCCCACACAGCAGACAAGATTTGCCGCCAGATTCCAAGATACACCCATCCAGTGACAGCAGACACATCTTGTTGCATGTATAACACAAACCTCACAAAATTCATCAAGCAAATTCAAATCTGTGTTAGAGATGCTGAGTTTAACTGATGTTAGTGAAGTAACAAGAATTACACCCACAGGAATTTTGTCCCAGTAATGTCGCTGAAATGGGCTATGTGAAAATCACAAAATAACGTGAAAATCAGAAGCTGAATCTGAAAAAAGACAGTACAATGTCTGGATGTTTACAGACATACATTTCAATCCTTTATGTTTCTTTATGTCTGCAAAGCAATTTTTTAGGTCATCAGAGTCTAAAAATTCAGCTGTCATTCTTTTACTCTTTTGTTCTTATTGAGAGTTTATCCGTAATTTAATGAAAGTTTCAAGGAATTGAAGAAGAGAAGAAAAGGAATCCTCGAAATCCCCTAACCAGCCCCATTCACTTACCCCTGTTCCAGTTTCTCATGATGTCCCTAGTGAGAATAAGTGGACTGGCTGAAGTTCTGAAGAGTCTCTTAATGCTGCCTGTATTCTTTAGTTTCTGTTCAGTCACAGCCAAATACAATAAAAATCTGCATTAAAATTGGTATTTAACACCATAGGTGGTATGGAATTTATGTTCAATTTTAGACTGTACATGTCTGAGAATAGCTAGCCAAACAGAAATAAATTATGAGACTAACAACACATGACAATATTATCAGTATAAAAGTGCTTCTCACAAATGGGCACTAGCTTCCAAATCACTCATTAGAAATCAGGATGAAGCTGATTCATAACTAAAAACGTTCAGGAAGATTCTGCACTAGCAAGGCTTACAAGAGCTCCACTGACTTCTCTTTCCATTATCTCAGACTCTCCTGGTTTCAAGAGTGAAAACCTGAGTTGCTAACAAGCTACTATAACAGCAGTAATCTGTGCATCTGACATCCAGGTAAGTCTGATTTCCAGACATTTACACCAGCAAAGAAGGTAGACCAAGCTCCCCGCTCCACTTGTTTTTCTTTCATACATGTCAAGCTGTGCCCTTAAATCTGTGTTTAAATACCTAGGCAAGTGGCCTGAAATTAAACCGTGGCAAGCGTCAAGCACTTTTAATGAAGTCACCACCCTTTTTACTTTAAAAATGATCTCTGCAAAGCTCTTCACACTGCCTCTTTGCAAAAGGCCTTTTCCATCTCTGCCTGTAGATTTCTGAGCACTTTGTCCACAACCAAATGCACCTTCCCAGCTGAAAAATTTTCAATCCTGCACAAAGCACAGCACATTTTATTTCTCTCAAGGCCCACCTTCCTTTCTACCACCTCTCCCTTTTTTTCACAGCCTCAGCCTCCTGATTTCCAGCCAGCTCTTGGACTTTCCACATAGGCTGGTTGGGACTGGCCCAGCTTTTCATCTTAATATAATACCCCAAAATTGCAATTACCTTTTTCCTTTACTTTCTGTTTCAGCCCCTTTGTCTTCAGCCTGGGTGGTTGCTCTCCTTTTACCAATCTGTTCACTATGTTCTCTCAGTTTTTCTCTCTGTCTTCTCTGTAAGTCCTTAATCACACCTCTGTGTCCTCCCTGTTTCACCTCTCTCCCTCTCCCTCTCTCTCTTTCTCTCTCCAGTTAGAGCTCTGCAGGCAGGGTTCACGAGCAGGGATCTCTAGCAATGTCCTACAGGAATATACCTTGGCACACTGTCTGGACTGTTCAAGCCCTACTGCACCCCTGAGTGCCACAAAAAGCTCTAGACAGAGCAGCAGAACAGAAAAGAAATGCTTTACAACCACTTTCTTGTATGCTATTTTTTCTCTCAGCATCTAAGGAAGATTTAGGGGACGGGGGGAGGGAAGCACCTAGATTTACAAACAACAATCAAGCAGGTAAATATTCTGCAGTTTAGTTGCAGCCAAGGGAAAATAGAAAGAGAGCATTTAACCAAGAACAAGCCAGAGTCCTTTATGCTCACAGCTGAGCCAGGAATTTGAAATTCTTTTTGTAGGCCACTCAGTTACCTCAGTACCAATAACGTCATACCTGAAATCCACCTAGCCTTCTTTAGAATTAATTAGTACCATACAATCCAGGCAAGGCTGGTGAGCTGAGTGGCTGCCGAGAGATGTTCTGAGTTAGAGCACTGATACCATCAGGTCCCACCACTGAGACCACAAATACAAGAGATTGTAAAAATAAATAGTCACATTGCTCTCAGCTACATTTTCTTTGCTGCTTGATTTTAGGAGAGCACTGATGCCAGCAAGATCAAAACTTGGGACAAATTTTTAATAGTGATCATACCTATGGTAAGAAATAGGCACAGCTCCTCATCAGCTCCTGCAGTGCATGTCCCTCGCTGTACTCACTGGGAGAAGCTAGGTTGTGCAAGCAGAGATGAAGGACTTAACTCAGCTGTATAGCCAAGTCCAATCCACAAGGCTCAGAATCATGCCCAGATCTTCCTTCCTTTGCAGTGCTGATTCCTGATATGAGAGAAATCAACAAGGAATGAGCACGTCTTTCCTGATGCACCAAGACTTCTGCATTACTCCCAAAAAGGGCTCTGTTACTTATCATCATGGTAGAGGCTTAACCTTCTCACAACTCCTTTTAACCTTAATCTGCCAGCAGTAGGTTCAGTTTAGGCTTTGAAAGGATGCAAATATCTATTTCTAAAGACTGATCCTACTTACATTGTGCAGCTTCGCAAAGCAAGCAAAAGCAGAGTCCAGCATCAAAGTGAAGTGAAGAACATCACAGGAAAAGTCCAGTTCCCAAGTAAATGCTAGTTAGAAAACAGAAACACTATTTACTGCTTCCCAAACTAAAATTTTGAATGTTATCTTTTACATAGCATTAATTTGCTGTGTAGTACCATGCATTGCACTGCAGAAACAGGCAGTATGGGACTGACAGCTCTAACTGAGCCCTTACCAAGTTACTGAAGCATCCAAGCCTTCCTCCCCTTCTTAATCATACTCTTTGAAATCATTAAAGATTTGCATGACGAGCAAGGAGGAGAGCTGTTTTGTGTTGAAAATACCTACTGTGTAATTGTAACAGCCTGGAAACTACACCTCCTAGTTAAATACACCTGTGTAGCAAAAATGTGTGTTTCCATATGAAACTTGAGAGCCAGCGAGTTTTGACTGGCACTGAGGGTGGCAATTCTCTTCATGAGCAGCTCTCCTGTCTGCCTGCATCCACGGCAATTGGGCTGACAATTGCTGATTACTGAGATGAAGATAGGGAATCTATTACTCCTCTCTCTCTCATAATGAATTCAACATTTCTTAGGACAATGAGCATTTAACTGACTGCTGATCATATAAATGGTGCGACACAGTCCATAAATCATTAACATACAAAAAGAACAAAATATACATCCAAGTCTATAACTTTTTTTGGTGATAATACTAACCATTTGTACAAAGCTCAGAAGAAAAAAACCCAACATCTATCTGTATACTTAAGGGATTTTATGCAGGGATTTTTTCCTTAATAAGTCATAGTAAGAAAAAGAATGTGCCAAATCCTAGTATTTTAATTAAACAGTGTACATTTCTCACTGGGTTTGTTTGCTTTTCTGCATATGGATTCCTCTAAGGTCCTTAAAGCTAGCAAACCTGAACATTTTTAAAGATGTTCCCCTGCAATATGTAATTGAAATTCCTTAAAATATTTAGAGTTCTAGAAGGCAATGTTCTGCAGCAATAAATTACTGTAGTGTCATGATAGCAATGTACTGAGAGGGCAGAGTAGTTTTTGAATTCCTATTCTTAGCTACTTATAATTTTGTCTACATACTACATTTTTTTAACATTAACTCCAAATTTTACCTTTGGAATGCCTTTTTTCCTCTCCACCATTTTAATATTTAGCATAAATTATAAGCAGTTTTCTTCTAAAACTTTGAATTTGTCATGCCTAGGATTGAATGAAAAATGTTTGTCTTTTTAAACAAACAAAATATTGAAATATCTGCACCAGAAAAGAGTATTTCTGTACATCTTGAATGTTTCTGTCGCAGCCTCTGAGCTTTTTCAGGCTGAATTAGGATGTGCCTTAATTTCACAAGGGACACATGCATACCCACCCAATCAAGCATTGGGATAGACCCAAAGAGCGCTACATGCGTTCAGAGCCAGTCACTTCGCAGGACACAACTTCCACTTACAAGACATTTAATTCATAAAGGAGGACCTCTAATATCCCTTCTCGTTCCGCATTTCTCAGAATAAACCAGTACAGAGCCATACAGAATATAAATCTTTACTATTATTTCCTAGGTTGGTGATTGATGAGACAAATCTTAAACACATGGAGTGGAAAGTAACTGTTCATCCCTTATTTTCATATCCTGAAACAGAAGATCACCTCCCTTTTCAGATATTTTAAAATCTTAGTAGTTCGGGACCATGTTTTAACATATTTAGGTGCCTTGTTCCCCTGCAGCTTCCTAATGAGATATTCAAATACAAGAGGCCTTCAAATCCTTGAGAAGCCATTCTGTGCTTTCCTTGTTATAAATGTTTTTTAAGCTTCATCTTTCCTTTATCTCATTCTAGATGTTCGTTACTTTTGTTTGTAGGACTTTCCAGGATGACCCAGGATAATTTCCTCTTTTCCATCCAATCTGATTTTATGCATTTTGAAGAGTAATTGGGCAGACCGCTGCCTTTCCTAGCGGGCAATGCCAGTAGCACTGACATTGTTGCAATAGGGTGTAGAAGCAAAGCCATGGTTTCTATCTTGGGTGAGCTAGCATCTATTTTCCAATGAGATTCTCTGAATTCCCTGAATGTATTCTCACAACAGAGACTGCTTGTCTGCCATGCTCTACTTTTCATTTAGGAAGAGCAAAAACACAAGGCACCAGGCCAAATTAATGAAGTGGATGTGCTGGATTAAATGATGGATAAAAAAACCCCGAAAAACCCAACAAACAAACAAACAAACAAAAACAAAAAAACCCCACAACTGAGGCATTAAGGAGTTAAATGGCTGAGCAGAAACAAATACGTTATTTTTACCAAATTTTCTTTTCTTTTTTTTTTTTTTTTTACAAAACAAACATGCTATAAAGTAAATTTATATGTATATATGGCTACGAGTGCCTGCAGAGTCGTACTTTAGTGCAGGCAATAGCATTTGAAGCTCAGGCTGGGGGAAGGGAAGGGGGAGCTCCTCTCCGATCTGCCATCCGCTCTGGGGCTGCCAGCCAGAGCAAGCAGAGAACACCCCAGCACACAGACTGCCACCCCGGTAAGCCAAGGAGCCCGGCCCGGCCGGCACTGGCGGGCCCGGAGCACGAAGCGATGCAGACGGTGAGAGCGGGCAGGTGCCCTGGACACGGGGGAGCCCCGGGGAGCCGCGTTGCTCCGGGAATGTTGCGGACCGAGCCCAATGCAGCGCTCCACGTCACAAGGACCCGCCCTCTCGGGGGCGGCGGCCCAGATTATTACCTTCTATAGCTTCGAATTCCTCTATTTCCTCCTTCCCAGTAACCCCCCGACATTTCTCAGTATACTTAACAGTATCCCCAACAACTACTTCTTGAGGAATTTTTAATTACAACATTATTTGGAACTGTTGATTATTTACTGTGAAAAGACAAAGAACATGGGAAGGGAAGACCGATTGAGAAACATGGGCTGAGGAAAAGGTTTCTTTGCAATCATTTCTGGTGCATAAAAATCCACACTAGAGATGGAAACGAGAACCTTAAAAAGGAGAAAAAAGGGTAACGTGCCTGCACCTAGTATTGCTCTCAGGAAAGTGTTCATGCTAAACAAATTATAAGGGAGTTGAGGAAGCTGGAAGATGCACTGGTTCCAGATTAAAAATAAAAATGTAAGACAAAACAGCAACGCTGGATTTTTCTGGCACCCTTGACGATTACAGGTATTTATTTCAGGGCTGGAAATACTGGAAACAGATTTCCTTCATATGACTAAGAGTCAAAACTACATCATGACTTAAGAAGAGCAAGCAGAAGTGTAGACTAGGATGCGTATTTAAGGGAAAAAGAAACCACGGAGAAAGGAATGAGAAAATTATAACAAAAACATTGAAGGGTAAGGTATATCAGTTAGAAAAATAGTAAAGAAAATATCTGCTCATTTAAAAGGATGGATGATTCCTCCTCCCCACCTCATTACTGGCATCTGGTACCGAGAATAAATCCAGCAACTGTTCTCATAGTGCAGGGTCTTAATTTCCTTTCTGTTAACAGGGAGTGTAGGTAGAAATCCACATTGATTTTAATGTGCAGATTTCAGATGTAGGAACCAGAGTGTATTCTTAATTAACCCTGTAAGGAACAAACCTGCCAGACTGACAACAGCAGAGACAGACTGGAGAAGCTACTCAAAGTCATGAATGAAAATGATGAATGGTACTGAATTCATATTTGGGGCATCAGCTACATCTTAAATAAATCCAGATTTTAGATGACAAGGCAAGTTTCTACCAGTTATGGGGTCACTATGTGAAATAGTGACCTCCAGAAGATCCAGACATGTTTCAGGAACTTCAGGACTGCGTGCGCTACCCACTGAGCCATTAAGCACAATCTGAAATATTCAGGCTGTGTGTGCATTAGCAAACTTTGACACCCATCATAGCAAGGTACAAGTAGACAGGGCTCAGCCATCAGAAAAAACAAGCCTCAAAACAAAACAATTCAATATTTCATCATGCCTCACTTTATCATTGTTACAGTCCCTGTAGGAGGATAATATTCCATAGGATGCCTCACAGTCAAAAAAGATCTCAGCTGGGGCTTTTATGTGAAGAATATCAACTCCCCATGCAAGAATTCAGTATAAGAAATTTCAGAGGAAGACGAAGCATGCTGCAGAAATCTCAGGAAATGGCCTTTCAAAGTGAGGCGAGATCACAGCTTCCCATTCTCCTCCAAGTTAATTACTTAACCTCCTAGAAAAAGCAGCAGAAAAAATTGCTTACACATGACCTACAAAGAGCAGGCAACATAAAAGTGAAAAAGCAAATTAGAACTGAGAGAATGCTTTTGCTTAGATGCTGGGCAATAATGGTTGGAGACACTGAGTTACACAGTGTTTTTACTGAGGTTAGCACAGTGAGACAGAAATTTCTGAACTGGACCTCTGGACACCAATATAGGCAAGATAGAGAACAGACGGATGCCAAGTTTCCATTTCAAAAACAGTTCAGCCACTTTAATTTACCTGCACCACATTATACAGTTTAGTTCCCCTCTGCATGCTCCTTTGCATTCAGTTTATTTCTTCCTTCACACTCCAAATTTTCTGTTACATCGTCAACTACTGAATCTTCTTCGTCTGCCTGAGAGCAGACAGAGTATTATATCTAAATTCCTGTTCTCATTTTGTTTAGTATTTCAATAAAGTACACCTTTTTTTTCCAGGCTGACAAGTGTGGAGGAGTGGGCAGCACGATGGAATGTGGCCCATGTACCCAGTGATTTCAGGTAATTTGAAGGGAGAAAGCTGTTTAAGAGGGGAGAGAGGGAGAAGAGAAAGGACAAAGCAGAAGGCAAAAACCCAAACCAAAACAAACAAAACAACAAAAAAGCCACCTTTCTTATGATTTTCCTCTCTGTCAGAACTGAAAAACAAGCGTCAAAAGCCTTGCCTTGTGTTTTGTGTCAGCGCTAATTACATCCCTGCTGATGCCGGCCAGTTCCGAGCGCTGCATCCCACCGAGAGGGAAGGCCTCCATCTCCCTGCAGTGGGCAGACCCTTCTCTCCCGCGCCAGGAATGCCTCCGAGGGGGAGTGCGCTGCTGTTTTGACAATCCCTTTTTTTGCTGCCTGGCAGAGCTCCATCTCATTTCAGCAAAGGCAGTATTTCCACTCTGTCCTATATTCTGCCCCAGCTTCACAGCATCCCACATTCTGACAGCCTTTTCCATTTCCAGTAATCCCTCTTTTTCAGTCTGTCTCACTGAAACAATGGAAATATTAGACCCTGAAAACATTACAGAGCATGGACACAGCATCCTCGTTTCTCTGAGTCTCACTGAGAATGAACAGAAAATAAACAGAGTGATACTCTCCTCCACAGAAGTGAGAGTGGCAGATTCCAGCCCTTTGATAGCTGTCGATTTTGACTAATCCTGGTGGGTACATTTAAATCCTTGTTAAGGGCTTTCACATTCATTAAAAATAAATCCAGTGGTTATTTGGCTGTGTAATTATTATGGATAATTTGCAATTAAGCAATTGGCCTCTGACGAAGGGACACATAACTGACCAGCCTGGTCTGGCATTTTAGAATGGGGTGGGGGGTAATTAAGTAAATCCAGTCAGCTAAATGTCCTCCTTCCTACTACATCTTTTCCCACCTTTAAATGCAAACCAGACCTCATGCAGCTGTGCAGGCCATGGGAGTCTAAGCCTATTAAAGAAATCTTCTAATGACTGTAAAACTACCACTAATTGAAATAAAATATTTTCACACTATTTTCACATTGTGCAAATGGACCCAAAATAATTCTTAATGCAATACATGGTGCACAAAGTGCTCTGCATGACAAGTGCAACATTTAATTTGCACTAATTAGTCAAAAGCAGGGGCAGTGTGAAATTAACTTGATTCATTAATTCTGTGGTTTATGTTTTACATTTCAAAACTCTGTTTTACATTTCAATTCTCTACAACCCAACACGTATACTTCTGAAATCAACAAGTTAAAAAAGTTCTCCCCACATATCTCTGGGAGCATTCAGATTTGATTTTTGGATTTGCACCTTGTCTATTTGTTTCAAAACAACCAGTTGCTTTTATTTTGCATGGTTTTTTCATTTGCCCTAATCTTGGCCTCAGCTTATTTCTGTCAAAATAATTTTTTGGGTGGCTCAGGTCACTGTGGGATAAGCATGAATAGAGCAGCAGGTAAAGAAGTAATTTTCAAGAAGCAATTTTCAAACTACTGTATGGTCAAAAAAAATTTAATAAATCCTTCGTATCAACTAAATCTGAAGTTTTCATGATGCTGCTCCAATATTTGCTCCCATAATGATATCAGGAGATGTTCATTAAAGATCTAATCCAGAGCCCCATGAAAGTCAACAGACAGACTTCCACTGGCTTCACAAGGCATAAATACGCCAGCTTCTCTTTCTGCTACAGAACACAGGACTCCAAGACCTGTAGCATTGACCAAGTTGTCTTACAGAATAAATCATCTCCAGGTGAATTGTGCTGAAAAGCATTTAAAAATATACCAGGTGTAGCTAAATATTACATTTCTACAAATTAAGGTGTCAAAATTCTATTTATCTTGTTGCACATAATCCCAATGTCAAATGTGGTCCATTGTTTCCTGGGATACACGTTGTATTTTCTACAAAGACACACAGCAATATTACACTAAGAACTAAGCGTAATATTGAATATACTATGAACTTTGTTTACTTGTTGTCAATAATGATTGGTAATGAAGTAATGATGTTTGTCCCTGAGAGCTCTAAACAGCAGACACTTAGTAAATATTATCTGGCTTCACACAGATGTGGTGGCTGACCTACCCCTACAAATACCTCTTCAGTAGTCTTAGAAATACAGCAAACAGGTGTGCTAGGATTTACCCATCTCCCCCAATCATGAGAAACTGAGGCTGTTTTCTGTATCTGAAGGTGCTGGACAAGATGCCCTGAGGCATGGAAGAGCAGGTCCTGTGGGCAAATGACAGCACAATGTGGCAGAAATGATGCCTGGACTGGGCCGTACAACACCCCAGTAAACATGCAGCCATTGAGCACAGATGTCTGGTAGAGTCAAGAAAGTAGCACAAGCAGAAGCCTGGCTACTCAAAGAGTCAAGAGGCACCTTGGTAAAGGTGGAGGAGCATGGTAGGTAGCAAATTCCTGGAGGAGCATGGTAGGAAGTGGTCACTGGAGAGTCCTCACAAAAAAAGAGAAATTCAGGAGGAAGACTGTCTATAGTGACTTTCAAGTGTAACAAAAGACCGAGATTTTAAATTATATAAGCCTGATAAAAATGAATGCCTTCCATACTATCTAAAGTTACCTGATAATGTTTGTAAGAACCAACTGAGACAGAAAGCGATTAGATTGTGGAAGATTCAAGGTTCAACCATTTAAAAAAAAAAAAAAAAAAGAAGCTTACTTAGAAACAGCCACTCTGAAACAGCAACTTCCATCTTCTGTCCAAGTCTTCTGATTGTTTTTCCCCCAGTATAAAAACTGTGGTTTTTTGGTCAGTAACCAAAGTCAAGTAAGGAGAAGGAGTAACAGGAATATTTTCTTCTTGTAGAGACAAGCTAAGCTCAGTTTGATCCCACATTGCAGATCAGAATATGGCCATGTCCGTTACTTCATTTAGAGTAGCAGGGACAGACCAAATGCACATTCATAGCTCCATTGTTAGCAAATGTCTCATTAAGACAAAGCCATAATTTAAAAACCAAAAACTGCTTATTCACACATCTTCCATTTGGCAAGAATTTCTGATTGGCTATGCACCTTGAAATGACTTATTTGTGTCAGTCTGTTTCAGGCTATATGTGGAGCACGCAATGTCATCAAGAAGTGCTATTTGATTACAGTGCAGTACTTCGGGTGGCTTTTAGAAAGCAATAAATTATAGCATTACCATGTACTGTGCATAACATCTCTGTGCCACTTAGCTAGTATGAGGCCAAAATGAACACTCTAACCTTGAAAATACATGATTAAAGTGCTGCCTTGTGGATTGATATACAAAATGGCTAAGTTTAGTGATCCTTCAAATCCTGGTTCCCTGATGAGCACAAAGGGTTCTGATGTGCTGGGCTCTGCCAGCCACTGCATATGGCATAAAAGATGTGATGCCTTCAGGAGTACTTGGGCTACTTGGAGTAAGGAAAGGCACTGAGAAGAAAATTTATATCCTTTGGTAAGGTGCAGACACTTTCCAACATTTAAACCTGTTCTTAAAAGTTGTAGTCAGGCAAATGTCCCCACAGGTAAACAGGACGGTACTGAAATACCCTCAATGAAAGCTGGGCCTACACAGAAACAAGTGGTATCAGTTTAGAAGGTAGGTAATTTCACTGCTACAATCTCACTATTTGAAACACAGAGTTTCTGTGCACCTTGAAATAACACACAAAGATTTTTCTAGTGCTATTAGGAGACTCAGCTGCCAGTACCTTATAAGTAAAAAAATATATAAACTCAAAGCATTGTGTCATGTAAGAAGACTGCACCATCAAATGTCTAACAAAGAAAAGGAAAGTAGCATTTTTTCTGACATACTTTTATCAACACTTTTGCCAGAATAAGAAGGTCACTCACATTGTCTGTGTCCTAAAGTCACTTTTTGTTTGAGTGACTCAGCCACTGCTACCTCCAACATGTTTCCATGGGTATCAATAATATGAATGGCCAAACACTTCAATATATATTAAATTAGCTACATGGCCAAATGGTATTTACTTTGTTTTCATGTAGACAGACAACATTTGTGCACTATTCTTATTCTATCTAAATCTGTGAAAAACTTATATGTCTCTTGAGGTACCCTTTTACTTTTTCAAGTGCATCTTTTGATTCCCTAAAGTGCTTGCATAAAAATGGATCCTTATCTGCATATGGAAGTGCATATGTTATGGGCAGTAGGCTACTACTGCTATATCTGCACATCTGTGGATGTGTGCATGTGTCTATTTGATTGCTAGCAATACAGAGATGGTTCTATGTCAGGGCCTGCTTGAGACTCAAACAAGAAAAAGGGTATATTCAAATCTGATATTTGGTGTAGGGGATAGCAGCAGGATGTTTGTAATTCCACACTACCCCCTTCTACTGGGAAACTTGTAAAATCTCACTTGCAGTCCTAGAAAGGATTTGCACAGCTCTAATAGAAATGCTCAACTAAGATAGATGGGTCTGAGAGTGTCACATGGCCTTCCTGAGCATACGTTATGTTACTAAATCAGCATATTGATTTGGGAACACAGCGTCCTGAAATTCTGAAAATGTCAGGCATAGCCTCAGTGCTTCACTTCTTTAAAATCAAATCAATTTAGCCAGCTTACTCTGGAGAAGAAATGACGATGTCAGATACATGCAAAAAGCAGGGTGTCAGGCACTCCAAGTCCCACTGCCTCTGATTGTTTTGAAAGAGAACACTCAAAAGGAAATATCTGGGTTGTCACCTAGTTCCTCCTTAGTAGAAAGAAACCACCACCACCACAGATAATGTGGATCTCTGCTTATGTGAACAGGTGTCACATCTTCCATAGATCTTTGGAGAATCCCAAGGTGGGGACAACCAATGAGGTTGAGAAGTAAAATAGTATGATTACCTGTGATGGCACTAATCCATCTATCTTACCCATGGAGTACATTTGAGATTAAAGGCTGAGATAGCCCATGCCCTTGCACTGTGACCTCCAGCTCTGTACTCATATTAATGAAGTGTACCAATCCATAAATGTATGGTCAAGGTTGCAGCATAAGGTGTGAAGAGCACACTTTCAACAAGTGGGGCCCATCAGCCTGAATAAATTTGCAGACCTTAGCCATGTATATTTAGTTGATAGAATAGATGGAATATTGGCACAAGTTGCTCCTGGGGAAAAAGTCTGCCAAAACCTACTACACCAAGTGGACGTTTTCCTCCTCTCTGACTTGACAAAACATACAAGCATACACTTGGATGTAAGGAAAAGGAGCAACTGGGAAGTTTCAGAGAACAAAACTGATTTATGTTCTTGACTAGAAGTACTAACACATCCTGTTCTGACCCCACAAGACATCTCACACTGGGCTTTGACTCCTACATCACAGGGACCAGGTGCAGCATGGGAGCCCCAGAGATACAAACTCCAACCTTGCCCTGCCCTATATGAGAAGTGGGACTGGAGAAGCTCGGTAATCAGCCCTGCAGAGCATATGTTAGCTCCCTAGCAAAAGAGAGGTCACCACAACACAGGCCTGATGTGGACCACTTACTCCAACCTCCCACAGCTCCTTGTGCAGGCTCCCTGAACTACAAGCTTGACTTGGTCAATACTATTACAGAAATCTGCTTCCAGGCTTTGCTGTCCTTGAGTTGAACACCCCTTTCTTTCTGTGTTGAAAAGTTCACTAAAACTAGAGATGACTTAGGCATCACTAGAGAAATCTGAGTGTCACCAAGACAGAGCTAGATATATCAGGATGCCGCAGCCAGAGAAAGTGACAATAGGACCTTGTCTGACCTGTACACTAGGAGGATGAGGTGGGCAGGCTGTTATCTACTGCAAGTGAAAAGTGCCACAACTTCCTGGTATTGTGAGCTAGCAAAAGAGGGGGAAAAAATCTTGAATATGTTATCAGGACAACTACATTTTCTTCACTAGATTTCAGCAGAAAAATCTGTACAGACAGCCTGGCAGCTTCTCTGCCCTTCTTTAAGGCAATGATGAAATATGACCACGCAAATTTTCTTGCTAGTATAAACTGATTTATACTAGGATTTATATTATTCGTATTTGAAATAGGATTATGCAAAGGAGAGCTGGATTGCAAGTTGTTTGATGGGGAAGTGGGAAAAGCAGTTCTTGGTCCCAGCAGACCAAAACCTCCTTCAGACTAATATAACAACAGGTGATGATGTTTTCTCTGAAAAGCATTATACATGGCAAAAATCTATTTAGCATTTACAGAAACTAAGCAAAAGGGAATACAGGTCCTAGGAACTTATTAGGTTCAGTTAAGAGAGTGGATAGCTGTCAATAATCAACAGTGTAACAAGCAGCACGAATACCGGTGTCCACAGCAGTTAGTATAAACAGCTCCCTCATACTTCAACCACTGCCTTTCCATTTGTTCCTTTTGCCCCTCAGAACCTTCCCTCAGCTTCACTGAACACAGACAAGCCTTCATGGGCATCAATAGGCAGCCTTAGTGTCAGCTTTCTGCTTCCCATTTCTCATGGCAGTGGGAATGGTACATGACATCATCCAGAACCCTGATACTCATGTCCCCTGCGTTTCCTGCATAAGAAATAACCCATAGTACCATCACCTCTGCTGTGCTTTGTGATGTTTCTCCCTGTTGTGGTTTAACTCCAGATGGCAACTAAGCCCCATGCAGCCACTTGCTGTCTCCCCACCAGAGGGAATGGGGGAAGAGAATCAAAATGTAAAAGTGAGAAAATTCATGGAGTACACAGATTATAGAATACTTTATGTTGGAAGGAACCTTAAGTATCACCTAGTTCCAACACCCCTGCCATGGGCAAGGACACCTTCCACTAGACCAGGTTGCTCAGAGCCTCATCCAGTCTGGCCTTGTATATACAGCACAAATGCAAAGAAGAGTTGAACTGTAGGTTTTTTGATGGTGAAGTGAGAAAAGCAGTTCTAGGTCTCAGCAGGACAAAATCTCTTTCAAAAGAATATAGCAAAAGCTGATGATGTTTAATAGCCAAAGCAAAAACTGTGTGCCAGAAAGCAAAGCAAGGAATTAATTCATCTCTTCCAATGCACAGGCAGGTACTCAGCCACCCCAGGAGAGCAGGACTCCTTCACACATGGCAGTTATTGGGGAAGACGAACATTATCATTTCAAATGACCCCATCTTCCTTTTTCTTCCCACAGCTCTACATACTGACCATGATGACACCCTTTGGTGTGGGATGTCCCTTGGGAAAGTTGTGGTCAGCTATCCTGGCTGTGTCCCCTCTCAAATCCTTGTGCATCTTCAGCCTCCTTGCTGGTGGTATAGGTTGAGGCACAGAACAGGCCTGGAGACTCTAAGTAAGCACGGCTCAGCAGTAACACGCCCTGTGTTACCAACATACAAAATATTCTCACACTAAATCCAAAACACAGCACTGCAACAGCTATGAAGAAGAACATGAGCTCTATCCCAGCCAAAACCAGGACACCCCACATCCTCCCTCAGCTAAGGGGGAAAGTGATTCCTCAGAAGAGGCTTCTCTCAGGAATGTTCTCAGTTCTAGCTGCTCAGACACACAAAGATGTTAAAAAATATCATTAAATCAAAGCTAATCAGATGGCTACCTGTTTGTCTCAAGACACTGTTCAGACTTCTTCATTTAAAACTCTGCAAAGATTTGACTTAATATGCTTCACAACTCTTCCAATTCCTCTACTTATCTAATACAGCTTTTTCTTTGTCATTTCCCATGCCCTTCTGACACAGCCCTCCTGTAAGTTTTCACCTCATCTCACCATTGATTTTCAAGACCTGTCTGAGGATACACTCCCTTTCTCCTCTGTGTCTTAATTTCTGTCCTTGAAAAGCAAGATCTATTTCAGCTCTGCTGCCTCTATGAAGACAGGGACAACTCAAACATGCTAGAATCACACTTGTGTCCTAGCCAACAAGGGCATTGCTTAGAGGATAAATTGAGATGCCACAATACACTTGTTCTCCTCTGAAGGTTTATATGCTCCTCAGGTGGTCTTGTGCTGGACTCTCCACACAAGCCCAGATTTTACAGATTGCAGGTAGGTGGCTTTTGATGCTAAATTGCTTAGATCTCATGTTGAATATGATAAATCATTATTATTCCTTAGTCCTGATTATTTTCCCTCCTATATTGCATGAAATAAGCTGGCATTACCATAAAATACAAAATCCCTAGGACTGTATTTACTATTTCTTACTTTTCATGCCCTTCCTCCACCCACATTCAGACAATGAACTTCCTTTGTAGGCAGTCATGGATTTCTATCATCTGAGGATCAGAGCACTATGCATCTATCAAGAAGGATAAAATATTCACAGGAAGAGACTACAAGATGAGGAAGAGGTCTGGAATGCATAATATGTGTAGAGGAACAGATGTACACAGAAAATAAAAGTTCTGGAAATTGCAATAAAAATTTCCTCCATGACAAGAAGAACTGTGTATTTTTCCATGGCTGTCATAGATTTCACTGAACCATGAAATCCAGTCATTTTCAGAAATCCCATGGAATTTACCTTTTCACCTAAATCCACACAAAATCAGTATTTTTTCATAAGAGCTCTCATAAAATTGACACATTTTCTTAGAACATTCCATGAAATTATATAGAATATTGCAATTTCTTTTAGCCTAGTCTCTCATTGCACCTCTTCAAATTACAACCTTAGCTACTAAATTTTTACATTTCTTCCTTTCAGAAAAATAGGTTATGCCAAAGTATAATAGGCATGAAAATACTCTCCTATAGGAAAGAAACCAGAAGCCCTCACAAATGTATTATAATTAGCACTGAAAGTTTTAATTTATATACAGTGAATTCTTACCAGCTCAGGAGCAACCTCAACTGAACATTTCTCTTTTGATTATGGAAAAATTGACATTACAGAAACTGTTATGTACCAAAATCCACTCGAGTTTCTAATGGTGAAAGAAACTATTTCACTTTTTAGAAACTATTTCTATTTCACTCTTTTTAGGGAAGCAGATAAAGGATGAATTGACCACTCTGGTACCTGACCAACAACAGCGAAGAACTGCCAATGAGGAAGTGCCACCACAAACAAGAAACTTCAGAAGGTAAATACAGTGTGATCAATTTATTCTCTAAACATACATATATTTGCTTAAATAAATTCTCAGATCTAACAAAGAGGCGCAGACGCTGTGGCATAAGTGTTCATTGAGCTCCCAGAGCAACAGCTGAGCCATTTGTTCTGGTTGAAAGCAAATCAATACAACAGCTCAAATCTTACTGTACACAAGTTGGTTAGCAAGGATCCCAAATCACAGTCCACCTCAGGTCCCATTATTGCACTTAGTTCCATTCACTTTTCAGCAAGACTAGTGTCCAAGAAGGAACCAAAAAGCAAGGTTCTTTTCATGGTCTACAACTAAGCCTTGATCTAAAAGCAACACAATCATTGATATCAACAGGATTTAACCCTGACAGTCAGTCTAAACTCAAGAGATTTCATGCAAGGCAAACTAAACTGCTTAGGAGAATTGATAGTGCTGCTGAGAAACTTCTACAGGACACAAATGCCAATGAAGACAAGGAACAGAAGACATAGCAGCAGGAAGATAATGGCCTAAAAAGAGCAAATTAATATGCCCTTAAATAAATCAGAGATCTTTAAATCGGGCAGAATATATTTCAACTCAGGAATCTTACATGGCCACTTGAGAGCTCTCTGAATCACTGGATAGTCACCTCTGGGAATACAAGAATAGAAGAAGAGGTACTAAAAGACTGGGGAAAAGTAAATAGAATATCCAGCTCTGCAAAGCAGGGGAATCAGAACTAAGGAGTTACAAGCTAGTCAATTTGTCTTCAGTCCTCAGAAAAACACCAGAACAAGTATTCAAACTACTTACAAGTTCCTAGAAGATAACATGGAAATGAATAGCAGCTAGTAAGGATTTCTAGAGCATAAATCCTGTCAAATCAATCTAATTTCCTTCTGCCATATGGAAACAAGCCTTGTGGCAGAAGCAGAGCAGGAGATGTCACGTTTCCCAATTTAGTAAAGATTGCGGTGCTGTCTCACATGTCACTTTCATGCACACTAACAAAATATGGTCTGAACACAATTGCAAGACAGGTACGTAAGTAGCTGGGCATAATGTGTAGAGAAAGTTATCGTTTGCTATAGTCAAAGCCATCTAGGGGGACAGGAGGATTAAAAAACTCTGCTGTGGACATTATTATGTTTTAGTGCTTTCATAAATCATCTGGCCACGACATAGCACACTTACTGTGCTTGCAGACTATACAAATGTCATGCACAGAAAAACTACAGAGGTTCAGAGTTTGAAGAGATGTTGAGGAATAACAGTGGTGTCAAGAAAAGCGAAGACGCTTAATAGGAAATGGAAAGAAAGAGTCTGCAAAGCAGAGATGGTCTAATTGGAGAAGAAAAGCAGTGGAAGCAACCAGAGGTCCAGAAAATGTGTCCAGCAGAAAAGATTTGAAAATTCTGGAGTCTTCAGAGGAGAGAATTTTTGGGGAGGCAATTTTAAGACTTTGAATGTGCAACAGTTTGTCACACACAGGGTTCTTGCATGTTGCAAAGTTTGATGAATAACAGCTTTAATTTCCAGCAAGACAGATGCAGGTCAGACATTAGAGAAAAACATTTATAGTAACAAAGACACTGAAGTACCAGGATGGAGCCTGGGAAAACTATGGAATCTGGAATCTCTATCACCAGATGTTTTTAAGAATACCCTAGGAAAAAAACCCAATTCTTTAAAGAGTGATATAAATATAACCAATCCTGCAGAAGGGGAACTTCTTGAGGCCCCTTCCAGCCTTACTTCTCTAAATGTCAAATGTCCTCCTATGTTTTAAAAACTCAAACCACCAGAGTATATAAACACACAAGTAATCCCATCGACTTCAAAGCAAGTACACATGGGATTTAAGCATAGATATACATATATAACTTGGCATATCAGTGTAGCCAAAGGAAGTATCTTGCAAATGTGAGTGCATTTGTTTAAACTGCCCTAGATATATATCAGCATTATATTTAAAATGTGTTTTCCTGGATTTCACAGTCTGTCTATAGAAGAACACCATGAATTTGTGCTACAGCCTTTTAAATTATTGTTCATTAGCATGAACCTTGTAAAACACTGTCTATAGTCATTGAAGACGGCTGGTGGTGAAAAAAGAAAAGGAAAGAAACAGGCATAAAATGTCTAAATAGGGAAATAATATGTTGATAAGGCCAGTATTTTCTGCTCATAAGAGCACTTTTTTGTTTGTTTGTTTGTTTGTTTTGTTTTGTTTTGTGGTGTGTTGTTTTTTTTGGGGGGGGTTTGGGGTTTTTTTTGGGTTGTTTTTGTTTTTTGTTTTTTGGTTTTTTGGTTTTTTTTGGTAAGCCAGGGTGTATACAGACAGTTTCAATATGTCATATCTACAGTGTTGAGGACACTAGATTATAAACATGTACAGAAAAGAGGAAAGCTTCTTCAACTGTCTCTCACACCTCCTTCCATATGTTATCACCAAATGTTTTATTGTATGCCAATTTTCAGCAGATATCGTTGGAAAAAATATTTACTTTGCACAAAATTCAAAATAACTGCTGTAAATTATTAACCCCCTCTGTCTCTACCGTATTTGTACCTTTTTTTTAGGGGGAAGGACAGTGTGCAGGAGTCCAACAACACCAAGTGCCATTTCACCATAAAGGATAAGTGTGGTTCAATGCTACTTCATTTGACCATTGCATTGGAATTGAGATTGGCACATATGTTGCAGAAGACTGAAGGATACTTCAGCATGCCTTAAGAACTGGTTGGGCAGGAAAAAACACATCGGAGATTGAGTCTTAGCCTCGCTCTTGCTGCATATTACCTGTTAACCATTTATTTTGTCCTTGATTTACACAATAAATAAAATAAATACAAAAAAAAAAAAATTAAAAATAAATAAAGTGCACATATTAGAAGCACCTACAATTATATCTACCTCCATCTTAGAGCTGTCAAGAAACTGGAAAATGGGAAACATAACCCCATTATTAGAAAGGAAAGAAAGACCTAGGGAACTACAAGCTTGTCAGTTTCACAACTGTGCCCACCAACAGCATGGAGCAGATCCTTCTGGAAGATATGCTAAGGCACATGAAAAATAAGGAGATGATTTGTGACAACCAACAGGCTTTACTAAGAGCAAATCATGGCTGACAAATTTGGTGACCTTCTATAATAGGATTACAGCACTGGTAGATGACAGAAGAGGGACTTAAATCATTACAAAGCTTGGTGCTGTGCAGCTCGATATCCTTGTTTCTGAACTGTAAAGACTTGGATTCAATGGATGGACCATTCAGTGGATAAAGAACTAGATGGCTGGTCACACTCAAAGAGTTGTGGTCAATGATTTGATGTCCAAGTGGAGAGCAGTGATGAGTGGTGTTCCTCAGGGGTTGGTATTGGCAACAAGTGCTCTTTGCCATCACTGGGAAGGGATGACATCCAGACGGACCTGGACAGGCTTTAGAGGTGGCCTCTGCAAACCCAACGAAGGTCAACAAGGCCAAATGCCAGGTCCTGCACCAGGGTCAGTGCAGCACCCAGTGTCAATACAGGCTGGGTGGAGAATGGATTGAGAGCAACCTGAGGAGAAAGGCTTGAGGATGTTGGTTGATGAGAAGCTCAACATAAATGTGCACTTGCAGCCCAGAAAGCCAACTCTGTCCTGGACTGCATTAAAAGCAGTGCAGCCAGCAACGCAAGGGAGGGGGTCCTGCCCTTCTACTCTCATGAGACCCACCTGGATCACTGCCTCCAGTTCTAGGGCTCCAAATCATAGGGATAGGGATAGGACATAGGGATAGAACAAGGGTGAATGGCCTTAAACTGATGGAGGGTAGGTTTAGAGTAGATATTAAGAAGAAATTCTTCACTATGAGGGTGGTGAGGCACTGGAACAGGTTGCCCAAGAAGCTGTGGATGCCTCATCCCTGGAAGTGTTCAAGGTCAGGTTGGATGGGGCTTTGAATAACTTGGTCTAGTTGAAGATGTCCATGTCCATGGTAGGGGGTTGGAATACGATGGTCTTTAAGGTCCCTTCCAACCCAAGCCATTCTATGAATCTATGAAATTACATTCCCTAGCAATAACACAACCCTTCCTAAATGAATACCTGATTAAAGAAAAAACAATTCTCTGATTTCTGGAGCCCTATGCAAACCAGCTCTCTTGCATGGGGAGAAACGTGGGTAAGTGGATTTTCAGAGTATAGGATCCTAAAAATACACACATATAAGGAATACTTCTAACACTGCCTCCTTCAGCAGACTGAACTCTTGAGTACGATTAGAACTAAAACCACCAACATGATGCTTCAGATTAGGAAGGCTATCACACATTCAAAGGTCACAACGCTACAAATGTGAAAGGAAAACATAAAATCTGGAACTGCATCTGGAAACAGGCAGGCAGCCATAAGGGTTGCCAAAATATTGGTCTCATCTGTAGAGAAAGTCTTGTAAAACTAGAAAAACCAAAGCATTTCTGAATTTTTTTTCAGGTACAGGTCAAGACAAGTTTCCCATGAAACAGTGAATTCCCACAAAGATGGGAAGAATTTCGACTGCAAGGAACAACAAGCTAATCCAGACATGAATGGAGAGCAAATGAAATAGGACGTTCAGAAAAATCCCTGTCTGCATTAAGCTGTGCCAGGTCCCACACAAGCCACCAGTTCCTTCCAACTGGTCTAACAGCAATTTTGACTTGGCTTCCTAATTCCAAGCAGGGAAAACAATCAATCAAAAAATCCACCTCCCCAAAATGCTGAAACAACATTCAACACTTTTTTGTCAGGTTTATCTGAAAAAAATGCCTGTGAAACATGCAGCCCCACGCAGAAAGCCTTCTGCCACTCATGTCCCCCCTTTAAAAGATCTAGCAAATGCTTAAAGCAATTGTCTGCCTTGTGCTTGTGCCCTGACATAAGAATTTCTCGTTTGTTTCTAGAAATTATTTAAGGGTTTGCTATCCATTTTGGAACAGTGTACTTTTAACATATTTTATTATTAAGACTTATAGTCAAGATGTGAAAACAGAACAGCTCTCAGAACTATCATTTAAATCCACTGATCCTTCATGTTTCACACAGCTAATACAATCCCTTGACCTACCAATCCAAATAATGTTTAAAAGCTTGAATGGCAAGACGCTGTCTGCTCAGGGCTGCTGATACAGAAAGTCCCTGCATAAATCACAGTATCACAGAAGTCACGAAAACTGTGAATTTTGGTGTCAGCTGTGAAAATATTCCATCTGGTTTCTGTCTTGTAGAAAAATGTTTAAAATCTGTCTAAGTACAGGAAATTTATTTTTGCTTCATCAGTGCAGCAGAAGTAAGCAGTGTTAAGACTGGTGAATAGTGCCTCAGAACTCTGATATTGCTCCAGGTGCTTGGGAGGTTTCCAAAACAACATTTTGGGTTTCATTCACATATCTAACCACACTACTATCTAATTTCACACCCTTAATCAAGACTGAGCAACTCACTGAGTGCTTTTCTAATAGTTACACTTGAAAATATAACAAAAACAATAATGGGCTCCATAACATCAATGAGCTAAAGCTGACTTTAACAGCATATTCTGGGCAGAGGGCTGGTGTTGTGAATACATCTATCAATAAGGATTTGCTTCCCTTACAGGTTGGATCCCTGTTAGAAATAAGCCACTAGTAAAGGCAGTCAATTCACCTGAACACCTATTTGCTAGATTCTGGAGTTTACGTAGCCAGTTTAAGAAGGCTGGCTCTTTTTATGTAGCTCTAGACAGGGACTGATTTTATACTTTCACTTTATTTCTCTTTCTCATTTAGGTCATTCATCTATTTAATGGAAACTCCATAGAAAAATTATGATAAAAATTACACAAGAGATATATTACCTTTTAAATCCCCACTACTACCATTACCCCATCCCGGCCAATGTGACATTTAGCAAAGAGCCCAATATTCATCTCATTTATACAGTCAGCTGCCTGGGATGGCTGACAACTGGGATCTCTATACAGTATTAGTTAGATCTAGTATAAAAAAAAGAGCATGAAGCCAACATAAGAAGGAAAAAGAAACAGTGATGCAAGAGAATTTCAAGATTTCCAAGGACTAAGCTTTTCACAGGTGCCTAGAATAGATTCAGAACTGTTTTCAAAGGAGATGAAAAAAGACTAGTGCCCAGCAGGACCTGGTCTGCTTACCCCCTTTTGTTTCCCCTTCACCAAAAGTCTCCCTTCCTCTAGCACCTCAGCAAAGGCTTTAAGCATGTGCTCAGGTAGAGGGGTCATTTCATAGCTCAAGTGTTACATCCCCCTGGGGAAATGGTTTCTTCTCCCTCAGGGACCCCTGGAACTCCTGTCATGTAGTTTGACCCTTCCTTCCCCTTCTGACCCCATTGGCTGTGTGCCAACTTGCCCCTCCCTCAGAAACCCTGAGAAAAGACCCCTGTCCCCCGGGATCGTCCTCTCTCTCTTCTGGGACACCATCCTGGAATAAAGATATCTGCAGCAAAGAAAGGGTGAGAGCCTCTTTTGAATCCTTATCCTGTCTCTCTTGATATAATCCTCCTAGGCTTGAGAAGGGCTGAGCTAGCTGAGACCCTTGAGGGGAGTAAGGAGGGTTAAATTATCAATTGGCGCTCAAGGGAGTGGGGTTTGGCTGGAAGAACTTGATAGCACCTTCTACGGCAAACACCTGCGAGGGGTCTGTCTGGGTTCAAAAGGAACTTTTGAGTGATTTGATAATTATATGAAAAAATGAACGACCTAGGTAAGCCTTGCCAGTCCCAGGCTCTTCCATGACAGCAAGACCTTTAAAACAAAGTATAAACTCCCTCCCCTTCAATCTGCAATGCCTCCTGCAGGAAAAGGTTACTGTCACACACATTTTAATCCAAGGGTGGAGGTGCTGCTCTTTCAGCTTGTTAGGGTAGATAACTCTCCTGTTTCCAGTCCTCTATTATCTGCCTGTCTTTTCCCACACCTCCACCCACGCTAGCATGTTCTCTGTTCTCCAGGGGATTGTTTTTGCAGAGGGCAAAGAGTGACTGAAATAGGCAGCAGACACCTACCACAGGTGCTTTTCCTTGCCGGGTGACTCCCAGTTTTTTATTTTCCTACTGCACTTTGTGGGCAGGAGGAACAAGCGTAAAGAGGCCTTTAAAAGATAGTAGGGAACTGCTGTGGTGGTTTCAAGATGGAGCATGCAATTGCTATTTTTGATTGTGTTAACCCAGGCGTAATTACGTAATTATCCACAAAAATTTAGTCAGAGTTTTGCATATCTAAATCATTAACTTTAACAATTGACAGACTGCTTTGATTAGTATTTTCATAGACTAGCATAGCATACATTTGTCAGCTTTCCTATGATTAGTTGTAATTTGGAATTTGTTTATGCAAAATGTTTTTATTGCTCGTTTGGGGGTAGGGAAAAAAAGGAGGGCAGAAAAGATGTGTTTATGCTGTCAGGAAATCCTTCAGAACTTACTAGGGATGCTGCAAATGTGTTTTTGCTGTGCTTTAATGTCATTTATTTGGTGAACTGATACAGCAAACATTGGCTTATACTTGTTAAGGAGAACAAGAACTCTGGGTGAGCACCTTTTGCCATACAAATTTTTTTAATCAAAGTTTAAGTCAATGAATTCAGAAACACCCAGCACTTCATGCAATGCCATATTTTAAGTCTATTGCTTCCCAAAAACAACACTGGTGTATCTTGCAATCAGTGTGAACACTTTAAAATGCTGCTTGTGTCAAATACTGTAATGCCAGCTCAGCCTTTTCATTCAGCATTGTAATCGATATCATAATTTAAGATGCAGTTTGTTAAGCTAAGCAATAATTAATGATTCCATCCTGCACCTGCTGGTGGATCAGTTTCTGCATTAAGCTCTCTGAAAGAGAAATCCAAAAGCCAGAGTTTATCCTTCACAAAGCAAACCCTACTGTAGCAGAATTGTGTTGACATGAGGAACCCCAATGACTCTGAAGTTCTATGATGTGGGCTCTGGTCATTCCTAAGTTACCCAAAAGAGGTGAAGCGCTGGAAAGATTTTCACTTTCTTACTCTGATTCCCAAGACAAAGCCACCTGTGATGAAATGGTGGCCTTCCTCTGGACATTTTGACTGGATTAGTGCCTCCAGTAGCTGGTGGGCACAGCTTTTTCTCTGGCTGGCAGGGAATCCTGGCAATTCTTGCCTCGCACCACCATTAGGACTTCCATATCCTGAAGCACTAAGAGCCTTTCTGTCATCCTCTTTGACACAAAACATTTTAAAAATCAAGTAAACTCAGTGCTTTCTGTGAAAATTCTCCTATCCAGCAGCCTCTACCTGACTAGTTAACCAACATCCACATGATTTCTCAGAGCGGCAAGAAAAGCATGTTTTGACTTCATAACCAATGACAGATTATGGTTTACAACTTCACCAGCCCCATGGCAGCTGCAGTTTGGTAATTACAGTTAAAATTTACACACTTTCCATATGATCCTCAGAGACCACTGTGTTGGACACAGCATAAATCCCAGCTTTGCAGATCCCACATTTGTCTAACAACCTCACCTAGTCAGGCTTCAGTTTTCTTCATCAGAAGGGGCAGTTTGCTTCAGAGACTCATGAACAATGAATGTGAAAGACATGTTGGATAACTTTATTCCTAAATAATTTCATCTATCTATCTATCTATCTATATCTCTCACACTCTCATTAAGGGATTATCTGAGTCTCCTGATTTACCATTCTCTGCTCAGCTACCTGATGCCCGGTTTTAAAATCTCACTTCCTAGCTATAGCTGACTGCTGGCATATTCACTGCATCGGCTCTCAAATGGCTGGCTCGCTATTTGGAATTCATGGGGAGCAGCCCCATCTGTCTTTGTAGGAATTTTGGCGGTACGACTGAGTACATGAAAATCAGGGAGACCAGAAGAAAAGAATGATCTGTTACCTGAGTTTCTTTCACCATTTGAAATCCATTGAAAGAGAGGCATCTTTGTAGCACAAGCTGTTGGCAACACCTCTCTCCAGAGCGTATCATCAGTCCCAATATTGCAGTCTTTTATTCTTTTAATTTTAATTGGTAGCTCCTGCCTAGAAACCAGTTGGGAATTGAATTGCCTGTGTTCCCCATGCTCCAGAGCAATTGCCTGTATATTCCATGTGCCTCCAAGCAGTTGCCAGCCTGCTCCTCATTCTTTCTAGTAAATGCCAGTAATCTGTGCACTGGTGTGTAAAACTTAGAGTGCTTGATTACGTCAGGAAGGAGCACAGCACAAATTGTGGTATACATTTCTATTTCCACTTTACCTTAGGGATATGCACTCTGTCCCAGCCTTTGGCCTCAGCATCATGAGAACTGAGAGCTCATCTGGGGGTCAGGGAGGAGAAGCATCTTTAGAGGACATGGATTTGCACAGTCTTATGGATGGCCCCAAGGAATCTCCCAAAATTCTTCTATCAGCTATTTCTACACCTCACTTGTCCATCCTGCTAATGCTGACACTAAGACAGCTTTGCACTGCTATCATCCTTACAGCAGGATTAACATCTCGCAGAGGGTTTGCTGCTGCAGGGTCACTGTTTCCCCTTGAAGCTGAATGGGTCTCACACTGCCCGGAAGGGAACACTGCAGCACTACTGCCCTATCATCTGTTCCCCTTAAGCCAGGTAAAGGCAAGAGCAGGCTAGGCTGGGTGGCAGGGATTAACAGAAGCCATTAGTTAAATAGGTCATCTGTCCCCTTTAGAGACACTTGTTTATGGACCCCACTTCAAGATGAGTGGTTTCTTCTGCATTAAGTGGGATAAGTTAGCACAAGAGAGACACAAGTATAAGAAGGAAGGATAGCAAATTTGACTCTTCTATAATGTGTCCCTGCTACCAGCACAACTTCCATGCAAATGAAAAAAAGATAGCAGTGACTCACTTCCTCCAAGATTAGACCATGAGTAAAGAAAATGATACTCTCCAAATCACCAATCTGTGCAGTGCTCCTGTCAAAGCTCCCATTACCCATCACTCTGGATCTAGCTTCCAGACCAGGCAATCCATGCTGAATCAAAAGGGTTCCAAGTGTTTGATTATCAGGGACTGCAGTTTTTTCACAAAATTGAAACTAAAATAAGACTGCATTAAGTGCCTGTTCAGAGACTGACCACAACATAGGAGTCTCTGTGCATCAGACAATTTTGCAGCACAAATCAGAAAAGTTACCCAGAGCTCTTCACTCTTTTATCTGGGTCGAGGGGATACTTTTGTCTTCTCTCAATTCTTTACATCTTTCTCTTCATGCTACATTTTCCTGTGACTACTCCAACAGCTCATCCATTCAGTGGACAAGGCAAGAGCTACAGGTGTCATCCATTTGGAACTTTGCAAGGCCACTGACAGTCCCCCATAACATCCTCGTCTCTAAATTAGAGAGATACAGATTTGATGGGTGGACTATTCATGGATAAGGAATTAGCTGAAGGGTCACACTCAAAGAGTTGCAGTAAACAACTCGGTGTCTGGATGGAGAATGGTGAAAAGTCATGTCCCTCAGGGGTACTGTACTGGGACAAGTCCTGTTTAATACCAATGACACAGAAAAAGGGACTGAGTGCACCTTCAGATTTGCATGTGACACCAAGCTATGTGGTGCAGCTCAAACACCTGCAGGATGGGATGCCATCCAGAGGGACCTAGACAAGCTCCAGAAATGGGCCCATAGGAATCTCACACAATTTAACAAAGCCTAGTGTAAGAATCCTGCATGTGGCTTTGAGTGATGCCAAAAACAAATACAGACTGGGCAGGGAATGGATTGAGAGCAGCCCTGAGGAGAAAGACTTGAGAGTGTTGGTTGATGAGAACCTCGACATGGGAATGAGTGCTGGCAGCCCAGGAAGACAACCATATCCTGGGCTGCACCAAAAGGAGCTTGGCTAGCAGGTCAAGAGGGCTGATTCTCTCCATGCACTCTCTCTGGTGAGACCCCAGCTGAAATGCTGCATCCAGCTGATTACAGGATAGACACATCCCTGATGTTGTGAGTCTGAAGTAGGGTCATCAAAATGATCAGAGGACTGGAGCAACTTCTCTGTGAATACATACTGAGTTGGGGGTTTTCAGCTTGAAAAACAAAATGGTCTGCGGAGACCTTATATATTAGAGTGCATGAAAGGGTCTTACAGGAAAGATAGGGACAGAGTTTTTAATAGAGCCTGTAGTGATAGGACCAAGGGGAATGGGTTTAAACCAAAAAAGGGTAGATTCAGACTAGATATATTAGAAGAAATATTTTACTGTGAGGGTGGTGAAACACTGGAACAGGTTGCCCACAGGAGCTGTAGATCCCTCATCCATGGAAACATTCAGGGTCAGGTTAGACAGGGCTCTGAGTAACTTGATATAGTTGAAGATGTGCCTATTTATTATAGGGGTGTTGATCTATATGGCCTTCAAAGATCCCTTCCAACCCAAACCATTCTATGATTCACTCTTCTCACCTCTGATTCAGTTGCCTCCTGACCTATCCTAGGTTCCATGACATTAGCCTCCCCGTAATGCAACCATTTTTTTTCCTGATGATGACGCCAGCCACACACTGCCTTGCCTTATTCATTTTAGGAACTGCCTATTACAAATCCTCTTCCACACTTCTGACCCAGAGCTTTCCTACTTTAGTGCACTCAGAAGGCCTCAGAAGCAGCAGTTCTTTGCAGAGTTCTTCTCCCTGAAAAGCGAGCTCCATAAGTGAGCTCTTGGTCATATTTTCTTTTATCAAGCAGCTCCAAAGGAGAATCCATTTTTAAACCAAAGTACTGTCATAAGAGATATCCTACTCAGACAGTAAATCTCAACTCTTAATGTAATCTGAAGCTTCTAGAGCCATTCATTAACTGTTATTTTTGGTACAAGTGCAAATGCTTTCCCTTGAAACAGTTTGGCTGTGGGCTTGGTTTAGGCTCAATAGTGTATAAAGATGGTAATTCTTCATTCTGTATTGAATTACACATTAGTCCCTTGAATAGGCTGGCATGGGTTGTGTGAATTACCACTATTTCACCTCCCAGACTCCTTCCTTTTACAGAGTGGGGAGCTATTCCACCCTGCTTTGCAGAGCCTGCTAGCTCTCTGCCTTCATCAGGATGAGTGTCCTTCCATTTCCTGCTGCTTCACCCCCCTTTGCTCACTGAAGAGCATCTGGCATTTCTCTACATCTGCTGCTGTAATGTTCCTGCTGCTTCTCCCCGTGACATGAGTACAAGGCTTGCTGAGAAGGAGAGACGGTACAAAAACAGACTTACTTTTTTTCACCCTTCTACCTACCCAAGGAAAGACTAAGACTGATTGTTCTGTTAGGTCTAACTTCAGAGTGACTAGGACAGCACCTGCAATAAATTACAAGTTTCCTCTTAATTTTTGTGTGGTGTGCTGCACACTAATTCGAATTTAGTATCCTTTTTTTAGCCATCCTTTTTAAAGGAAAGGCTTCTTTATCAGCTTCTTACTCCCATTTCTTCCTTCCTGATCCCCAAATTCCCATTCAAATACACCACAGCCGACTTAAAATGTAAAGCAAGGCACCTTCACAAAAGGTCTTGAGGAGGACCAGTATAGTTCAAAACATCATTCTGGCAGTAATGTTGTTCAGTAACCACTCAACTACTTCCCATGAGTGCGGGTGCTTCGATGTATCTCAAGGAGAATCTGATCTCTGAAAGAGGCACATTGCCCATTTCTGTGTGAAACATATACTGCATTTTATGAGCAAAGAGGGCAGACTAACATTTGAACCACCAGCATTTCATACCTGGAGCTTCCACACAATGAGGGAGTTAACTTGGCATTGCCAGCCAAGCTGCTCTTAAATGAAGGAACACTGGACTTTGAAACCTTTCTCCTAAGAGCCACAGCTGAATCTCCTAGTTTCTAACACACTGACAGAATTGTCTACTCTTTTCTCTTTCAGACATTTAAAAGAAAGTGTGTTTTCTCATCCATGAAATTTGGAAAAGGAGGGATATGTCTCTTCTTGCCAGCAGAAAAAGCAAGGGCTGTCAAGACACTTAAATCTGATCATCTTCAGTGCACTAGCAGGGCAAGGTTTTGTTGGGTGGCTGCAGTTTAAAAACCACGTCAAAAGTAGCCATTTAAACCCATGTAAATCATGTTCACTGACGTATAACCACATCCATCACTCCTAAATGATATGCCAATCCAAAAAGTGGGGCACCAGATCCTTCCACCGTGCTCAAAATGAAAACTAACTTACCCTCCTTGCATCTTCAGGGAGTTTTATGCCTCTCAGTTTAACACAGGTCACGGAATGTGACTCTTCAGTATTAAGCAGAGCCCAGCACAGGACAGCAGCGGCAGCAGTGTTTGCAGTGCTGTTCAAATGCTCCTCACTTGACAGTGCCCTTCATTTATAGTTAACGAGGATGTGACAGCCTATTCTCCTGGCATACCATCCAACCACATGCAAAATTCTGCATGTGCCTCACACTGCAGTCCTATTTTTATCAGAACAGACATGTGCACTGAGGCTTTAACCAACAGCTGAGACAGGGTTTTAGCGTGAGATTTTCAAACCTGTCTCAGGTATTTAGAAGCACAAATTGTACTGAAAGACTAATTGAACTGTGCTTCTAAATCCCTCAGGTGCTACTGAAAATCTCTCCCTTAATAACTTGGAATCACCTAAAGAGTAAACCTCATCGAACTTAGATGGGTATGCAGATCCCAGGGTTAAGATTTTGAAAAACGTTCTGTACCAGCTTAACTCCCATTGACTTCAGTGGGAACAGAATTAAGTTGACATTGAGCGGTTTTGAAAATTCCTCTCCAGGTGTGTTTTCTCCCTTTGAATTTGAATAATCTGTTAACTGCTGAGATTGCTTTTTGATGTAACAAAATTGTATTGAAGAGTTTTACATGAATGTATGTATGTAGAATTTTACATGAGTTTTTTACCTTAATTTTTGGTGAAATGAGACTCAAAAAACTGTAGCGTCACAAAAACTTAATCTGCTAAACCTACAGAAGGAACTGTGTTTATTTTCTGTATGTGTTTTGCTATTATTATTATTATTATTGCTGTTGTTGTTGTTACTGTTATTATTATTATTTTGTCCTTCAGCAGCAACACAGGAGCAGAAACCATAGACTTTTTTGTGGAAGGTGCTGTGCATGGTCTGTTAAAATATTTGTACGATACACAGGCAAGCTGTCTTACTTACTACTAATAGTCAGACTCCAGAGAAACCAAAGAATCATAATGAATATGCCCAGCAGGTGTAATTATACAGCAGCATTTCAGTTACTATTTCACCTCCTTGCAGACATTATCAGGAAATGGGGATTTCCTTCAACTCCCCTGAATGTTTTAGTTTACCTTTTAAATTACCCCTAGTTACAAGAATGTTGAAAGGGTCTTTTTCTGTTAATGTTGGTGTGTCCCTCACTACAGTCTCACAGGCTGCAGTTTTTCTCTGAGATGCACAAACCACAAACTTTTAGGGGTACAAACTCTGTTTGCTTTCAATTTGAATAATATGTTAGGGCACAAACTTTGCTTTTGCAATGCAGTTTTTAACAATATGAATAAAAAAAATAGACAGTAAGGAGCCCTCTATTTTGCAATAGCATCACTGAGAACAAACTCTCCATGGCCCAGATCCCTTATGAGAAAAAAGAGCTGTGCTAATACCGTTTGCAAACAGCACAATAACCACTCCTTTGTTCCCACCAAAGATACAACAGCAGAATCCTGTACGAGAAGTCATCTGATATGTCAGCTCATTAAATTAGTCAGAATGGGTGAATGGGGAAGAGGAATATACCATTGTAAATGTATGTTAATTAACAAATGCTATAAGAGAGGCATTTAAATGTATGAAAATGAATATTAATGAGATGAAAACACCTAATTATTGTGCATCTAATGGTATTATCCAGAGCACCCAACAAAAAATGCCTACTTGTCATGCATCTAAGGCAACAGTACAAACCTTCAGACACAAAGATTCAGTGCATGTAGAGATCATATTATGACTTTAATTACAGACCTTGCAAAATGTCTGCACTAAACTTGAATTTCGAAGGATTTTTGAAGTTTTAATTAAAATTTTTTAAGTCAGATTTCGACAATTTCTTAAATCACTGTTGCACTTCAGAATCACGTGTTTCTTTGTAGTGCTTCTGAAACATTTTTCTAAAGTGCTTCAATGCCTCTGCCTGCACATCTCCATTTTGCAAGAATATAATTAGGAATGGGGGGCTGCAAACTGGCCTGCAATGAAGCTCTGAGGAATTTTCCATGAAATTGCATGAAGCCAAAAGCTGTCTAGATGAAATTCTTCCCTTTGCAGACAGCTACCAAAGGAGAATCCTCAGTTTAAAATAGTGTGAATTCCTGGAATTAAAGACTGCTTCATAATAAATATGCATTAGGAAGTTGAAATAAAATTATACAGGCCACTTGAATTCTATTATTTCCTAATTACTCAGTGGTTGGCTTTACAACCTCAATGTTCTTTTAATGTAAGTTTTTCAATGTGAGGTTTTTTGGGGTTTGGGTTTTTTAGAGTAATTCCAGATAGAAAGTCATATTCTTGATCCCTGGTAGGACAGAAGGAGTTTTTCTTTATAGGCAAAATTCTGAAATGACACAGCTATGCACATATTCCCTGTCCAAGATTCTAGTGCATATGCCAGGGACACATACAGAAACGAGGATATTTTAATGACTACTCTCTGCATGGTATTTCCAGTTCTAAGAAGACTAATATCATTCACACATACAATCAGTGAAGTTTTAATCCTACCATCAAAGTAATTAGTGAAAATAGAGCACATTAACTTTTAGTATTTGAGCCAGAATTGATTCCTAGAAGATAGCACTCTCCTCTCTCAAAACGGAGTTATTAACACATATATAAGTAGCAATGTGACAAGCACTTCAGATATACCTTGACATGTATATTTACTGTCACTCCAAATGACTCACAATCCATCATATTTTTATAAAATATTGTATCTTATCTATGCTTCTAATTTTCTTACCAGACTGTCGTATGGAACTGTAAGAAAAATGTCTGTGAAACGGAGATACACAATTCTGGTGGATTTAAGCTTTTCATCCTATTAGAGAAAGAAATTAGTTTGTATGACTTACTTTTACTAAATCCATGCTGCCATCTATTTACCACCCAAATTGCTGTAGCTGCTTCTGAACTGGTTGCTTTACTAATAACTCTAGCAGTGTGCTTGGTACTGAATTCAAATTAAACACACCCATTTGAAATCATCAGATTGTCTCCTGTACCCATTGGCAGGTGACTGCTGCTCATCTCAACAAACTGAAAAATTCAAGGAACAGCATCAGCGTATTTTTCATTACTGCATATGTTAAGTTTCTCAGAGGGATTTCCCAGCCTCATACATAGAAACCATCAAAGCACTTTTGCTACCACAATTAGCAGTGGGCAGAACAAATCTATCAGCAGTATTTTGTGCTGCCTGAAATACAGTTGAATTTCTAACAGAAAAAAAAACTTTCCTAGCAGTTACAGTTTAACAGGGAGTTGAATTAACAACCCTTGAGTTACAGTTTCTACAGGGAGGCGAGTCACCTTGTAGTGTCACGGTTAAACTATACAGAGGAGTGGTATCAGCATCTGGTATGTGGTACTAACTCTATTTCTTGCCCATATTCTCTGGCTATGCAGACGACTTCAGAAAATGGCACCAGTGTGCTTCAGGTAGGCCAGCTCAAATTAAAAATATTAATAGTAGTGTATTTGCTTTCAAGTAGCTACACCTTTTTGTTAATTTTCTCTCATGTCTGCTTGAATCTATAGCAATATATTGTATCAACATAGGCTGGTGCATTTCTTACATTTCTTTTTGCAAGCAACTAGAGTAAATGTTCAGTGGGGACAAGGCCTTTTACAAACTAAGAGCAAATCCTTGCATTTACTGGAAAGTAAAACTGTACACTGTATGGAACAGGGACAGATGCTCTCAAAGTGAAATGCAACAATATCAGCTCTCTCAAAATTAAAATTTTGGGTCCACAGAAATTACTCACTTCAGGCACAGGAAGCAGTCCTGCACAATGACCTGAATGGAAGCCAGTCACAAGCTGTGGTAGCACATATTTTACAGAAGACACTTGTTCCCTCATTCTCCCACTGAGAGCAAACATCATAAATCATATCCTCTGTAGAAAAATACAATGTAAATTCAATCTGAACAAAGCCAGAAATATATTTGTAAATGTCCAATTCACATGAAAAAATAAAATTATCTCTTTTCAGAGGGTTTACACAGTCAATATGAAACTACTGAGCAGAAGATATTGATAGCCAGTAATGCAGATGAGACTGCTGTTAATTGTTAACATCTCCTGGGCTATGCTTCCTATGTCCCTGCACAGACGATGAATAAAATTATTTACCTATTCAAGTAACGAGAGCTAGGCATTTTGATATCCACATACATGGTAACTCAGACCTCCTCTGAGACCCCCACCTGTAATTAGGAACAGATGTAGGATCTTGTTTCTGAATTGATAAAAACAAATTTCAGCCCTCCAATGATATATGGCCTAGCGGCATAGTAACAGGAAGAATACTTCAGCAGAAGAATCCCCCTTCAGGCACTGGATCTAATCAGCTCCCCTCTAGCTCAAGAACCCTACTACTTTACATCCAGTGCTTTTCCATCACTGTTTTGGGACACCCACTGAAACACAGGCGACATAATAAGTGCATAACAAGAAAGTGACAAAGCAGTGTTTATATGGCTCCACCTCTGATGAAGAAAACCACATATCTGTACCCTTCAAAACCACAGCAATTCTCTAACACTTCTCCATGATGGAGTCATTTAAAACTAAGAATACACCACATTATGTGCTTTCAGTAACAATTCTCATAGCTCACAACAATATGCAGCTGGAGAACATTAATCAAATGGGGGAAACTCAAGATGACATTCAGCATAACATACTCTATTCTCCAAATGTCACACTACTGCAGGAGAACATGCTCTACACTAAGGGAAGCCTTGACTGAAAGTAGCCACATTTCTTACTTTGCATCAGCTGGCTGAAATAACCCAATGGGAATAGGTACCTGCCCATTCTCTTGCTCTCACACACAAGTACCAAGAGCTCTGTATTGTCCCAGCAGAGGAGTGAATGTCCTAAAGGAAATTTGCTGTCTATACATGTTGCAGGCTGACCCTTCCCCAGTCAGATGCATCACTTGGACTACCCCACGTGTGCTTGTGCTAGCCCCACTGGATACTCTGACAATAACAAGACACGGAGGGCCTATGGCAGGCCCAACCATTCACAGCACTAGGCCTGAAGAAGTTCAAATCAGCTGCTGTGCTCATTTGCATAGAGTGACAAGTAAAGCTGCCTTTCTTCATGTTCCTTTCCTGACCACTGTATGTCCCTCATTTGATTTACCCTCATCCAGCAAAGCTTATAACTCCCACTGGCTACTGGCTTAGGTGACTAAAATTATGCCTTGAGAAAACCCAGAAGAGCTGCAGCTCCTTCAGTCTGTAGAACAGAGACAGAAATTTGTATTTACTGAGGTCACCTCAGTACAAGAAAGCTTCACCAGTTTCATTTAAATCTGACTGAAACAATTCAAGTTAAACTGATGTGAATGTCTTCATACATCTTTACTTAAAGATGTTAAATGGAAGTTTACTTGTTTTCAAACCTAATCCAAATCTAAAAGAAGTGACCAGATGAAATAAGACTGTCCATGCCACATTTTCCATTGGTTTAACTAAGCAGGCTTACCAGTAATCTTCATGCTACTCCCTCATGTATACATGGTCTGAAAATACATTCACTCTTCAGCATTACCCTGCTTCATACCAGGAGATTTCCAGCTGGAAGGGGCTCAGTGCCTGCAAATAAAAGAATTGTGGGGGAGAATCATAGCTGCTGTGCTCACCAGCCCTCCATGGACATCGCCTAAATTACTGTAATTAATATAGGGGAATATTTCTGCGCTCCTCAGTAGTTTATAAATGTTACAAAAAAAGGAATGTTTTATATGTCCCCTGATGAGTTTAAAATGTTAATAAATTACGTGCAAGGAGGTATTTTACATCTCTCTATTTAACAGTGAGCTGACAGCAGCAATTATAGGCCAGTCTCTGACCCCAGCAATTAGGAACCTGAGGAGTAAATGGAGCAACTTTCTTCCAGAACAACACAGTGCATTGGGATGCTGACTCAGTGTTTAAACATCCAGACACAGAACCAAGGTGAGATATTTCTGACACCCTGGAATATTCCTTTTGCTGCAGTATGCACTTGCCAGTCACTGGAATCTGGTTACTTTGTCACCAGAGACCCAGTGCCACTCCTCCAGTGGTAGCAATAGCTCATCATCTTACAGTTTCAGGAGAGAGAATGGAGCAAGCAGTCAATTTGTTGTATTGCTCTTCTGCTGTGCACTAGAAAAAGAGCAGGAAGACTTGGCACATCCAGGACAGCAGAAGAAGATGGAGGCATTGCATGTGTCACTGCATGCTCTTTCCCTCTCCTTTTGGCCAAACCCTGTTACTACTGAAATTGTAGCATTCTCTCTGGTGCAAGGTTTCTGTGCCTGCACAGCTACCTGCAGCAGCACGAGGAGTCTAGGAGGTGCATCCCTATCTTTTTTAAAAGGCAGCAGAGTGACTGCTCAGGAATGTGTGCCCCAGCAGAAAGGTCCACTCATTGGCAAAGTTCTCAGTAAGCCCTAGTTACTACCCTTCCCTCTGCTCTGCCCAGCCCTCAGCAGAAGAGAGCCTCTGTGAAGTTTAAGGCAGCTTGAAACAACGTTTTAGCTTCCTATGTTTCAGGTTAAAACCTTTGTTGGAAAGTAACAGCAGAGGAAGAAGAGTCTTTGTTTTTCACCAGGACCCTAAATCTGCTTACAATACTGTATTTCTGCACACCTGGGAATTTTCACCTTCTTCTCTCTTTTACCCAAAAGTAACCCTTTGTCTTGATCCTTAAACTGGCTCTGTTGACTGTTGTTACTGTGCACATTCATCATCCCTGTTAACCACTGAGGTGCTGCCTAAGGCAGCACACAGCTGTTTTGAGGCACTTTGGTCCATGCTGTATGTGCTGTTTAACTCCATGGGAACTGCACCCCACTGACAACAAAAGGCAACTCTGACACTGAACGAAACCAAGCAGAACTGTGAGTAGCATCTTGCATTTCCACTACATCCTCATGAAGGCTGAAGAATGGGGTTTACAATTCTATTAAAATTCAACAATGTAGTATTTTGCCACTGACAACCTCTTGCTTTCTTTTATTTTAGAAGAGCAGAAGCCGAAAGTATAATATATTTGATTTATTAGGAAAACTAATTTTCCTTATTATTTCTCTTTTTTTTTTTTTTTTTTTTTTTTTTTACCTGAGGTTAACTAATTTCTTTTCTCCTCCACTTTCTAGTGTTGGATTGGAACAGGGTTTGCTCAGCTATTATAATTATAGGGGTGTTTTCGATTAGTGGTCCACAAGTGTACCTCTGCAAAATTAGAAGAAATTTTGGGTGGAAAGAAAAAACTTTATTTTCAGATTTGGACAGAATTAGGTTAACATTTTCAGGGCATTTATGCTGTATCCAATTACAGACAAACACCATTTAACATCCTTAATTCATATATTCCTTCTGTTTTGCACAAAGGTTTCCCAGCTGTGTCTTAGGCATTATGGTCTTGTTAAAGTCAGGGTCTTTAGCACAGAATTTCTTGCACTAAGTTATAGCTGTTCCTCAGTTCCTTTCTGTGTTTGGTTATGCATTTCTTCTGGTTTGCATTAACTCATATATAAATGATTATGACCACCCTTTCATTCTTTAGAAATTTACTGTTATTGATTATGGACAGGTTTCCAGAGCTTTTGAACAACAAAGACCACATGTTACTAAGAGTTTGTCTTAGGCATCATGTTCATATCATTCTCGACGGCTTATGTCAAGCACATTCATATTAAGTAAAATAACATTGCTTTGGCTACCATAGGCATTATTTACAATGAAGCATGACAGCACATTGTTATATTTGTCCATCTAGATATTATAATTGCCTGTTAATTAAATATAGGTAATAAAATGGGTAAAAAGAGCACTACTATATGGCTAGTTACATCTCCATGGAAAAAATTACTATAGGTGCTGAAACTTAGCTTGAGAATGAACAGCCATAAGTGTCTAGAGACACTAGAACTCAGGCACAGCCAGGTACTGAAAACTGTGGCACCAGGAGGAGCACCTGTCTGACTGTGGTGCCCTTGAAAACCAAATTCCATAGGTGCTGGAGGTTACTCCCTTCACAGGACCCTCACTAAGCCTGATCTCTGAGAAGCAGCACATACAGCCCCTGCTACTTTTATACCTCTAACTCAAGGTGGGGGAAAACAATATTGTGCATGCCTCTTTGAAGGATTGCCAATACCTGCAGCCAGGAGATGAGGTAATACAGTAAGGAAGGCCAACAGCAGTTCAACAGAGAGGGCTGGATCTTCTTAGCCCTAATTATTGTGCAGTCCCATCTAACCAGCTGCCATTCTGCTGTCAGCAACAGCCAATAGTCAAGACCAAAGAACAGAGATTACACATCCTGTTTCAGCTGCAATCTATTTTTTATGCTACAGCACTTCAGTGACATTCACAGGGTATGTCCTAAAGGTGTCTCACTCCTGCGCAATCAAATTAAAGTCATTCAGCAATGGCTGAATGCTGAAATATAAACATTGCACATGTCTTGTATCTGAAAGAGTGGGATTTTTCTATAGGGAAAAGTTATTTGCCACGGACTTGATTGATTTTGCAAGTTCTCTGTTTATTAATAAAACACAATTCCTTCACATTTACAAAATATAGTAATAGTACTTACCATCTTATTGGCTCCTGTGAGGCATAATCCACTAATTCTTCTGAAGCACCCATAGATCCTCCAAAGAATGCAACCTGAAAATAAAACTGCCATTAGTACATATGAGGGATTTATTATATTCCTTTCCACTGTCCATTACACAAATTACTGATTCTGTGTATGAGAGCAAATCTCACCAGATGCTGGTATACCTCACTGGTACCAGGAACCACATTACTCTTACACTTATTTCTGCTTTTAAATTCTTTTTTCTAAAACAATGCCTAAGAAGTTCATTCAAAAATAGAGGCCTTACTAGGCAAAGTAAATTTGTGCACTTGCCAAAGCCACAAAAATTATATAGTTCCATAATATGAAAGATGTAACAAGTGAATTTACACATTCACAAAGCAGTATCAGGCACTGCTAGACACATGCTGAAGGTGATATGAACTGTTGCTTGGCCACAGCTTATTTCTTTTCACTGTATTGCAGGGGAATCCACAGCAACTAAGATCACTAGGCACATCATCTACATGCCTAACATTAGAAGGCCTTTATAGTCCTATAGAAATTATAGATTTTAAACCTACTTTAAACTAGACAGAGTACCTTCAAACAAATTGAATGCCTCCATGGAAATATTTTCCCAAATTTTGCTCACCCTTGAAGGTGAGTACATTATAAATGTACTGGAGAGCTATGCTGGATTTCTATGTCTGCCACAAGACTTCAGTATGACCCTGAGACAATACCAGATAAAGGATTTTCTGGCATCCCAACCATAGGTAGGGAGCTTGCACGACCTGGAAGCACTCAATCCAACCTGCAGCTTTGAAAAACTTCTTTCAATCCCTCTCTGTCCCTGTAAATGGAGTCATATTTCTGTCTCTCATATAATGTATAATTGGGGTGCTTAATACATTGGGACACTAATCTCAGCCCTTATGAACCAAGAGAGAACAAGCACAGTGATGACACCTCAACAGTGACGACTGTGTATCTACATGCTGCTCACAGAGACAGAGAAAAGCCTCTCCAAAATACAAAATTTGAAGTGCCAGTCTGTTGAACAGGCTTGCAAGCTTCAAAAATGCCCCTCTGGGCCTCCATGCTTCTTGTCCCCCAGTAATTTCAACACATATATTCACTACAAGGAAATCGGGAGTGGAAAGAGGGGGCATCTGCTCCACAGTTTTTGTGAGAAACTCAGCTCAGAACAGTTTCTAATCCAAGAAGTGCATTCTATTTTTTATTACATGCTTTATGCATTCCTAGACCTCACCTAGGTTAGAAGTGGATGTGCCAAAGCAACACACATGTGCACATACGCAGAGTGCTAGGTGCATTTTTCTGTGAGAGAGTTTGCTTTCCCAGTCTTTCTGCATCTGTAAGCAGGGAGGCTTAAAAACCTTGCAAAGAAAGTCTGTTCCCATGAGAATTCCTGCCTCACTGTCTGCAGACTAAAAGAAGCAATCTTTGCCTACTGTGCATGGGAATCCCAGTATTTTGGCATGGTTTTAACATCAGCATCATTAGAAACATGGATTTATTTTAATTGTCACCTTGTATCCTACACTGCCAAATGCAGTCAGAATGTCAATTCCTTATCAATGTGAGCTGTTGACATGGAAACAGATCTGCTGAAAGGGAAGCATAAGAAAAGATGTGTAACTCCTCCAAGTTATACTTAGAAGTGGTAAACCTGTGTGTGCCAAAACATATTTAAATACTCAATAAACTACGCAGAAGAAATAAACTATTTGGGGTGACAGTCATTTTAGTTGTTTACATCATAGACTGCACTTAGAAAATCTCCACTGTTACTATGGTAACAGCTTTTGCTTAAACGTGGTTGTGGACGCACTTAAGGTATGATCTAAATTAACTGGAGATGGAGGAACAAAACCGGGCAGCAACTGCTGAAGGAGTGACTGGCTACTTCCTATCAGCCTGTCCTATCTGCTGCAGGCACTGGCAAGGGTACAGCCAGAGTATTACATAGCATAGACACCTTGGCTCATCCTCGTCCGTGCTCTCAGAGAGCACCTGAAGCAGCTGACAGACTGCACCAGGTAGGTTTTAGAGATAACAAAGGAAAACAGAGCTGCTTATCATCTCCCCACAGCTTGCAGTGCATCCCAGAACTGCTCGTTCCCTCCCTCTGGTCACCAGATAGGTAATGGGAAGAGAAGACAGGCAAATAAAAGAGCCTCTAAGAAGGGCTGGAGGCCTCTTTGCACATCTGGCATAATCTGTGGCTTTCCTCTTTGAAATGTCTCCCAGAGAAGGGAGCGAAGCTGCAGAAAGGCAAGAGTGTAGCACAAGCCATCTGCCAAAATCTGTGACTTGGAACGGACACTGCCTCACAATTAACTTCACACAGCTAAGAAAGTGTCCTAAAAGATGCAGTGCAGACCTTTGACCAGCACTACATTTCCACTAGAAAGATTAAATCTCTCTGCTGCTAAAGCTAGTTCCATAGTCATAGGGAACAAGGCCAGAGGGGCAACTGTGATCTGCTGTTCTTAATAGGGATTAAAGGAACCTATGGTCTCCTGCACACCTGCCTCCAACCTGAAAGCGAACAACGGTGAGATGGAGATCACTCAGGAGAAAATTGAAGGAGAGGCTCCTCTGCCCTCTTGCCAGATGCCAGGGCAAGGGGCGACAGAAGGAAAAGACACATTTGAAACAACTTCTATGAACAGGATCATGGAGGCATTGGAGCCAGACAATGTTCAAAGCTCATGGATCCCAGCAATGCTGTGAGGCAGTGCAGTTATGAACTTGCCTAGCGCAACAACCCCCACTCCCACTTCAACTGTGGTATCAAGGCACGCAGATTCTTTTTCTTTCCTTCCTTCCTTTTTCCACTTTTCACATTTCTGCCTGATTTTAAACTTCCCAAAAGCTTGTGCACCAATTAATGAGAGAAGGAAGGACACACATCATTAATTACAACCCAGTCTGTGGAACATGGACACAGGATATGGCATAACATTCTAAAAATAGGAGGAAGGCTTGCCTTGTTTAGGACAAATTTTATTTGAATTCCCATAATTAAGCAGATGATATTAAACAATGAAGCACCACTGTTTAGCCTCAATGGGTGCTCCAGGCAGATCTGCTATGACTTAATCCACACAACAAAATGCAAAACCAAGGAATGTAAGTTTATGTGAGCGTGAGACAAAATAGTTCTTTAAACTTCTGCAGCATTTATCAACCCAAATTACTCTATGTACATATACTAACTTAAATGCTTCCATCTGTATTGTTATCTTGTATTTTGGTGAGATTCATGACGTGTTGGGTTAGATGCTAGGCCAAATTGCTTATATAGCTCCATGCAGTCAGAGGAGGAGACAGGTTGCTGGCTGTCACAGTTGTTAACAGAATTCTGCTTTTCTTAAATAGGGATGAGGGAACAGAACTCGAAAAGAAAAGGACTTGTACCACATGTCTCTAGGTACAACTGCTTTAAACAGCTTTGGCTTTTGAGTGGGTTAGCATAATATTTCTAGAGCACTGAGGCATGGATATTGTTGGCATATATACACCTTGGAATGAGGGACATCCCTGTCTGAATCTGCTTGAAGGGGAAATGGAACACAGTGGTGAAGGAGACATAAAAGCATCTTGCTTACACACAGTTTTCAAACAGGAAGTAGTAATTTGCAGATGAGAAGAATGTTACAGAAAAACAAACAAACAAACAAAAGAAGAAACCCACCACAACTTCTCCCAGAAAAAATACTTTTTCTCCCATGCACCCATAAAGCCTCCTACCTTCTTCTTCATCCTCTGGAGTGGATTGTATGGAGAAGTTCATATTGCAGAGGGACAAAGGAAAAAAATACAGTGGAACTATTAGTGTACACCCATACACTTCTGAAACCTGCCCCAAGGGGCAACTTGGCTTCTAGTTAGAACACATAAGATCATCATATTCAAAGTCTCATCTAAAACATAAATTATGATCTTACCCCATACTAACAGCAATAAAAGCAGACATCTTCTATCTATGTCTCCATGTTCAATGTTAGAAACCAAAGGTACTGTTTTTCTCATGTCCCTTATATGTCTGAGGAGCAGATGATCTTGAAAGCCAGTCTTTTGATCCTACATAAATTGGATGCTTTTGACAATGTCACACAGAATTTTCACATCAGTCCAAGGAAAACATAACCTAAAACAGAGGATAATTTTGATTTCCCTCCTGACTCAGCAGAGAAGATAATTATAAATGGAAAATGAGTGTTCTTGAGGGTAAATATACCTGCTGTAATCCTACTGCCAACTGAATTAAGGTTTGCCTGCTGCAGTAAGACGTATGCTAACTTGGCTGGAGGAAAGCTAAGACTTGTCAGTTTTCAGAAGTCACTAGTGATCCTTTTGATGTTATAATTCAGTATTTTAGAGTACAAAAACGGGAAGGGGAAGGGGAAGGGGAAGGGGAAGGGGAAGGGGAAGGGGAAGGGGAAGGGGAAGGGGAAGGGGAAGGGGAAGGGGAAGGGGAAGGGGAAGGGGAAGGGGAAGGGGAAGGGGAAGGGGAAGGGGAAGGGGAAGGGGAAGGGTTTTCTTCCTCTGCCTTTGGTTATAACTGACAGCAATAAAAGAACTAGTAGCACCACAAGAAACTGAGGCAAGCCAGTTCTTTTCACAGAATGGTTGTGGTTGGAAAGCACCTCTGAAGATCATCAAATGCAAAACCCCTGCTAAAGCAGGTGCATATATAACCCACCTTCACATTAAATCCAAGTGATTCCTCCTACTGACTGGTAACATGAAACAGCTTGTTTTCTCAGGTGCTCTTGAGCCTTAACATGACTTCCACCTCTGGAACTGGAAGAATTCCTTCTGTCAAGCAAGCACAGACAAGCTATCATTCAGCAGTGATGGCTCAGCACCGATTGAAAGTCTCATTCATAAGGGGGAAGAATTGCAGGGTTTCTTTTTAAATTAACACAGACAAAAAAAAAGATATTTGTCCAGACCCAGTTGCTTTTCATTCCCCCAGCAGCTGTTAGTTTGAGCGAATTTTAAATGGTTGGCCTTTATCAAATGAATTGGTAATCATAGCCCTTTGCCTCATACACAGCAGACTGGTAACAGGATAAAGCCCTTCACCTCAAAGGCTGCGGTTCAAATTCAGAATAATCCTTAACTTCATAAACACCATCACTACATGATGGGCATTTGATTGTTATACAATGAATCAGGTGTTTTTCCTAGCAGAAATTGTTCATGCCACAGACAACATACTAATTATTGTCAGTAATTTGCAGCACTCTTGGCAGTAGCAGCAAAGAGACCTGTAGAAAATTGCCCATTTGTTCATCCCTTGGGGGTTGTCATCTCAAGGCAGGGGGTCAGGCCCTTCACTCATTGTGGTGATTTTTGTAGCTCTTTCCCACCCTGGGTACGTTTTCGGATAAGCAGAGTTCACCCTTCAGAGCTGCCAATCTACACTTTTATTAACGCTAAATTACTTTTGTTTCAAATGCTGGAGGCAACTGCGAATGCCGTCTCTAATTATATTGTAATTGTTTGGAGATCTCAGCAATTGTGGCAGATTTGGGTGGAGACTTTGGTGGCTTTTAATATTTGTGCAAATAGGTTCCACAAGCACAAAACCCGCAGCTGCTTGTAACACTGGGCATTTTCTTAAAAAAATTATGCTCTAACCATCTAAGCTAGGCAGGGCAAATTTTCAATTTCAGTGCACAGAATGATCTGCAAAATCCTTGTCTAAGCAGACCTCTTTACAGGTCAGGCAGTTTTCATGAACCTAGGATGTTTTGGTACAAACAGAAGAAGGGTAGTTTGATTAGGAACAAATATTTTTGTACAAACAGAAGAAGGTACACTGACCTAAGCAAGAATCCATAGCAGAAAATATAGATATAGAGATATATAGATATAGATATCACCATATTTTAAGAACTATAAAAAGCCATGAACTAAAAGAAAATAAATTTCAAATATACATAGGAGTAAATACCAACATTTAGCACTAGAAGCCTTATCTTTCCCCCAAGAGAAAGATACTCATGAACAGTCCAGAAACTCCATGCTCTGCTGCTGAATACCATTACTGCTCTTCCTTCAGGAAACCATAAAGCCCCTCAACACTTCAACCCCCTCTAAAATAACACAGTTCAGAGACCTACAGGGAAATCCTAAGGATCTGAGAGTGAACATTTAAAGGCCAAGGAGCTTCTGCTAGGAGACCCCATGCTTTCACGTAATCTCCTGAGGTCTACCTGTCATAATGACAATATTACCACTTCATGCAGCTCCAGGGAGTTCTGTGCAAATATTGGATTTTCTGGTTCAATGGCCAAACAAAAAACAATCATGGGCAGAAAAAATTTCAGTTGAATCTACCTGAAATACAAGCCAAGGGGGTGGTTTGGCTAAGGGAATGAAAAAGCACATCAAACAAAAAAATACAACAGAGGAGGAAATGTTTGCCTTAAAAACAGTAAATATTTACTACTCCCTATTATCTACTCTGCTCCTTACTTTTTAACTGAAAAGGAAAAAATGCCCACAAAATTAATTTATATATACATATATTTCCTTTTATCCTTTTCTTTGATTTGGGGGAGATTTCTTTTTTGTAAGAAACATCATCAAATTTCATGTCATACCAAGGTAGATGTGCCCTCCCTCAGAGGAAACTTACTACTTAGAACACTTTGCTGAGGTTTAGCTACAAGAACTATAGAGGCTGAACTACAGAGATCTAGTGGATACAGTTTTGTCTAAGAAGAGTCAAGTTTTCAAGCAAGAAAACTCATCCGTTCCATCAGTATGAATCAAAAATGTGATTGACAGATTTTTTTGCCACAGGGGACCAAATACCATCCTTTGAAGGACAGACAAGATGCCTCACTTACCGTAAGTAGTGATGGTTTTGTTTAGTTCTCCTGTAAGCTTCTGTTGCAGTACCCGTGTGAAATGAAAGGTACAGATGGATTCCACTGGTGGCAATAAAGTCCATGAGATACCACAGGCACACTTCCACAAGTTTCAGAAGCTTGCTGCACGTGTGGCTGGCAGAGAGCACATTTGAAGACCCCTGTAGGTCCCAGTTATCCCACAGCTCTATGAGGACTGGTGGGGTTGGTAGCTGGCACCTTCACATCTACAGAATCAGCTAAACTGGATTCAAGTGCTTCTGCAGCCAAACTGACTTCACTAAATACCAAGAGATACCCTCTACTACGTACAACAAAATTAGAATTAAATTTGCTCAGGTGGACAAAAGAGAGGGAAAAAAAATCCTAAGTCCTTAGATTTCTGCATTCAGCACATACTTTACTAGACCTGCCACCAGTAAAAAGGAGCAATACCAGTCACTAGAGGAAACAGATATGTAAGTGGATAGACACAAAAATTGAAGCAAAACTTGCTCAGAATGACATAAGTGGGAAAGATTCAGAAGTGTCCAGGTCAATCCCAAATCAATACAGTCCAGTCCCTAGACTTTATTAAGCTGCTGTTGAATATGGCGAGGTCAATGCAAAGAAAGAGAAAAGCTATTTAAATACAGAAAATAGTCAGAAAAAAGTGTGTAAAGCAAACCTCCTTAAGGTGTATGATAAACAATCCTCCCTAGGTGGCCACTTGAAGAAAAACAGAAGCATTTGAGAATGGAATACTCTTGGATAACAAGTTTACTTCAAGTCCAAATGCAGAAACAGAGGAGCAGACTAGTGTAGTTTTTCCTCATGCCTGCTCCAGGCTCATGTAAAGGTCAAAGATTCATTGTCCCAGTTCAGTACACAGCCATTTGCTGGGATCAAGGAGCACGTTAAAGTGAACCGATGGGAGAAACCTTTATCAATCCCAGTAACACACAAGAAGAGCACAGGCAGTGGAAGAGCTGCCCAGTCCTGTCAGAAATGGCACTACTACCTGTTGTAAAGGTCTGAAAGGGTCCTTACATTACACCACGGCACAAGCAATCAGCAGAGGGTGTAATGTACGGCACCAGTGTTTACAGGACCCACCCAGAGATATAAATCTGCCCCAAAAGCACTGCCAAAGAGTATGTCCATGAATCTTGCTTCAATAGCTTATTTGTACACATCAAGAGACATGCAAAGGCAGGTCCCTGTAAAGCCAATCCATGTCTCTAGCACATCTGGCAGTGCATCTAATGTAATTCTACGTCTAAGGATCAGATTGTGGGGACTCTGCCTCTAAGACGTCATTAAAACCTGGGCATACATTCACACCTCACAGAGGCTTGGGGGATCTCGCTGCCTCCTCAGCCACGTTCAGCTAGAAACCAGCAGTTGCAAGAGAAAGAACATCTGCTCCTCAGAAACTCTGTGTTTTACAGCTGAAATTAAGGTGCATGGCTTATTCACCACTTCATTATTTTCATTTCTCTGACAGTCGGCTGTATCTGTTCACAGAAATGCACAATGGTTTCGTGCCACACAACTCTTCTTTCAGCAGAGTTAACTCCAGATTTACATATGTTTAAAATTAATGTGGAAACAACCGTAGAGTCCAAACCTTTAAAGCTGAGGATGAACGATTCATATTTCTACTTCTGCCGAACCTGCAGAAGCACACCATCCCTAACAAGATGAATTTGTGTGCTCACAGGGAGAGGAAAAAATGAGTGCCTATGTGAACACAGAGACGGATACTGGTGATCTGATAATGCCAGCCTGAGTGTAGGGCTTGGAGCCAGCAGGCAAACCCTGCTATCTCTGCCCCGTTGACCCAAATACATTGCAATGACCCTAGCACTTGAGTTCCAGGAACCCTGCACAGCCCAGGAGCAAAACCAATGTGTACCCTCTGTTCAGAGGATGCACAGAGCCAAGGAACTCTACCTCCCACACAGAATCCGGGTAGATGCTATGGGGGTGAAGAGACAGCACTTGGCAGCTTCTCCTGCTGACCAGCAACCACGGTGAACTCAGCTCCTCTCCTGAGCCATGCCAAGAGCGCCAATACAACCTGGAAAGCCACTGGTGTGGTTACCAGAACCACATTCACGGGCTTGGAGCTGGACCCAGTTGCTCCAATTCTACCCTCAAATACCACCCGGCCACAAGCATCATTTGCAGTAAAACACCGCACAGGAACACACACGGCCTGCGAGGTGGCGGGCGAGACACGCCCGACCTTGCGTTTACTTAACGCAGGTCCCGGCGGTGCCCAGAGCCCGGCCGCTGGCCCACCCCGGGCACATGGAACCGCATCCCGGGGATCTCCCCCCAGCCCTCCGGAGAAGCGCGGCGAGCCGAGGCATCCCCCGCCTCTGCGGGAATGACGCCAGCGTTCGCAGGCGGCAGCGCCAGGGCTACGTGCGCCAATTACCGCCACAAAGGAGCTTTTGCCGCTCTGTTATTAACCCGGGGGCGGCGAGCGCAGCTCCCGCGCCCTCCCCCTCCCTCACGCCGGGGGAGAACATGGCGACCGCGCCCCCCGCGGCGGGAGGCGGGCAGGGGCGGCGCGGCGCGGCCCGCACGGCCGCAACACCTGCCCGGCTGCGGCGGCGGCTCCCCCGCAGAGCCGGCGGCAGCGCCCGCCCAGGAATTACGAGCCGGCGGGGGGATGTCGGAGGATTATGGAGGAACCGCGCGTCGGCTCCAATTAGCATCAACGCGCCCGCCGCCCCCAGCGCCGCCGCCGCAACGGCGAGGCCGCAGCGCCCCCTGCCGGAGCCCGCCGCTGCCGCGGGGGGAGGGGGCGGCTCGGTTCGGGATTGAGCGATTTTCAACTTGGAATCCCGGGGTGTCCCTGGCCCCCCTCACGGAATGGTTTGGGTGGACAGGCATCTTAACGACCATCTGTGCTCCGACCACCCGCTATGGGCAAAGGACACCTTTCACTAGATCAAGCTGGTCAAAGCCACATCCAGCCTGGCCCCGAACGTTTCTGGGATGGGGCACCCGCAGCCTCTCTGGGCAACCTGTTCCAGTGCCTCATCAGGCCCCGCAGAGTAAAGCATTTCTTACTTACGTCTAACTTAAACCTATCCTCTTTCTGTGTAAAACTGTTGCCCTTTGCGCTGTCACTGCCGGTCTTGGTAATAAGTCTTTCTCCATCCTTCTTTCAAGTCCCTTCATATGTATTGAAAGGAGCTCAAAAGGTGTCCCGTGGCCTTGTTCACCATGACGTTCACACAGGGCCACCCCTCCAGCCTGTCCAGGTCCTTCCCTTTCCCCAGACAAATCCACTTCACCTTCTGCTTTCTGTCGTTCACAAACCTGCCAAGGCAGCACTTGCCAGCACTGTCTGTAGCAATAATAAAGATATTGATTAATTCCAGTCCCAATAGGGACCCCTGAGATTCCTTGTAACCAATCTCCATTGGGACATTGAGCCATTGACTGCAAAATTACTGGGATGCAGCCATCCAGCCAATTCCTTGTCCAACCAATAGTACACTCACCAAATTAATCTCTTTCCGATTTAGCAACAAGGATGTGGTCAAGTTCCTGGCCTGTTTGTTTGTTGCTGGTGGAGGAGGGTGCTGCTCGTGTGCAGGAATGACTGGCTTTGGAAAACATGAGGTTGTTAACCAGAAGGCTTCCGCTGGAGCACTTGACACACTGGCCAGAGCTACCATTGGCCAGGGCACAGCCGGCTGTGTGGGCACAGGATGGACAGCCTCCAGCTGCATCCATGCTCACTCACTCCATGGCTGCCTGCATGAGAAGAATATGTTCCCCTCAAATTACTCAGCAAGTAATGAGTGGCAGCAGCAGCCACTACAGCAATATAAATCCATGGGAAAGGATTTTTTCCCTCCCTGATCCGAGATAAAAATCTCAGAACAGCAGAGGCTACACCATTGACTAGGCTATTAAAATTATATTTATGAGGTAATCACTTATTTTAACTGCCAGCTACATAAAATCTATCATGGAAAAAAAAAAAAAAAAAAGACTTGGGGAATTTTATAATTATCATTTACACTTTCTTAAACCTATTTAACCAATCAAATTTTCAATTCTTCCACCCAAAAATATATCAGAAGGAACAGAGAAAGAAAGAGAGAAAGACTGAGAAAGTGTGAGAGAGAGACAAAGAAGGGAAGAAAGGAAGAAGGGAAGAAGGGAAGAAGGGAAGAAGGGAAGAAGAAAGAGGAAAGGAGGGAAGGAGGAAAGGAGGAAAGGAGGAAAGGAGGAAAGGAGGAAAGGTGGAAAGGAGGAAAGGTGGAAAGGAGGAAAGGAAGAAAGGAGGAAAGGAAGAAAGGAGGAAAGGAGGAAAGGAGGAAAGGAGGAGGTAGCAAATGAGCAGCTGAATAATCTCCAATGCAGGGCTGCAGGGGCTCTTCTCTGTTTATCCGAAGTCAATCCCTCCTGTGCACAAGAATGGCTCTTTAATTGCAGCTAGGGAGCAGGGAATGCCTTGTGCAGGTCTGGTGCACCACGAGCAGTGCCTTTATGGTGCCTCCAGCACTTAGAAACCCAAAGGAGGAGCCTGTGATACAGGGAAGAGAGGAATAAATGTGCAAGCAGTCAACAGAGTTGATTTGCAATGAAACAAACTGCTTTGTGCAGTGAAAACATCTTCATTTCTGCTGGAGGGTTGTTGGCAAGGTAAGAGCAGCATTCTGGTGCCCACCCCAGGCCAGCTCATGGCGAATGAGAAAGTTTCACTCAGGATCCTTCTGGGAGAGAGTCAGGACTCTCCTGGATCACTTTAGGTCTAGTGGAAAAGAGATGCTCTTAAGGATGCTCTGCAGGCTCAGTGCAAACACACAGGCTCTGCCAGAGAGGTGGTGGTTTTCCATACAGCAACCTCTGAACATGCACTTGCAACATTCCCCAAGTGTAGATGTTGCTTCACAGCAGCACACCCATTAATATCTGACCACCTCACCCCGCTCCTGGCACAGGCATTGCAGCTCTGTGCTTCCACACAAGGAAATGGCAGTGGAAGGTTATTGAGGCACACAGGTGCAGCCCCACGGTAGGTCTACAGCACACCGAGATTTACAGCCAAGGTTTTGGCCAATGGTTTAGTTTACACCAGATCACTGACTATGTGCATCTTGTTTGGCAGCTGATAGGCTGGGGCTTGGGCTCCTCAGCCTAGGGAAAGCAAAGAGAAGGCAACAGCGATGAGAGCAGGACTTAAAGACAATCCATGCATCCATCCGTCCATCCATCGATCCATCCCTCCGTCCGTCTGTCCATCCGTCCATCCGTCCATCCGTCCGTCCGTCCATCCATCCATCCATCCGTCTGTCCACCCCAGGGACCACATGTTTTGTCCTGGTTTTCATATTCCTCCTTTATCCATAAACACTTTGAATGCAACACCCTGGGCCATCTGGTCTCTCAGACTTTGCAAGGGTGAGTTACAAAATAACCAAGTAAAATGCAACAAGTTAAAACAAACACATGGTTTATCTTGCCTCACTGAGGATCTGTTGCACCTTTGGCTCTTTCCTCTCAACTTATCTGTACAAGTATAGATAGCGATAGTGATAGCGATAGCGATAGAGATAGAGATAGAGATAGAGATAGAGATAGAGATAGAGATAGAGATAGAGATAGAGATAGAGATAGAGATAGAGATAGAGATAGAGATAGAGATAGAGATAGAGATAGAGATAGAGATAGAGATAGAGATAGAGATAGAGATAGAGACAGAGACAGAGACAGAGAGATAGATACTGAACTGCTCATTGATTCTTGATAAGAAATTCATTTTAATTCAGCAGGTGTGCAGAACTCAAAGTTTGCTATGCCACATGCTTGACCATACTTTTAAATTTAAATTGAGAGAAAACAACTATCTCCCAACTATGCCAATCAGCTATTTAGAGTGCCAGAAAGATCATGGTATTTCTTCAATGTTCTCAGTGTCAGAGCACGTATGTTTTTCTTTTTGGAAAGCATTCAGATTGTTTCTTGCACTTTTAAAAAAGGATTTTGTTATCCTTTTAGTTTCAGAAGAGCTTCCTGACTGTGTTGTGTAGGTAGCAGCATGCTGGATAGCAAGAAGTTTTGATTTCAGTATTACTAAATCAGTTTGGCATTTGTGGTAAAAACATGTAACTTCCACGCGTTTGTTTACATGTAAGCATCCAAATATTCCGAGCAGAGTTTAATGCCGGTGTGGCAGCAGGGCTCTATAGGTCAAACGTGTCCTGCAGGAACAAGGTGTGGAAATAATGAGTTCAGCATGTGGTAGATTGTGCCATCAGTATATAGTGGTGGCAAAATTTTGTCATTAACAAAAATGTATAATTTACAGTAGGTGGACCTACTTCAGGAATCAGACAGAAAAAAGAAAAACCTTATTTCATTCATTCCTGCTTCTGCTGAAGTGCATATTTGTCACAAAACAAACTTGGCTATTTTAAGGGCATACTAAATCCTTGCAAAGGAGGATTTCACTCTGGGAAGAAGAAAACTGGGCAATACAGCCGTACGAGTCATAGAGCAGAGCATATAATGACTCACTATTTATCAACAAAGACACAGCCATGCGCAGGATGTGATGGTCTGTGATGGGCTGATGTCACAGCATGGAGTGGGAAGACAAGACAATGAGACTATTATGACTATCTTTAACTGCATAGTACAATCAGATACTTATTACTGTTATTAGTCACTGCAATTCTGTAATTCTGCAAACCTACTCCGTCCATGTACAAAGTTGTGAAAAATTTATATAGCAGATCATTAGTTTTTCTTACAAATTCCTTCTCATTTAGGTTTTCTAAGAGATGTCTAAACTGGGCAGAGAAGTTTTAGAAAAAAAAAACGCTCTGAAGTTATCCCTTATAGGAACAGAAAAATACCATATAACCAGTACAATTCATTCAAAAGAATGAATCAGGCTCCTGGAGAAAGAAGTCATTCAAAACATAGGACTAAATGAAAAAATCTCCTCATATTCTTTTTATTTGCTTCTCTTGCTTTGCATACTTCAGGCTTAGACTTTCAACCTTTTCTTTGCAATCACAGCAGATGGAAACTTACTTTTTTATAATTGAAAATGAGAATCCCGTTTAATCACACAAATGCCAGAACTAAAGCTTCAAGGAAAGCTCCTTCCCCTTCAGCTTGTGATTTGGCAGTGCTGAAGGTACAGCCAGACAGTTCTGAGACTTACAGGGACAGTCCATAAGAGGCAGGCATTTAATAAGCAACATTTGGCAATACTAATGGGCTCCATAGGAGCAAATTTTCATCCCTCTAAGAAGAGCAAGCTGAGAAGTACAATCTAACTTTTTTTTTTTTTTTCAAATCATATAGTAGAAAAATGAGGCAGACTGTAAAAGTAGGCAAGTGGAGTATACACATCTTGTAAGGCTTAGCCCTTAAAGAAAAAAGCAAAGGGCTGTCCACATCCACCCTTCTGCTTTTGGGGAAGGGCCATACTCAGCCTTCTGCTCATGCACCAAACCTGGCACACAGAGGTCCTAATACAGCTCCTCTCCTGCCTTTGCTTGGGGTCCCACAAACCAACAATGTCAGTATCCTGCCAAGTTCCCTCTGGGCCATCACATGGGTAGCACCCTTTTACCAGGGCTAAATCTTGGCTCATGCCCAAGTGAGCAGTCACAGCACCAAGGATGGGTGCTCTCAGTCTGTCAGGGACCTGACTCTTAAAAGCTTGTGGATGTTTGTCTTCCAAGTCAGTGAGGTACAGTCTATCTGATGAGAAACATTATCAGCTCTTAGTAATTTGTGCTGCCCACTGCAAAAATCTAAATAAGGTTATTTCAATTGGCTTTTTCAATTAATTTTTCCACAGGTTTTTTTTTAGATTGCTGCTGTTATCTTTCATATTCATTTCTATAAGCTGTTTCCAGTTAGATGGCTGATATACTTGAAGAAATTACAAACCAGTAACTCTTGAGAGGAAGTGAACACAGAAGGTCTATCAAATCCCACTGTGCAATAATCATGATTGAAACAGAACAAAATCTCAGATGCTTTTTACCCAGCAAACTAGAAATCGGCAGTCCCATAAGCTTTAAAGCACATCTTGTCAAAACAGCAAGTTTCTCCCTCGTACATTACCCCAGTGACGTCCCCAATACAAAAATAAATCACAAGCCTAACCTTGGAGGAGCAGTCTGAATTCAATGGTCAGTGCAGGGCATCAGCAAGGGAATATAACATAACACCTAATTATTCTCTTGCTCTTTCCTTCTGCAAGCCCACACATCTTTTCATTCTTTCCTTTCCTTGAGTATTATTTTTGGGAACAACAAAAGATCTGTAAAACTGAAACCATTTTTATCGACTTTTGGAGCCACATATTACATCTGCTCCAAGCTTTTCAATTAATCAGTACATCGCTTCATCACACCCCCTTTAACTCTACTTAGCAAGTCACTGGCAACAAAATCATGTTTTACCATGCCATCTCCCAATCTTCCCTGTCCCATCCAATTGCATACTGGCACCATTTGCCCTGAGCAGACACTTAGGGCATTACATGGGGGGAGAAGAGGAAATAGA